>NC_058040.1:11680205-12025158 GCF_019176455.1 Solea senegalensis | reverse complement strand
TCGGCACAGCTCGCCTCGCTGCTGTCACACACTGTTCCCACTCAGATGTCTAGCTAGCAGGTGTGTGTGTGTGTGTGTGTGTGTGTGTGTGTGAGAGAGTTGAAGTTTGCCTGAGAGAATGTGTTAAGACCCCATCTGATGGGGTTACACCACATACACGTACGCACACTTACACACATTAACGCGCCGCTAAAGTCTCACCCTTCCCAAAATACAGACAAGGAGACAGGCAGGTTGCCATGGCAACATAGCGGGGGGGAGGGAAATGATTGGGCAAGGCTCGAATTTGTTAAGAGCTACTGTACGGAGCCCCGGGGCAAGACTTAGTCACTCCTTCTCATTTAGTGTTTGCATGTATCGATGCACGTGTGGGTGAGAGAAACACGAGGAGTCGACCCCGTCCCTCTGCCTCCCTCATGTTCTCCTTTTCAAAGCTCTGTGTCACCTGTCAGGCTGATGTGATGGATCTGGGTGAGCGGCGCTGCATTTACGCAGCGAAGTACGGACTATAAAACTGGAAAATAGACCACTGGGTGTTTATTCTCGAAATGAAACCCTCTCACAGGGGAGACGCAGAGCTGCTGCGAGCATGTGTTTATATTTTTTGTGGTTTAATCACATCAGAGACTCTTTAGTGTGATTTGTAGAGACAGATATACAGAAATAATGAGACATCATGAGGGCTGGGTCCAGAAAATTGATTGTCTTAATCTTTATTTGAACGATCTGATATCAATTAATACAATTGTTATATGGTATTTCCTGTTTTTTCTAAACAAATCTCAAGTTTTACTTGACTGTTCATGACTTTGACATCTGTGATGTAAAACTAGCAACAATTACACGCGTGTAACGTCACTGTTGTCATCTCCTGATAAGAAAAGAAGACATGGATTCAGGCTGAGCCGCACTCACAGCTAAGCAACTTGGTCGCTACTTAAATCTCAAAGGTCTGATGCCCTTTGAGACTGTATGTTTTCAACTTTTGAAGGTTTTGAGTTTGAATTGACGCCTACGTCTTTTATTGTAGTCGCACTGTGGGGTCATGTGGTCTCACGCAAGAGAGATCACATCACACCAGCTTTAGCATCACTTCACTGGTTCATTTTAGAGAACATTTTAAAAATCTGCGTCCTTCAGCTTTTCATGGACGAGCGCCTTCTTACATCACAGGTCAGAGGCTGTTTGTTGTTTCCCACACAAGCTTTAGGACCAGAGGGGCAGTGGCTCCCAAACTATGGAAGACTTTGCCTCTGTCTTTATGTTACTTAAATTCTGTTGATTCTGTTGTTGATTCTTTGCACGCAGGTAAGGTCAGGCAAAACTGCGATATGGGCATAGGGCTCTAAAGCGCCCCCTAAGGCGAAATGTGGATGGAGCAAGCCAAGATTAAGTTGCACCGAATTTCACGAAACTTGGTGGGAACTCGTAATAGCCCAAAATGAACAAAAAAGTCAATTGGGACCACGGCCTCAACTCAACAGAAAGTCGGCCATTATGAATTTGGCGTCCATCTTGGCAATTTGCACACTTCTTAAATGAACAAACTCGCCCGTAAAGTTGTACTAGTTTATTGCTATTATTTGGTGCTATAGCAATAAACTTTACTTACTTTACTTACTCACATAAGAAATGAGGTGTGCATTTATGTAACTACACTGGAGTCAAATTTGAAGCATTAGTTCTGTGAAAATCCCTTTCATAACTGAACAAAATGGAAATTGAAATACATCTGTAAATGATTTGGTATCAAAGCTAACAAATTTAGAAATCCAACCCAATTGGGACCGAGTGAATCATAATCAAGTTGAATCAGAAAGTCCCAGCCTTATTTCTGGTTATTCCTATAAAACAGTTTTCATGTCTTCTTTGGTTTGTTTTTTTTCCTTCCGCTCCTTCAGCTTCAGTTTGTCTTGGTTGCGCTCTATACCCCAGTGTCAAAGACACTGCACCATTTATTGGGTCGCGTATGTTTGTGCACACGGGAATTGACAGGATGTGTACGCGTGTTCTGTGCTGCAGCAAAGGCTTAGTGTTAAACATTTGAGCCTCTGTTCAGCGCTGGACGGGGGCAAATTTGCAAGCGGTGATTTAAGTGATCCACGCCTGGACGTACACATGTGCCAACAGCTGCTGTAGCTGTATGGATAACAACATATAGACTGTATTTAAGTGATGTTTGACACAGGGGTGCCTTTGTAGGTGTGTGTGTACATGAACCCACGAGTCATTACAGGACAGAGTGTGTGTTTTTTAGAGACCTGGCTTAGAGTCACACCCCGAAGATTTTCTAAAATACACAGAATAACAAACATAATTAGGATGGCATGCATTCATTTAAAAATCTGCGCAAAACTAAAGGTTACTGCACCACTATTTCACTTAGAGATGCTATTCATTTGACTTAGATTTTGTTGAGCTAGGAGGACGGGAACACTGTGATCAATAAAGGAAAGATACAGTGCTGAAAAAGCATTACATTGTCTTCTTTTGCGGATAGAAATCTATTGTTTTCTAATTGGAAACAATAGGAAACCATATATGGTGAGCTCGGCCTTTCGTGAGTGCATGCGAGGACTTTTCTGGATCATTTCTCATAAAGTCAAAATTATTCTCAGGATCCTCAAAAGGTATGTTTGATCCGTTCAAAAATGTCTTCTATAGGGAATTTCATTTCTCGGAACACTTGCTCCAGGGGAATAGAGATGTGCAATAGGCAACACAATACGCTGCAGTGGCAGAGTCTGTATCAGCTTAAATAGCGTTTCTTGTTCCGTGGAAGGGATAAAGAGTTGCAGGAGCAGAAGGAATGATGAACAGCAGGTTAAAGCTACGAACTTTCTGGCACTTCTCGCTCTGCTCTACCCCCCCCCGCCCCCCACACACTTCCTTTCTCACTTCCTTCCCATGTTCCTCCACTCCCACGCTCACGCTCTCTACCTCCTTCATCACACAGGACATGTTTACCCATTTCCCTGCTGCATTCTGCGCCCTCGACTCTGGTGTGACTCGGGGAGGAATGCAAACATGGATCGCATCGTATACAAACCAGGCCTCTCTGTATTCATGCCAACTCTTAATCCCTTGATCTCCATTTCATTCATGTATTCATGTTGTTTTCACCTCGCATCCACCCACCTACGATCCATCGAGCTACAGCCCAGCTGTCTCCCTTCACCCTCTAGTCGTTTCCTGATTGTAATTCCCGGGCCAAGGCTAAGTGGAGATACAGTGGCCAACCTGTCCCATATCACAAAGGAAATATAGAAGCAGAAATACCAGCACCCCCTCTTTCTGTAGTGCAATCTGTCTGTGCAGCATTACAGCATCTGTGATTTTGTGAATCACATGACAGACAGGCAGACAGACACACACACTGCACTGACCTCCATTCATTTGGACAGCTTAAATAAAGCATTATCCCAGGTTTTGGTCTCCATGAGGACAACTGGTCCTTTCAAAATGCTCTTAAGAGTTAACAAATACAATTACACACACACACACACACACACACACACAAATGATTTATTGAGTGCAAGAGCATCACTACAATTCAAATGACGTTTAGAATTAGAATTAGAATGGCATTGTAATATTTTTCAACTGAGAATGAGGTTAAAGATTCTCTTTCATACAGTAAGGGTGGATGAATATTTAATAGACACATTCATTATGATTTTATTTCTTAAAAGAAGAATAGAGAAGGAAATTTAGAATTCAACAAAGCGATCTGTTATATTTTTATAAGAGCAACCTGGAGTTTCCCCGTGGAATCGACTCAGGACATGATCTCAAGTGGGCCGGACTAATAAAATAATAGCATAATAACCTATAAACAACAAGAACTCTAAATTTGTCTCATCTTATTAAGTAACATAATATGAACAACCTGACATTTACTGAGAAAAACAAGTGCAATTTAAACAATATTATGCCTAAGTTTAGCATTTACATGTGTGCATTACAACGTACAGATCACAGTGGATCCACAAAGGCACAAAACATCTGGTATCTGGAACTGAACAATTTACTATTATATTCCAATCACAATGGGAAATTTACACAAATTCATTCTGCGTGTCGGTTCTGGTCCGCGGGCCGTACGTTTAGCAATCCTGCTGTAGGTGATACTGACAGTGATGTTACAGCAGAGGCCTCAAACTCAAATGAGCTGGGGGCCAGTGAACTTCTAGTCTGGTCAGGAGGGGCCGGGTCAAGTGAAATAAGTGCAACAATTCAGTTTAAAAAAAGTTAAAATTTTATTTTGATAATCCATAATAATGTTGCAATTACAAATATTCAGGATGACATCGCACACCATTTCAAAGTAAAAGTGTTTGTATGACGCAAAATGAATCTGTAAATAACAGAATTAAAACATTAAATCAAAATATGCATGTAGACAATTGTAATTAACTACACAGGCTTATATATAACTAAATGTTGAATTTTATCATTTCAAAATAAGTGTAGGGCAGCAGGACATTGACTGGCGGGCCACCTGAGACCCCTGTGTTACAGTCTCTGTTACAGGGGGGCACGTTTAAGGTCCCACATCTTTTATTTTAAGAAATAACAATGTTGTAAATGCTCAATCAATAAAATGATGTGTGCTCACACATCATTTGGTGAATTATTATTCTCTTGGTTCTCTTGCTGACGCGTACACCATCATACATACAACTGTGCAGCACCGGCTCACCGGCTGATTCATCGTGAATAAAAGCCAAGGAAAGGTGCAGGGATATTAAACTGAAAAAAAAAGCATGATTTCAAGGGTCTGCTGCCCTCAAAACCACCAGGTGAGAAAGTGTCTATCAATGAGTCAGGATATGAAAAGCTTAATAGTGAGGGGTGAGTCACAGATCTGGAGCGTGCTTGGCTTTATTCAGAGAAATAAAGAGTGCTGGTCTCTGCACATGGGGTAGCAGATGTGCAGGAGAGCGAGGGACAGAGACAGAAAACTTCTGTTTTTATGCATGTCTACTGTGTATGTTCACACCATCTCTAATGAAATCAAGTTATATATGTAGGTTTGGCAAATGACAGTAGGTAATGCTGTATGTTTGTGGATGTCATGCTCCAGCGTCTTTAAAAAGAATCACCACACGCGTAAGAATTCCTCACTGGAAAGGACTAACTAGTACTTAAAACCTAAAGTAGAGTGCCCACGAACACTTTTTTAATGATCATATTTTCGATTTGCTGCCTATGAGGCGTTTGGTTTTGCTGCAAAATGTATAAAGGTGGCTTCTCTGAGTTCAGGGTTTTCACACGGTTAGACGCTTAGGTCACATTTGCTGATTCATTTTTCAGCCCGGCTTTTCAAGGACCCATATTTGTGTACCGTTCAAGTCGCACAATGCTGAATACTGCACTTTGAAGGACAACCTTTAAAGAAAAGACACAAGGTAAACGTCAGTATACACAGAGGGATCCAAATAAAAAAATCTGCATGTTTCAGGGCCACCAGTTCTTTGCTTGATGGTTTGCCAACTTTCTAACTCTGCTAATAAGAAAAGCGTTGTTTTTCATTTTAAATGCAATGCACACAGAGGTTTTTTTTTTAAACAAACCATATATTATAAAGTGTTGTATAAGGAAGTGAATGTGTTACTATATAGCCGCAGCAGCAGTGCGCTTATAGCATGTATGAGAATTCACTCCGAATGGAACTGGGAACCAGTTTGTCTTGCCGAACCTTGGTGTCGCGTCTATTACTCCAAAACCAACACCCACGTCAGTTATGTTGTGTTACCTAAGGTGCGGCCTCGTCTTCAACAAAACACAGCTTCAGCAAACACTGCAGCGTTTGTCCTGTTTTGATTTTCTTGGCCATGTCAAGCACGTCGTGTGTGTGTGTGTTTCAGGTGTGTCAGGTTTCAGTATCCGGTTCATCAGGTTGATCACAGACAGTGATTTGTGTGTAACCCTAATTTAAATACAGGCCTTTGACAGATGTATGTTTTATCTTTTAAAAGATCCGCTCACAAACAAAGTAGATTTGTGTGTATATATATCTCTCCCACTGGTCCAGCGATCTCAACTGTCCTCGCTGATTTACACTAGTGCAAATTTACATAATTATTTAATGACTATTGGTCCATCAGTTAATGGGGCCTCAAAGTGCTGTAGCTGATAGAAAAGAGGGGTCACATTGGCTAGTGGCTAATAAAGTGTTAATGGCCCCATTTTTCCACAGGCTGTGTCTTCTTTCTGTGAAGCTGTCTCATATATCGTCCTAAAAATGACTGGGAAGGATTTCTAAGAACAGTACTGCATAGATAGCAGGGTTTCCTCCAGCAACTACTACAGGAACATCATGGAGCACATACATGACCAAACATAAAGCCACGTGAGAGCAAAGACAGTTGGGTCTGAGTTTTTGAAACTGCAGAGTGAAGCTTGCTTTTGAATATTCAGACCACTACAGAGCGGTTTGAAGGTGAAAAAGCCGACAGCGGCTGCTGCAGCAAGGGCGCACACATCCGACTTCCCTATACTCCGTGAGGTGTGTGCATGCAGAGTGAATGTTGTCGCCGCACGCTCTTATTTATGTTGCAAGTACGGGACCAGGGCGTCAATTAATTAATTTATTTTTTTCCCCTTCGATCAGCTGTCTCTCAGAAACACGTTTATAAAGTCGTCAGTTCTGTTCCCGCTTCTGTCCCAACGCAAGTGAATCAGTCATACCTCATCGCCAAATAATTACTCTTATCACCCGGAGATTAAAGACGCACTCACCAGAGTGGGTGACGGAGGTCTCGATCATTCATTCTCTCATCAGTTTTTAATGTGCAGCTCTCTGTTTCTGTGAAAGCAGAAACATTCCCATCATGTTTTAAGCAAACACATCCCCCCCTCCCCCCTCTCTGTTAGAAGCCTGCTGGTCAGTGACATAAGTAAAGCTGAACCTGATCCTTAAGTGCTGTCACACTGATGTTAAGGACCTCTGAACTTGTGTTTTCCCCTCAGGTACTGAAGCCTTCTCGCTCTGACACGGTGACTCCAGACAGACGGACGGACGGACTGGCTGAGAGACGCTGGGGGAAAAGAAGTGGGCTGATAAAGAGATAAGGAGGATAGAGGGGAGGTGAGCAAAATGAATAACGGATCCCGCTCTTATCGCCGTGTCTTTATATCTCTCTGCACTACATCTCTGTCTCGCTGTGTATGTGAAAGGCTGCTTGCGGGCTTGCTGGCTCATTGTTTACAGTGCTGCCCAGTCAGCCAGAAAACAAGAGAGGCACTGTAGCGGACATGTTGGTTCACACCCCCGCTGAGCTCCACAGCTGAGAGAGTGTGAGAGGTGTACGTGTGTGTGTACGTGTGTGTGTGTGTGTGTGTCATCGCATCAGGGCTCATTTTTATGACAAACTACCCAGAGAGTGAAAGATGGGACAGGAGTCAAATGTCGGGTGCCATTTTCAGACGTGTGTCACGAGCACGTCGTGAGCTGAGCTTCAAGAATGTCGGCACAGATCTGCCCGATCGTCCTCAAGTGGAAACAGCAGACCATCAAATTCCACATGTTGGCACAAGCCCGGTTGGGGCCGAGAGGTGAAAACCTGTATTTACTGTAAGAGTGACACAAAAGACAGGAGACGGGAGACAGCGTAGGCAGTATAGGATCAGGGGACTCGTTTTTTTGTTGTTGTTGTTGTTGCCTTTGGTTTCCCCACCGGCACAGCAATGAGTAGTCATGGTCCATTAGTGACAAATACACACAATATCATGGAAACACAAAAGACTGCACATTTCCTTCCTCACTCTGATGTTTCATAATGGGGGAAGCTATAGAAGAGATGGGTAACTGTTACAGTCAGGCCTAGGGGAAAACCCGATCGCAGCATGAACAAGGAGACTTCCTCTTACCAACCGCCAGCAACAAACGAAACAAACCATTTTAAAGGTTTGTTAAAAACAAGCACAACACATCTACTGTGAGTGGTTCAAGGAAGTGCAACTGGGGCCATCGGGCCTGTACTGGAACCTCCTGTGTACGACCAATCAGCTCCCAGGAGCCACCTAGACAAAAAAAGCAGTGAAACAGATTGTGTTATTATATTTTTCTTGAACGTCTTTTGTTTAGTGCAAAACTGAGTTGACACTTCAGTCAATGCCAGTAATGATGTTCGTTGTTACATGTCAATAAAGACTCTTGAATTTTGAACCTAGGCTCTAGGGGCGACCAAAATGAAATGGTCCTTGAATAGAAGGCTTTTTGGATTTAAAAAGCATTGGAAATGTTTTAAATGAACAAGACTCATAATTATTTTTAGAAATGTTGCATATTATACTATATTTGAACCACCAGACTAAACTCTCTCTCTACAGTATTCATTTCAAGCTAATACTGTCACTTCACCTGTGGCCTGTGTGCTCACCTGTTCTTCAGCCAGTGTCATCTCTGGAGGAACGGTCTGGTCCTCGGTGTGACAGCTGCACACTGCCGATGCTTTGAGGTTAAACACAATGTTGGTTCACAGTTGATCAGAGCCCGAGGTCCTCGTGGAAGCAGATCACTCAGTGCTTTGATAAACAGCCTACTTATGTATGTAAAGTAGCTTTCATGCAGTTCACGCATGTGGCCTTCTGCTTCTGTGTGTGTGTGTGTGTGTGATTGCTGTAGAGGTTTAAAGTGACGGAGACGAGCTGGAAAAGTTCCTCCACTGTTGAGATGTGTCAGTTTATTTTGTATCCCTGCAAACGTTCAGTTGTGAGCATCAATGAGCAACAACAACAACACTGATGAGTTATCATTAGCGTGCAAACTGGTTTCATACAAAACAACCACTTCTTTTCCTCTTGCTAAGTCCACCACAGACCCTTGTTCTGACCCAGCCTTATTTTTCTTCCCCATTTATCTCATTTGCTGCCTCCTCCACTCTCCTTGCTCTCTCTGCTCATTTCTTCATCTTAATTGTCCCTTAATTTCTATGTGCGTTTATTCCATTCAGTCTTCTTCTTCTTCTTCTTTTTCCTTTTGTCATACCTTCTCTCTTTCTTAACCGTTAGCTGCAGTGTCCTTGAGAAGGCAGTGACTTTGCCGGTGAGCGCAGCAGAGCGCATCACACTGTCTCACACTCTCTCTCACCGTCACTTTAGTCAACACACACAAACACACAGGTATTCCACTTAAATTCTATTAATGAATGCCCTCACCCTAATCTTTACCTCAACACGATTCAAATCCGAGCCCTAAATGTAAACAGTTTCCTAGAAATGATTTGGTGTCCATGACGACTACAAGTCTGTGTTTATGCCACAAAAAAAGCCCTAAAGAGGTAACACACACACACACACACACACGCATGCACACAGACAGGGTGTATATGTCTTATGGGGCTCTTCCTTTAGTCTCCATAAATAATTCATAGTCTGTAACATTGACTGCACATTATGTAAATATTGACAAAGCTATTGAAGAGAGAGAGAAAAAACAGAGACAGTCGTTTCCTCTGTTGAGCTCAACTTCTACTTATTTACTGTTTTCATACAATACTGTGCTGATACAAGCAGAATTATGTCAAAGTCAGATATTCAGAAGAAAAGCTGAGGATGTTCCCCTGTTACATAAGTAACAATTAGATATTGTTGACGGGCATTCAGACCTCACATTGAGGTCCAGAGTTCTTTCAATGCCCACAGTTCGATGTTGACGGGTTAATTAAAGTTGGCTTCGGAGCATAAGTTCAGATACTCTACTTAAATGTTTTATGACCAAATTTGGACAAATAGCCCTCAGGTGATGCTGTAATTAGCCCGCCAGCATGGAAATGTGATCTCCTTGTTGCCCTCGTTCCCTCATTAAAGGTGCCCTCAACTAATCTTGGATCATGAGAAGCCATTGTCACAGGTTTCCATCACTTTTGAAATATAGATGGAGTCTGATTGTGTGGTTGTAAGACGAGATGTCGCCGTCTCTCGATGCTGTTTTTGTTCTTGTTGGTTTCTGTTTTCCGTCAGAGTCGGAGGAGGGAGTGCACATTGGGCCGCTGCCTCTTTGTCCCCCCCACCCCACCCTCCTGCCACCTCGCACGTTTTCCGCTGGAGATCGAATGTCACGTGGTTAAGTGCCGCGTGTGGCAGCTGTGTCGTGGTAATTGTGTCCTAAATGAGGCTGTGTATGTGGCAGATTTAAGTTCTTTAAATCTATTTATCCCAGTGCCACCATGTTCACTCTCCGTCTTTGTGTGCATCTCCCTCACTCTTCCGCATGCTAGTCCTTACGATCAGCTGAAAATGCTTCCGTAGTCATGGCGACCAATCCCAAGAGGAAAAGTTGAGGCTGAATCCCTTTTATTTCACCTCCTGCGTCTCATGCCTGGCTGCAATCTAAAGCTTCTGTCGCACACAAGTACAAACACGTCCACATCAGGACGGTGATGTGATGATGTTGCTTGTTTGTTCATATACTGGTTAAAAGAAGTGACCTAATTACAGAGAGACACTAAACATCATGCCACAGAGCTGACAAAGGGTTTCCTCACTCTCCCATTTGTTTGTGTTTGCTACTGTTTTCTGTTTTCACGCTTGTTAGTGTCCATCACTGTTGAACCTCGGAGGCTGAGTACGGAAAGTGACGATGGAAAAACTTCAGAAAAAGTTTTCGTTTTGTCTGTGTTAAGAAAAAAAGAAAAAAGAAAAAAGGATTGAACACGGAGGCGTATGTGGGTTTCTAGGAAACTGTCCCCCCTGAGAGGAGCGACAACAGTAGATGCTCCAAAACAACACGTGTTGGAGAAAACCCTCTTGTGGCTGGAGTAATTATGGCGAGGGGAAACATGATACCTGGCTAACACCTTGCATTAGGCTTTGGTAATAATAAAATGTTAAATAGAGAAGTAATATCATGGTAATATCATGTCATTTCCAGGAAATAGCGTGTGTGATGACAATAAGTGTGGGCGTAATTCAGTGTAATACCTTCACAACGTGGAAATGATCCTACACTCTCCCTCAAACATGAGCAGTGTCTGGATTTTAACCCACAATCAGGAGCTTTGATGAAACTCATGAGTCTTTGTGTTGTTCTGGAGGAGATGGATAAGACATTTTAGTGCATTTACACCTCATCTGATTATGGTAACACATTTGCATCCTGGCTCTATTTGCATTTGTCTAATTCAATATGCAATTCAAACATAAGTAGGGTGTAGGGTGAAGTAAATATGTGGTTTAAAACTAAGAGGAACTTTATTGTATACGTTCATTTGTGCTTTTAATGGAGATGGCGATGACATTTTTATTTATTATTTATTTATTTTCATAATCATTAATTGTGAATTTGCACTGAAATGTGTTAAGTGTGAAAAGGACAGCTGAGATTAAAGATAAGGCTCTTCCTCTCTCCTTCTCTGGTCTTTCATCACTATACCACTGTTTCTTTTCTTTCCTTTCTTACTTTCCTTCCTTCCTGTCTCTTTCCTTCCCCCCTTCATACACTACTGTCTTTAACAGTTTCCAACTGGTTTACACTCTTCACTTTATCTCTTTGCTCACTCCCCCCCTGATAAACCATGCACCATCCTACCTCGGGCTCAATTATTCTTCTCTAAATCCATCAGTCCACCCTTTTCACTAAGTGTTATTTATTTCCAGTCGCCGTAAATCTGTTCTGTCTCGATAATTCATCAAGTTTTCCGTCCTCCTACGCTAACTATTAAATTGTCCACTCTGCTTTGACGTCCGCTAACTTATTTTGACAGCGGTAATGAAGCGTCGACGTTAAATCTAGTATCATTAAATAGGAAATTATAAAATTACACCCTATACCACTACCTTTTTTTTTTCTGGTTTGTTGTAAAAGCCTTGGGCGGGCTGACAAAAACACTTAAGTCATATCTCTCAACTTCTTCAATGCCGAAAAACATTGGCACATCCATTATGTTGGCAAGAATTGCAAACACACTCACAATGTCTCAATAGGTACGACATTACTAAATTGGGGGTTTTATACCACTTATATTTGTTATAACTTTTAAACTCTAATCATTTTACCTGCCCAATGTTTTCGCTCCACTTTACACAACCCTCAACATCACCCTTCCTCTCCTCTCCTCCCATTCCTTCCCCTCTCTCACTCTCACACTCACTCTCTCTCTCTCTCTCTCTGCTTTTCCGTCATCTCCCCCGAGTCCGAGTGAGACAGGAAGGAAGTGGGCAATGAAACAGTCATGTCGAGCACACTGCCCAAATTTGACCTGGAATGAATGGAGTCACTCAGCTCCTGCTAAATCACTGTAGATTGGCGGAGGGTTGTGCTTACAAAGAGTGCATACTGTGTAAAACCAGAAAAACAGGAAGGAGACAGAATGACAAGACACGCCCGCAAGTCCCTGAGGTTGTTCTATGTCCATTGATGCCCCAGAACATAAAAAAATATCATTTCCAGTCCATTCTCTGAAGCTAAATCCTTAAATATACTTAATCCTGCAATGCAATTTGGCTTTTGTAATGCGTCTCAGTAATCTACTAATCTGGACCCACTGTAATGCTGCTTTTATTGAGGAAAATTGAGTGAGTGTGCCACATCACAGGGATACCAAGTAGTACTACGCCTGTGTGTTTGCTGCAGTAGTGTGTAGTTTTTGTTTTTTTGTTGTGGAGCAGAAACACATTAGGGAATTAGTGCGCATCTGGATAACCTGAGCTGTCCTTGTGCTCTCAGTGTTTCTTAATTTGGAGGGTTTCTGCAACATTTGATGTCATGTGTTTTCTTGGTTTTGGGTTTGACATCACCCTGATACTAGTGTCAGGTCTTAATACCTCAAGTGTCACCTAGATGAATGCAGTTACACTTTATTTTATCACCTCATATTGTCTATTTACCCCCTTTAACACATAAGCCTCAAAATGTCCACCTGGACTTTTTTTTTGTTGCTCATTTTAACCACAAAAAGGCCATAAAATGTCCTGCAAGTAAGTGCTTTTATTAATACCCCCCCGAATAACTGTCAATATCTGGCAGTTATTACTGCATGTTATTTAAAAATCTGTAGTTGTGTTCAATTTGAAATTGTAACAGTATAAAATATATTTAAAATAAAAAAAAAAATTAAGTTTTTGTCTCAATGTCCAAAAACAGGCCAACAAAATGGAAACAATGTACAGGCAAAAAACACACTGATTTGCCGGCTTCTTGCAACAGCACGAGTGGAATTACCATAATAACCATATATATGGCTTTGACGTTCAACTTCTCAGTTTTCAGAAACGAAGGAATTTTCCGATAGCACAAACTGTCGCGTAATTACGGTAATGCAAAGTGCGCTTGCGTGAACGTGTCTCCCGCAATACGCTCGGTGTTAAAGGATTGAAGAATCTGATTACCTTTTAATGTAATTAGTCCATAAATGTGTTAATAACAATATCATAATAACAATATTTTGAAACTTGTATGCTCTAAAAAGGGGAATGAATTGAGAATTTCATAGTTGTGCATGCTGTGTGCTCGTAATACATCGTCCTCTCTTCACTTTATCAAGCATTTCTGTGAATATAGGTTCCAGTTAATTTACACATGCACACAAACAGCAAACCTGAGCTTAAGCAGCCAAGAGCCTTTTTAAGCAGGATTAAGACTCTTAAGTGTCAATGGAACGGACAAAGTAGGCCAAAGACCAGAGGGATCACTTACACTGCAACAGTCGACTTAGGTGTTTGGGTGCTGGTAGTGTGTATTTGTGTAGAATGTGACATAAAAGCAGGGGGGGGGAACCAGCAGAGTACACACACACACACATGCACACACGTATGCACGTTCACACGTCTTCTCACAGACTGTAGAGCTGAGACAGAGCCATGGCAGGACCATCTGTTCCTGCTGAAATCAGCGCAGCAGGAGCTTAGTGCACGCACGCGCACACACACAAGCGCGCCCACACACACACAAAGCTGCAGCATTTCTGGCACAGAGAAACGGAACCCTATTTAATTGTGTACATGGCAGCTTTCAGTTTAAAAGTAAGGTAACCAAAGGAAGTGACAGGTGTACCTGAAATCCGGTGTCAGACAGATGGACAGAGAGACAGGGCTGAACAATTTGGCTAAGATGACACTATTAAAGATAAAAGTACTACACTCTAATGTGAGAATGACAACTTAAGGATATAGTTGTTGTTGTTTTGTCCATAAAATCCAGAACATGTTGGAAAAATGTAGATCTGTGTTAAAAAAAATGATGTCCTTGATTGTTTTGTAATCACCAGTTAATAATCAATTAATAGCCGTAGCAAAAACATTAATTACAGCTTTTATGATTTGCTAATTGCAGCTTCAAGATAGATCGATAGCAATGTCTTCTTTTAGCTAACTTTAAGCTAACAGATAGATAGATAGATAGATAGATAGACAGACAGACAGACAGACAGATAGATAGTCAGCAGAATCTGTACACACACATGCAGCTTTCTCCATTTTAATAATCGACCGAGGAGAGTTACACTCCCCTGTCAGTGTTATCTATTTCCCTCGCAGTGGCTACATCAGCATTTTCTCTGTTTTTTCACCGTCTCATCAATACTCCCTGCTCTGACCTCCCCTGGCCTTCACCTGGACCCAGTCAAAACGAAGTGTCGTAAATTAAAACACACGCAGGGGTAAGAGAGCGAGTTCTTTGCGAGGCAAACCGCGGACATGCACGTCCATGGCTCATACGTCAGGGTGTCATTTCATTCAGGGTAATAATTGATGACTGGGTCAAAGGAAAGCCAATGCCTAAGTATAGAAAGGCAAGAGTGAGAATGGTAACTAAAAGAAGCTCATCAGTCACAGAAATCAATGCCTGGGCTCAATAAAATGTAATCTGACCTTGTTTTGCCGTTAATATAGATTAAAATACCAATCTCAATCAATGGATGTAAGGAAAAATCATTTATCTTGATTTATCAGGTCTCTTCTCATTTAATCAGGTTTAATCAGGAATTACTGGCCAATTTAATCCTCGTAATGAGTTGGACAAAACTGACTCATAATATTCCAGATTCTCACGATAAATGTCCATTTTCCTTTCTCTAAGCTGCAGGACGCCTCTTATTAAAAAAGGAGATGCTGCTGGTCAATATTATTCCTCGGGACACCAGGGTAATAAAAGCTAAGATATCTCAATGTATGCTGGGAAGGTAAAGTGCAAAAAAAATGCAAACAGTGCACCGAGAGAGTTTAGAGAGCACTTTAAGTGATGTAAGACTTTGACAAGTCTCATGTAAAAGATTAAATGGGCACTCAGGTGGTGGAGATGATGTAATACCTCGGTACATTTTATGGGATTACTAGGCATTTGCAGTCGGAATTGCATTTAGTGTCTCCCTCATTAGACAATGCTTTTAACTCAAAGTAAAGAATTGCAAGTGCAACGTTAGAATGAGCAGGACTATGCGGCACTGCATATTTACATATTTATATATATATATGTGTGTGTGTAAAATCTCATGACTGACTTTTCAAGTATATATATATACATATATATATATATGTATATATATATATATATATATATATATATATATATATATATATATATATAAATATATATATATTATGCTGCTAAAGGTGAGGATTTGTTTGACGGGGGGTGTTTTGGCTATAAAACCAGCTGAGAACAGCCTCGTCATCAATACCATCTGACATCAGATGTCTTGCCAAAGAGAAGCATTTCCAGCCGTCGCATTAGAGAGGTTAGCGTGATGTAGCGCGTTCAATTATTTAGTGCGATCCTCTGAGGGATGTGTTGGAAAAGTGTTGCCCACCACTGCAGGGGAGGAGTGAGAAACAAACTGGTTACAGCTGACTAAGAGCAGCGGCTTTCATAACTAACGTTGTTGTCAGTTTAATCACAGTTAGCGGCATCGCCTAGAGATGGACTTTAGGGCCAGATGGGGTTTTTTTTTATGTGTGTGTGTTTATTATTTTTTTTTGGAAGTATGGTACTTTAACTACATTTTAAATCACATCCATTTATGGAGAAAACAAAATGTTATTGTAATGCACTAATTAAGGTCCCTGAGTGGCCTTTGACCCATTTTGACTGATACATTATTATATTTACATATTTTATTTTCATTTGTAAAGGTTTGCCTTTAATTCAAAACAATTGAAGATCAAGATAATCAGTCAGTCAGTCATCATCTAGCGCTTTATCCTCCACCAGAGGGTCGCGGGGGGTGCTGTGCCAATCTCAGCTACATCGGGCGATAGGCGGGGTACACCCTGGACAGTTCGCCAGTCCATCGCAGGGCCACACACAGATAGAGACACTCACACTCACTCCTATGGTCAATTTAGAGTGTCCAATTTACCTAATCCCCACGTTGCATGTTTTTGGACTGTGGGAGGAAGCCAGAGTACCCGGAGAGAACCCACGCACACACGGGGATCAAGACAATCATTTGTCAAAAAATTCTATTTTGACACACATTTTGCAGCAGGCAATATTGAGGTTTTGATAAAGTTTCGATTAATTGTTCAGCCCTAATGCACTTGTGGTATTTCAGTTATCACAACAGCTGGGCCATCAGTTATCCCTAAAAATGGATGGTTTGCATGTTATGAATGAATGAATGAGGACAAACACAAGCAGCAATCTGTGTTGTGTCACATGATCACCTGAACTGAAGATCAGACGGCACTTTTGAAGTTTCTTCCACTAACATCTTTGGATTTTTCTCCAAATTCTGTAAATAAAAAACACACAGCGATTGTGTTAGCATATGATATATTATCTCAGAAGAAGCAACATAATAAATAAGGATGAATAAAGACTGAAATTGAATGTGGCAGTAAGTCTAATGTAATACCTGAAAGAGTGCAACAGGACTTAATAACAGCACTGAAAACATTAGAGAGGAGAGGGAGCTGAGATAAAGTGAAACAGACCAGGTGCAAACGTTGGGATCTGGGGGGAAATCAGTGTGATAGTCGCCGGCATGAAGTAATTGCTTTTGTGTGTGTGTGTGTGCGTGTGTGTGTGTGTGTGTGTGTTTGTGTTGAACCAGGGGGTGTACACTTTGATACCGAGAAGAATCATGTTCACTTGTTCACAACATGAATCTCTCCATTTAGGTTTCTCTTTATAACACACACTCTATTTCATGTACAGTATATGACCCACTGTAGTGGGTCATTGTCCCCCTACTATCAGTAAATAAATGTATCACAGGGCCACAAGGCAGCAACTTAGGTTAATTATACTCTCTAAACTGTCCGTGGGGGTGAATGTGAGAGTGAATGGTTGCTTGGTCCTGTGATGGACTGGTGACCTGTCCAGGATGCACCTCGACTTTCGCCCTCATATGTCAGCTGGGACTGGCTCCTGCTCCCCGTGACCCTCATGTGGAAAATAAAGCAGTAGACATGTGAGTGACTAAAAAGTCTATTCTTCCACTATTGAAAACACCTGTAAAGACCTAAGCCTCAGAATGTCTATCTTTTTGCTTATTTTAACCATGAAAGGACCAGAAAATGATTCTGTAACCTTTGCCTTTGCCCAATGTTTCCAGGATAACTTGACTGCATTTTAAATGAGTGTATTAACAATTTAAAATGAAGAAAAATTAAACGTTTATTTAGAAAAAAAACACTGTAGTTGCCGTAATAACCAAATGTTGGATTTGACTTGCAACTTTCAGCTTCCAGAAACCGTTGTTGAATTTTTCCGATAGCACAAATGTTAATACATTGAATTTATGAATTTCATGAATTTTTCCACAAAGCAAAAATAGTATCTCTGATAAAACAGTATGAAACATAAACACTTGTTTCATAATGCACAACCGCGTCCTGCATACACACATTTCATTAGAGTCCAATCCAAAGTGTAAGTAATAAGTGGCTCTTCTTGCTCTCTGTTCTATTAGAGTCTAAATTGCATTCACCTTTAGTCCCGCGTGTAAACGTCCCTGATTAAACGTAATGAGAACCAGCAGCAGCAGCGAAACAGCCACAGTTTTAAACAAATGCCTCATGCTTTAATGAGCTTATTCCTGACGTGTTTTCGGGTTGCAATCGGCAATTGTCCTCACTGTTGTCGCACCGTTCTTTTCATGCCAAATGCTTGGAATGAAGAACAAAAAAAAGAGAAGGTAAACAGGGACATTAAGAGAGAGAGAGAGGGAGAGAATTTATGTTTATTATCCACACATACATTTTGTAGCCTGGAGAGAAATGCCACATGGAAGTGACAGGAAATGAAACAAGACAATACAAAACGGCACCATTATGGACCTGCTCACACCCGTGACACCGTTTCCCTGGTGTCCTTTGTTCTGATATTCAGTTCAGTCGAGCATGTGTCGAGCCTTCTGCATAGTGTTGCATTAATGAGACTTAATGCAGGTATAATAGTCTCCAGCATGTTATTTCCTCCTAATTTTATCTCCACTGTGACCAACAAATGTGATTGCTTATAGGTTCTTACTGTTTTACAGCAGCCATTTTATGTGTATGGTGTTTTTGTGCAGATTTGTGGGCTGCATATTGATTTCTATATATATCTATGTTTTCTAGATGGTATCGATATCAACATCTGGACTTTGATACCGATTGCTGTTTTACCAAAGTGTTCACACACAGTGCAACTTTCTGCTCTCAAGTGTTAAATGTGTCGTCTCACTTTGGATCTTCTTGATGTACCTGTGTACACAACACAGATATTAAGCCCCGTCTTTTGCTCTTTTCCTTTAGGAATGAGCTTCTACAATGAAAAACCTGAAAAATACTTCCACACATCACTTTTCAGAGCAACGTATCATTACCGTCTTATTTTTATATTGAATTCAAAGTAATCTAAGGTCACAACAGGATCATGTGTGACCTTTCCGCCCCAAATTCAAGCAGATATTGAAATTTCCAGATTACAAAAGTGGCAGCCCTAATCTTGAGGACTGCATACTGAAATTTGATATGGAACGACAAGACCTGTGAGTGATACAGAGGAAGTTTGGTCAATACCAAAAAAAACAGAGTGAAGTTGATACCCAGCCCTTTATTTGTATCTGCAGTTTCAAAACATAAAGAACCGGTAAATCAAAGCTCAGCCGTTGGATCTCTCTTTGAGGGATTGGTGAAGTGAACTACACATTTTTTTTATGAACTACAAGTCACTATTTACTGATGGAGCAAGTGGATTAATAGGGGTGGGGGCAGTCTGAGGCAGTGAAATACAGGCTCTTCGTTTGGCTGCAGGTCATGCTGACTGCAGCCTCCGCAGTTGTAACTTTGACCTGCCCACTTATCGGGTTTTTTTCCCAGCTCCTTGATAAATGGACTCGAATGAGGTACAAGAAAAAGCGGGTCAGAACGTCCAGCCTTTGCCTCCGGCCATGATACCTTAAGAAATACACTGTGACTGACTAAATGGTTTCCCCTTTAATGTGTTTTTGTGTTTCTCTTTGTTCTGAAAGTCAAAGCCCTCAGTTTCTGCTACTGGTTGCTTTCACATCCGTCTTTTCCTTCTTCTCGTGTTTTTATGGGATTGGGTTATGTGTTATTTATGTCATAAATAATCAGGATATTCCTTTTTTCTACAATGCGATCCTTCATTTTTGGCATTTGTGGAGCTTTTAACCCTTACAACTCAGAGCATTTCGGCTGCTTTTTTACATTACTATGTTAACGTACAGTATACAGAGGCTGTAAGAATGTGCAATATAGAGTTTCTTATTTCCTTTTTTTCAGCACAACCTATAACCAACCTAATAATTCATTTTCGCCAACTATATAAAAACTACTAAAAGAAAATCAAAAAACGGTTTGAATCTGTGAAATTTGTAAAAACGTCACAGTTCAAAGTTCACTTGGCTCGTTTTATGAACTAAAAGGAAAGAAAAACGCTCTATTTTGTGACTTCTGCAAAACTATTGCTACTTTCCATCACTACTAAAAATGCAATATAAAGTTAATCATAACTTTGACTTTAACAACACATCAGACAATGAAAAAAAAGTGAATATATGACCTATAAACACACACCCCCAGGATGTTGTGTATTATTCCCACAGCAAGTTTACCATGGGTGCATACACTCAGTGCATACACTGAAGGTCATACACTCACAATAACCGGAAAATTGCGAGACACTTTTCTCCTATTTTATCATGTGCCAATAAAAAAGATGGTGTTCTCTCTCCAGCCTGAGCTTATACTCTTAAATTATTCCAATTTCTGTGTAAGTCAGCCTGGTTGTAGTCAGTTTAAGTCTGTTGACTACGCTCTCCACCACTGTAATGATGCTCTCTCCTGGCAGCAGAAGTAAATGATGAAAAGAAATCCACAATATGAGGAAATGGAAAAGGACAGATGGGGGAAATGAGATGTCATTAGGTTTGAGGAGAGATGGAGTTTGAATAGCAAAGAGGAAAAGTGTGAGAAATAGGGCGTTTGAAACGAAGACCTTAAAAATCTTCAATCAAATTTCAAGCACATACAGTGTTTTCTGTTTTGATAAGAACAGAGACTCTCTCTCTGTCTCTCCTTGCTTGTACATATGTATGCACCATGCTTCTTCACAGCAGAGGTGCAGTGACAGAGGTCTATGGGAACGTGTTTCTGCATCCATTCGGTTTATTTGCACCACTTGCTCTTAGGAGTTTCATTATTCGTGCGTGCCTGTGTCTGTGCCTGCCTGTATGTCACATTCATTACACACACACACACACACACACACACACTTCTGCAGACAGTTTCCCAGATGCAAACGTGACGGCACCAGTAACCACTGATTCCCACCAATCGTATAGCAGGAGCTGACTAATGAGTCAAGTACACTGTGAAACGGTATAGTGAAAAATAAATACAGCACACGCAGCACACTCTTATGCACGGATACGGTTAAAATGTATGGATTTTCAAAGGTGGTGGTGTTTTATTCCCCAACTCTACCGCACTAATGTCAATAAAAGGAGGAGGCTCAGAATTAAAATGTAATTAAAACTTGCACAGCGAGTGCTGATAACGCTGCAAGTGACACTGCGACGTGTGAAAGTAGTTTCAGATTCTCTGGTTGATTATTGGACTGTCGCGTCTTCTCGCAGGTCAAACAAAAAATCAGTTTAACACGACAACACGACGCACATCGATCTTCCAGTCGATAGCGTAGCGATCTGTCCTTTTTGAAATCTGGGACGGAGCTCTGGTATCGTTTGTTGCATCTATCTACGTGACCCAAGTGATGAAATAAACGATATTCAGTGCTGTTTACACTCTGAACGATCGGTTTAAAGATAATAGATGATAGCAATTTAAGTTTGAGAGTTGTGGAGTCGTTGAACTGGTTTTGTTTCTGGCACACATTATGGGATGTCATAATTCATGCTCGGATGCAAGGGTGAAAAAAAACAAAACAAATACAAGGCACACCAAGGAATTTTTACAGGCTTCACCTTGGTTTGAAAATCCAGAGAATACTTTGCTAATTTTAGTGTGAAAGAAGAACATTGAGTAACTGCAGGAGTCAACCACACACACACACACACACACACACACACACACACACACAAGTCTGTATGGAGCACACTGGCATCTCAGACGCCCAAATAGCCATTGGAGACGATAATGAACGTGCAAACATGATGGATCAGAAATAGTTGTTGGTGTGCACATGGCTAAAAATGTCTTTGCTCGAAATAGTTATTATTATGGGAGAAAAACCAACATTTATAACTCTGAAATAATAAAATAAAAAAATAAAAATACCACACAGACCTTTTCTCAGCCATATTTTTACCACCTTGTTTCTCTTAAACATGATCAGCTCCATCGCCTGCTTCACTGGGCTGCACAGTGTCAGGTCACCGGTGACATGTGACAGCAGGGAAAGAGCTGGGACTAACACACACAGAGAGCTGCAAGCACATGATAATGTTAACTCAGGATATTTCAAACGTGTAACATGTGACATTTATCCGTTAAAATATCAAAAAAATTGTACTTTCATTTTCCAAAACAGAAATCCATATTTATATAAAAGGAAATGGACTGTTTCATTTTGGGACATTTTAAGGACATTATCATTTTGACTGAATTTAATGCCAGAAAAGGCAGAAAAGTACAGTGCAAACACTCTCCTTCATATGTTTCCTCACACGCTCCACATCTATCATTAAACACACAGAATATGACAACTATAACTTCCAAAGCAAACCCTCTATCAGAGTACAGAAGGAAATATTTGGTACTACTCGTTAGCCAGTGTCGTTTTTGCACTTTATTGTGCATTTGTCACTAATTGTTGGTCGTGACAACAAATCTCTCCCTCGACGACCAATTCCACGTCACTTTAACGATGTTTTCAAACTACTTCTGTTATCGTTGTGACTGATAAAAACAAACAAACCACCCCAGCAGCACAGAAATACATACTGTGCATTTAAACAGCATTCATCATCGTCTGCCAAATGGCTTAAGCTCAAAAGCTAAACGACGTTGTGCAGCTGCACAGGTGTAAGTGCCAAGTGCAGAATTATTTGAGTGAAAGTCTGTTGAAAGTCTCCCGAACTTAGATGTTAATTCGTCAAACAACATTTATTTATTATTCTCATTTTGTATTATTATTATTCTTTTGTATATAGGGTTTTTTTCCTTAGGCATAGGGAGGTTTAGCATTCTGTTGCACAATGACAATAAACATCTTATCTTAAACAGAAACTCACAAAATAAAACATGCAAGTCTTTATATTATAATATGTAATGTAGTTCATATAGAAAAGGGATGAAAAAATATAATGTATTGTAGTCTTTGATTAGGGAATCCGCATGTGGCTGCTTGTTAAATCTGCCACAACACGAGATTTCATGGAGCTGGAAAGCAGAACGATTCAAACGTCTGATAATCTCCTTTCGACGCTCAACTGAAAATAGGAAATGTTGAGGAATAGACTGTGAAAATAATCTCATACAGCACTAATTAGCGCTTTCTCTCCATGGCTTTTGTCAGTCTCCTCCTGTCTCGCTCCATTCTCCCCACCCCGCCCTTCATCTCACTTTGATGGTTATCGGACGAGGAAGGTGTAAATTGCCGCTCAAAAGCTATATCAGCAAATTCCCCAGCTCTGCTATCACTCACTCATCATTCAATCAGTTTCCATCCCTCGTTTCTTATCCTCTGCTCGATGCGTTTCATCTCCGCGGGGAAAACAGGATGTAATCACCAGCTCTGAGCAGGGAAGGAGAGGTGTGTGTGTGTGTGTGTGTGTGTGTGTTTCCCGTATGCATAAACTTAGTGAAATCTATTCAATAACTACAGAGCCATGCAAATAGAGGTGATGGTGCGAGCCTCTCTACGTATGTCTTTGTGCACTGTGTGCAAGTTTGTGTTATGTGTGTGTGTGTGTGTGTGTGTGCATGCTAATGTCCATGTCCAGCCACCACAAGCGTTAATTAGACAGGGATTCTGGCAGGGTTTCTTTTTCTTTCCTCCCTTCCTCTCTCTCTCTCTCTCTCTCTCTCCCTCTCTCTCTCTGAGGAGGAAACCACACGATCACACATGAATGGTCCACAAGGATGGTGTGTAAAAAGAGAAAAGCAGAAAAAAAATTCAGAGAATGGAGACCAGTGGGAGGTTGCTCAAAAAAAGAGATATAGAGGGCTGGTGGCTGCTGAGAGAAATGTAATAATTGGTCAGTTGTGGGCCAGCGGAAGACAAAGCCACGGGGGGATTTATGAACAAATGGGCAAATACAACAGGCAAACCATGTGAGATACAGTCACCTTGGTCACCCGCAGTCCCAGTGGCAGACAGAGGAGAGTGGGTTCCCTGTAGGCCACGTTATTCCTCTTCTCTCCATTCATTTAAGCGTGGATTCAAATGGGATTCTATTGTGTTTTATTGTATTTTTTTTGTTTGTTTTTTCTTTCTCGAATAATTGGGATTTTGTTGGCTTGGAATGAACCTTTTATTTGTACTTTACAGAGGCTGCCAGCTTGCACCGCCGTGTTTCTGCAGCCGCCTACAGCTTAGAGTGCAAAAGAAAAAAAAGAATAACGTTCTTTTCTCGTATATTAAGGCCACTTTAGGGCATTGACACATTTGGGAAATGCGAGTGGAGAAGTCCTTGGTTTGTTAGACGTCCCTCGTCCTTACAACGCTGGACATTTGAAGAAAAATGAGGAGGAAAGTGTCGCGGGAGGAAAACAAATGCAGGGAATCTCTGGTGTTGTCTATCATCGGATTGCTCTTATAATGAGAATCGAATGAGGGCTGGCACATTGTTATTATGCCTCTTGGCAGGGTGTTTGTGCCTGTATGTGTGTGTGTGGTGTGTGAGCATACACTGTAATCATGTGTCTATACTCCCAAGTCTGCAATACATGTTAGAAGAGATCCCCGTGAAAAGTGTTGGCTGTAAGGTTTGGCAAAACACAGACTCAGTCCCTGCCAGCTGTGTTGAGGAGGTAATTGTCAGTGTGGCAGACTTGGCGGCCACTGGCTGCGCGAGGAACCGATGGAGAGAAAATGAGGAGCAGCCACTGGTGGAGTCTGAGGGGCCGGCTCAATATCAGGTGTTGTTGTTTATCTGATTCCCCCTCCGTCCGCCCCTCCGTCCGTCCCCCTCGCACGGCTCTGCATTCTCCCGACTCTTTCGCAGTTTGCCTCTTTGTCCTGTCGCTCCAGTCCACGCTTATTTCCAATTTTCTCAATTTCTTCCGCATCGCCTCTCAAATTCTTCTGTCCCGAGAGGCTGCAACGATACCACAGTCTAATCCTCCTGCAGGTCTACGTGCTCCACCTGAGGAGACCAGCCGGTGTCTGTGTGTTTATCTTCTGTCAGGATCCAGATAGAAGTGAGCGGGTGATGAGATACTGAACACACTAGGGAGACATTGTTATTTATCAGCCAGTTATGGAGTGTAAATAAAAGACAACTCCTTTGATAATTCAGCAATCCTGTGCTTTATCAGTGTGTGTGTGTGTGTGTGTGTGTGATTCCCCCACATGAGTGCACTATATGGCTAATTTAATTTCCGATTAAACTCAAAGAGGTAATTCACTAATGTGTTATATTTGGCAGCCATTCTCGTTTTGAAACGGTATTTCTACTTTGATTAAACATCTAAACGCTTCAAATGAAGTTCATTTCATATTTTAATGTAGTGTATTCCTACCAGACCCCAGTCTTTTCTACCTGCATTTGTTTTACTAATTTCATTTATTTATGACATTTAGACTTTAAAGTTTGTCGTTGCTGTCTCTCATCGTCATTGTGTTTTTCGCCAGACTTTAAAGATAATCATCTTATACACTGTTAAATATGGACACGCACACACACACAGAGAGAGAGACACATGCGTGGTTCTATAAATGTCATTTCTGTGGTTTGAGTGTGACCAAACGTGTGTCGTGATACTGTTGACATTTAATGTTGTGAATGGGAACTCTGTGGCGTGTATCTGTTCACCTTGGTTTGCTCTGCGCCGATAAAACGAGCAGATGTTTGGTGTGAGCGGTCACAGTTGACCTCAATGTGGTTTGTGTAAAACGTCAACTAATTAAGTAAAGATTAGTAGCATGGCTGTTTTTTAATCGCGTCAACTATGTCTTTAATTCACTAGAAAATCGATGTGAAAAAAAGAAATTAGAAAATTAGAATTAGTCTTATACATCAAATATTTGGTGTTTATCTTCTTCTTAACCCCTCTGTTACCATCCTGTTTGGCGTACGTGCTTCTCGTGACCCGAGAGTTTGTGATATCTAAAAGAAACTAGTTGGAAAGCAGAGAAACAGCTTAACTCTGCACCCATACACTTGTTGTTACGGGAGCCCGTCATGACTTCTACGGAACGTAAAACTCACTTATTGAACATGTTTTGACAATCCTTAACCCATAAAATCTAAATAAATCCAGACGGCCTGAATAATATCATGACGGTGCATTAACTGGTTATAGTGAAGGTTAGGGATAACACTTTGTTTAAGCTGTCGCAGTGTCCTAAGAAGCAAACCTGTGTGTGTTTATGTGTTTATGTGTGTGAGTGTGTGGTCGAAGGTTGGTTAAGCGTAAGTGTGTAACCCAGTGTATGAAAACAAGTAGATGTCTGTGTTACACGGCCCTCCCTCTGACTCTCGCCAGCTGATGAAAAATGAATGAAGGTCTCTGTGCGTGTGTGTGTGTGTGTGTGTGCGTACGTGTCCACATGTCTGTCTCTACATGATCTGCCATTCTTTCAGATCTCGTACTAAAGGACAGGAACTGCACCCCTGCTGAGAAAACTGTGTGTGTGTGTGTGTGTGTGAGAGAGAGAGAGAGATACACTCTCACACACACACACACACACACACACACACACAGAGAGCTGAGTGCTAAAATGGATGTCATCTTCCGAGTGGAAAACAGTTTTTGACCATGTTGACCTTGCTTCATCATCTATTCTCCTCTAAATGGGAACATCATTTACTAAATTGGCCTTGTGTTCTTTTGAAAAAGAGCTGAAGCTAGTGATTGAGTCCACTGAGTCTCAATGGACCTCATTGAGGCTCATTCTCCCATAGAGTTCTATTTGCCTCTTGGTGGCTGAACTGCTCCTTCTGGGCCTCGTCCTACACTTGTTTTTGTCCATTTTCATATACGGTCTATGTGCTAACAGGGAGTAGATCCTGTCCTTCCTGTACCAACTTCACTCCACGTTCTAATGCTTTAACATTCACTGAAATATTCCCTTGTGGTGGCTTCCGCCTGTGGTTGTTAAGGCACTAATTAACCTTTCATCCGTCCACTCTGTCTCGCCGTCTCTTAGAAGAACAACCTATCGAGGAGTGGCGGCCAGAGTGACAGAAGAGCACATGAAGAGGGTCAACAGCAGCGCAGCAACATCCTGACCGGTAGCCTTGCTTTCTGCACCCACAACACACGCCCGGCAACTCCAGGAAGCGGGCGTCAGAAAGGAAGGAGACGTGCGACGACTGCTCCTGCAGGCATGGTAATACACGCTCCACTCTCTGTTTGTATAGGTGCTGCTGATGTTGTGTACATGGATCCGCTGCAGAGTAAGGGAACAGTTGAGTGTGACAACGTGCTCTATAGACATGACAAACAAACGTTATCAAAAGAGATGGAGGAAAAAAAATAGGCGAAGAAAGACGTGGAAGGTAGCGCCTTGAAATGTTTAAAGAAAAAATAGTTTCATTACGCTTTGCATGATCATTTTAAAACGTGATGGACCATTTTCAGATCTGAAAGCTGAGAAGTGGCAGGTGAAAGCCAACATTGTGATATTTACGGCGAATCAGCGTCTTTGTTGCCAGAGAGGAGGGAGTTGGAAAAAACGGCCGTATATAGTTTCCATTTTGACAGTTGTTCACATATAACTGCAGTGTTTTGTCCCTAAAATCAATTTCCATCTTCATTTTAAATTGTTAATACACTATTTTAACATGCAGTAAAGTGCAAATAACTGCCAGATATTCAAAGTTAAAAAAACAATGAACCCTGGGTCAGCGCAATTCCAAATTGACTGTCCGTCATTCATTAGGTTCGTTACATGTCTGTCTTTATTCTGTAAGATCCATGTATTCTCATAGGAGAATGTTAGTAATTACGTTTTGATTTGTTGTGGAACTTCCTCCTGCCTCAATTCTTTCTGTATTTTCATTGGTGTAAGTGCACAGTTTAGGCACTTTCTTTTATACCTAACGGCACAAAAGCAGCACAGAAAAATGGCTCCAAAGATCAGAGTGCAGTGGAGGGAGAGAATGACAAGTAGGAGCAGATAAGATTGTTAAAGCATAAATGATTTGCAAAAAAAAAAAAGGATACAGAAGGCAGTAAAGAGAGTGGGAATTTAGAGGAGAAAACAGAGGTGAAGAGCTGAAAGGAAGAGAGGGAGAGAAAGGAAGACAAGGGATTGATTAATGGTCTTGGCCCATGACAGTTGGAGCCTTTCCCCAAGAGGGAGTAAGCAGGATAGAAGATGAATTATTAAAAACTAGAACAAGAGGACGGAGGAGCAGGGGAGGGAGGACTGAAGGGGGGAAGGGAAAGGAAAGGAAAGGAAAGGAAAGGAAAGGAAAGAAGGAGAAAGATGAATGATTGAAGGAAAATAAGATTTTGCTGAAGGTGCTGATGTTGGACGTTGCAGAAGAGGATACATGGTGTACCTCATAAATAACCAAGATAATGAGACAAGTGCATGCTCCTGTGTGTGTGTGTGTGTGCACACAGTGAGTCTTCAGTTATGGTGATGCAGCAAATATACTGTGGAGTGACCTTGGCGAGTGTGTCACTGCACAAACCGCGTAAACAGCTCCTTCATCGATTGTCTTCGCGAGCTTCCTGCTTTTAATGAATACACATGCCCACAGTATTTGTTTACATCGTCATGCACTTATGTGTCATTGGCTTCGCTTTCACTTCCTCTTCTTCTTCCTCCTCTTCTGTGTTAGGAGAAGAAGACGTAACTAAATCTCAGCTTTTAAAAAGGCGACACACGTTTGGTTATGAAATGAGGTCGTTATTACGTTTCATAGACTCGCACTCAGTCGTGTGATTGAAAGTCTAGACTCGGAGGAATGTCATTTTATCCGCTTTTAGCAGTGCGGTCACAATATTCTATGGACGGGCAATAAAACCTTTGAAACCACTGCGACAAATTACTGCGAGCAAAGGACCACAGATAACAAAAAAACATCTTTTTGCACTCTACACAGTCAAATGATATTTAGCTATTTAATTATGAATAGTCAACTTTTTGTGCCCCAATTTTTTGAGCTGGAAACTTTTTTCACTAACCTAATGTACGCTTACACTAACAATGTATTAAATATAGATAGTTTATAGTTTTAAAAACACAATATTAACCACCATTGATTGATGAATAGAAGAATTAAGGGTAACATTTTTTGATTTTATTGTTATTAGTCTCCGTCTGTTTGGTTCTGGTAAAAAGAAACAAACAGGCTCTGTCAAGCAAGACTAACAGCCCTGACTGAGGGAGTTTTTGTGTGTATACAGAGGCATCAAACTGCTGAAGAGTCTGGTTTTAAGACATTTCCTGGGTGCTTCTTTCACTTAACTAGCGCAGTTTTGCCGTTGCCTCTGTTTGTCTTAAACTTCCTGTGTGCTGTGTGTAAATATGGGCAAAATGAGATTAAAACACGCCTGTGCTGAGGAAACACATTCAGAGTCACGTGGAGCTGATAGGCTAAATCTGCTTCGGGTGAACTTATTCCACACTAGTTTGAATAAAACAGACATTTGTTTGTGTTTAAAGGTGACGCTCTGCAGCTTTAAGTGTCGGCAGCAACGATAAACGCGCACAGTTCAATGCAGGCGTGGAAACAGTAAAAAACTGTGCTCGTCGCACGGTTGACCAGGGAAGGAGAGCAGTAGTAATAGTAGCAGTCGTCGTAGTGGAGTGATTTTACTCCAGAGAGCGGTGTGAGAATGATGAGCGCTTACTCTGCAATTACCTGTGGGAACTGACAAAAAAAAGACAAATTAACGCTCATCGTGCTGTACTGTATTTTGCAGCAGCTGATTTAAAGGTTTGATTGATGACGGCGGACTTTAAATAAATGTCATCTCTGCAGACACAAGACAACATGATCTATTATGTTGTTATTCTGTGGTTTTATCACACATATACTATATTTATATAAAAACAGGAGTGACGACCTGCTTGTTGTTTAGTTGCAAAAGTACTGTATGTGTGTGTCTGTGTGTGACTGACTGTGTGAGACAGACACACAAAGGGCACAATAAAAGGGGACGGCAAATTGCAGCGACTTGCGCCTGCCAAGCAGAGTGCAGATAAATCACAGGATGATTTTTTAATGAAATCCCCCCCCCCACACCCTTCTCCTCCTCCTCGGCTGCTGGATGTTACAGAGAAGGCACTGAGTTGTTGTGTTTTTTCTTGTTTTGTCGCCGTGTTGTTTGTCCCATCACTCACAGCTTGTGTGTTTTCAAATTTTCCGTTTTTCGCTTTCAGCTCTTCTCGGTTTCATTTCGGGCTAAAGAGGTGTGACATTCTCTCAACCCACTGCTTTTAAAACAGTCTTTTTTTTGCTGGGTTTTTTTTTTTTTATTTGTTTTTTCTGCGTTTTAGAATGGCTTCACTGATGACGGTGTTGTGGTCTGCGTTGTCATTGTCGGTACAAACAAACCTCAGTTTGCTCTAATGCTGGTTAATATCCTGCAGGTTTCTCACCTCCATTGCCCTTTAACTTTCTGCTGCTTTCTGTATCATCTGTTATTGTCTCTTCGTCACACTGCAAAAACTGATTTTCAAGAAAGTAAAATAAGTCTTATTTCCACGAAAATTGTTCTTAGTTTGTGCCTAAAAAAGAAAAATAACCTGGGCATGAGAAAAATAATCAAATTTGAAGAAAAGACACGTGACTTTGTCTTAATCTGATGTTATAACTTGCTTTAACCCTTGGAACACAGAGCCTTCCGCCTGCTTTTTAAACATAAGAATGTGCATTATAGAGTGTCTTATATCCTTTTTTTCAACACAATCTAGACAATCTGATTTTCACAAACTATAGAAACACACCTGAGCAAAATAAGTCACAGTTCAAAGTGGCTTGTTTTTATGAAAAAAAAGAAAAGAAAAAAGGGTGTAATTCTGTGACTTCGGCACAATTATTGCTACTTTATATCACTACCAAAAATATGCAATATAAAATAAATCAGAACTCTGACTCAATAAGAAGACGGAAAAAATACACATTTTTTAAAGCCTGAATATGCGACCTATAAACACACACAACCAGGATGTCCATTAGTGTGAAAGTGGCCAATAGTGCTGTGTTCGTTCGTCTTAGTACTCCTGCAGCACCCGACTTATTAAAACTCAGAGCTCACAGGTACGAGTGCAGCGCTCGTAAAACGGTGCTCTAAAAATAACACACGGTGGTTTGTTTGTTTCCCGTGAAACTTCTCGCAAAGACACACGGGTGTAAACGCGTCCCGGTGAGTCTTGTCCTTGACTTGGGGTCATGTTCATTTATAACAGATGGTCACAGAGAGAGAGAGACAGGGGCGAGGCGGCAGGAGGAGGAGGAGGAGGAGGAGGAGGAGGAGGGAAAGTCAATGGATTCCGCAGCATCTAAAGTGATGTAGTGGCCACTGACAGTCCGGCACATGTCCACTCATAACACCTAACACCTTGAGGGGGAAATGGTTTTGCTGCTGCAGAGCAATAAGGACAAGATGGAGGATAATGGACAGAAGTGATGGAAGTGATGTGTCTGTGTGAGAGAGACACTGTAGTCTTTGATTGTACTGTGTAGATATGTCAGTGTGCGTTCTGAACGGTTTGTTGTTCTTCTCTGTGTGTCTGTGTGCGTGTGTGAATGTAAGTTTAGTGCACAGTGAGTTGTAAATGCTGTGTAATGTGGTTATGTAACACGGACCTGCCAGCCTGTTTGCCTCACTGGACCGTGAAATGGAATGTAATTGGTAAGTGTGCGTGTGTGTGTGAGTGTGTGTGTGTGTGTGTGTGTGGTCTAAGAGCACCATGCAACAATGGCATATGAATGTGTAAACACACACTCACACACACACACACAGATAAATGCATGGTGTGAGTCAGAGGCTCCCAGGCAGCTCGGATTTTACAATTACCTGCATGTCTGCTTCTGTTTCCTTGGTAGTTATGGCAGTTTTGAGGCGTTTTGTACCAACGTTCTACTAAAATATAATCAGAACCATCAGTCAAATGTGGAGACACAGCGGCGCTATTAACATCTACACTTGAGGACCAGTGTGAGGTCAAGCGTGCTTAAATTAGACATTGTTTAATTTATGTTGGTGACAGTTAAGGGTGGTTACGAGCATCTGGTGTGAGATCCCTTGTGTTTGCAACTATCATTTATGATTTATTCTTACTCTCTCTCTCTCTCTCGCTCGCTCTCACGCATAAACCGCTGTGCTGTGCATAATATATGGCTGACCTCCACTCTGTGAAGGTCGGGGCAGAGTCAAGGGCGACTGTGGTGTTGTCTGACAGGTTTTGTGTGTATTTGTGTGTCAGTGTGTGAGGATACATTTCTTAGCTTCTCACGGATTGCAACAGCACTGATAACAAAAATTAGGATATGTAGAGTTACGGATTTTATGTGTCCAAATAAAAACTGCCTCAGCTCACCTGAACCTGGATTTATTCAGCAGCAGTTAGCAACGATCTGAAATCATTTTTAGCAAAAGGTTCAAGTCAGGACAATGTTGGAATATTACGAGAATGAAGTCATAATATTAAAATAGTTTTAATATTAAAAAAAAGGCCTAATATTACAAGAATAAAGTCGGAGTATTATGAGAAATAGTCGTAATATTAAAACAGTCATATATTATGAGAACTTTTTTTGAATATTATTAGAATAAAGAATAAAGTCGTAATATTAAAAAGTTATAATATTACAAGAAAAAGTCATAAGTCATTTACGAGTATAAAGTCGTGGTATTACGAAAATTTATTGCGATAAAAAGGTCATATTATTATGAGAAACAAATCGGAATATTACGAGAATTAAGTCCTAATATTACGAGAATAAAGTTGTAGTATTAAAATAATATCTGAGCTTTCAGCAAAAAGTTCAAATCAGGACAACGTTGTAAAGCATAGAAATAAATTTTTTTCCCCTGCAATTTTGAATCAAATCTTGCAAATTAGTGTCAACTGAACTCATCTATCAGTTTGTATCTTGGTTACACACTAACTTATCACATCAGCTGTCTTAATATCACACATCTGTGCCCATGCCAGTCCAACAGGGTCAACTCCCCTGTCAGCGAGTCCTCCCTAAATGCTCTGATTTACATGGTGATCAGAGCAGCTGGACAGAAACTCCCTCATGGTCGAGTAGTATCAACAAACACGCACATAGATACATAGACTCTCTCCCCGCAATGTGGTTTATGACTGCAGAAGCTCCCATTAGCTATGGCTCATAAAATTCACAACGGCTGGTCTGTTAATCACCGCTCTGTGATAACACAACACACACACACACACACACACACACACACACACACACAGAGGTTTGCACAGCTTTTCCTCCTCAGCAAACCATATTGATTTCTATTATTTTGGACAGTGTTATCCTGATCTTAACTATAACCAGTTCATGTCTAACCGTAATCTTAACCTAACTGCATTGCACACTTTAGCCCGCAACATAATCAATTCCTCAGGAATTAGTTTCTGCCTCTTTAGGACCAGGTTTTGGTCTCCATGGTGCCTAGTGGTTCTGATAAGGTCAGTGCCAGCCAGAAAAGGTCCACACAAGTACACAAACACACACACACGTTTGCACAGCATTCAAAGTGAGGACCCTTACAGACATAATGCATTCCCTCAGCCCTTAGCCGAACCTTAACCATCACAACTAAGTGCCTAAACCCAAACCCTAACCCTAAAACCAGGTCTTAACCCTGACAAAGATTGATTTCCATAGCTTCATAAGACTTAGATCCAAGACCATAGAGAAGTTGGCCAAAGACGGATTAAAGTAGAGAGACTTTGTTGTTGCCCTATGCCCCCCAAACAGTGTAATGGGGATAAGTAAGTCAATAAGTAACCCTAAAAAAAGCCCTTTACATGTCCTCACAAAGCAACAAACACCACAACATGCACTGTAGTACAAACTGTCACAATTGCTCTGTTCATTATAATTGCCTCTTATCTTTGAATGGTTTTTCATTCACAAAATTTGTTGGGGTTTTTTTTTGTGTACAAACATTCCCAAATCCAAATATTACACATTTGAAACTTGATTATCTACTTGATTATCAACATTACTTTTCACTATTTCCTTCCTTCTTCAACAACATTAGACCAGCTTCGACATTTCTGCACATCACATGCCCGTGGAATAAGGAGGCTTAATGTCTTTGACAGATGGTTTATAATGGCTAATAAAGACCTGTTGGAAACAAAATGTCAGTGCGCACCAAACGTATCGATCGCCTCAGAATGTCAAATCAAGCCATGCGTGTAATGAAGATCCAAACAGGGTGTGATGATGTAATAAACTGATTGATTTACTGTATTATTGCATTTTTAAGTCACATAAACTCCCCTCTCTGTGTTTGTGCGCTCACAGATGAGACGTCTAATGTTGCCGCCGCACACACACACACACACACACACACACTGACGCGAGCTGGTGCGGCTGTAGTGATTGTGCAGTGCTTGTCCTCAATTCTGTTGATGGCTTTATCTCAGTCACTCTGCTGAAAGACAATGCCACCTGTTCAATTAGGTGTGTGTGTGTGTGTGTGTGTGTGTGTGTGTGTGTGCGCGCACGTGTGTGTAGGTGGTCCTTGAATTTCAAGCAGATTGATAGTACTGCTCGAAACCACCCTATCCATACTACATTGAAAAGGTCATCTCTCTGCTGCTGTGTGTGAGAGTGTTGGTTATCACGGCCCGATGTGTGCTTCCTTTTGTGTGTGCGTGCGTGCATGTGTGTGTGTGTGTGAAGTGAATAAAGGGAAATGTGTGTTTCAGAGATAAGCAGGTTCTACTTTGCAGCTTGTTGAGAGCAGCAGCCTCCTCATGTTGAACTGGGTGATGCACTTCAGGCCGTGCGGCAGTGTGTGATATCCTCTCATGATTACAGGTGCAGCTCCACCTTCAGATTCAGGTTACCGCTGAATGATGTCAGCGATCGCTCGTGCTTTTAATTGCTTTTAGTGATGTAATGTGGTTTTACTTCTGAAGGGAGAAAGTACGGCGGAGTGTTAGGGCCAAACTGAAGAGGGAAAAAAAACGAATGTTTTGAGGATAAAGTCGTAATATTATCAGGAATATGAGAATAAAGTTGTAATACGACGGGAATAAAGTCGTAGTGTTAAAATAGTCATAATATTACGAGATAGGTTTTAATATTACAAATTAAAGTCCTAATATTATGAGAATAAGGTTATAATATTAAAAAAGTCATAATATTGCAAGAAAAAGGACATGATTTAAGAGAATAAGGTCATCATTTTAAGAGAATAGAGTCATAATATTAAAATAGCCATAGTATTACGAAATAAGTAATCTGAGCTTTTGCTTGAATTGTAATTATGACTTTATTCTCGAAAGATTAAAGAAAATAAACGTAAGTTTGCCGCTTTGCTAAATTACCAAAATCAAAACTACAGTGACCTCAATCTTCTTGTTGATATAATGTATATATCATTTTGGACACATCATACAACTGTTGGAATATTGTTGTTTATTATAAAAGCCCTAAAGCATTATAATGTGCTGTTTGTATTGTGTATTGTGCAGTATGTTACACTTTTGTTATGCTATGACAGATAACAATACACACTAACCTTCTAAACTATCTGAACCCTGTGGAATTTCCTGTCTTTCTTCAGTAATTGTGTCATAAAAAAGTGAAACCCCCAAGTATCCACAAGCACGTGTGCTGCAGAGCTAATAACACACAGACACATCTAATCTGCAGTGCACACACACACACACACACACACAGTAAACATTCACAGCACTGGTGGAAAAAGTCAGTGAATCCAGGGATTTAATAACTGGTCGAACCGCTTTAGGCAACAATGACCTCAAAACTTGCTCTTCCAGTGGCTGCAGCTCAAACCTGAGAGAGTAATAACTGCTCTCCTGAGATTATTCACACTGGACCAAACTATTACCTTTCACTTTTATTTGTTTTGAAACTGTTCTGTGATATTATTTTATAGCGTTTTCTTTAGGCAGGAATTGAAGATTAAATAATTGCATTCAAAGTGGACAATGTTGCTGTTTTTCACCACCACAGAAGCAGCTTTTTGTATTTTATATATCTATAGAGGCCACCACTTTTCCCACTATATTTTCTTTTCTTTTTTTAACAATAGCCCACAATGGATAGTTTGAGTTTTGATTTGTTTCACTGACTAAAGTCCAGTGAGCTGGGATTGTCTTGCTCATAATCGTAAACTGAGATTAGGATCGGTGCCTACATTTAGAAGAAGAAAAAAATGAAAACATGAACACAGGTTATTCCAAAGGGATCACTTCGATTTTTATGAGCGCTGTAATGTGAACGCGTGCAACATTTGTGCTTTACATAGCACCACTTATGAACCCTGCAGTATCAGTTTTACATTAAAATCCAATTAGTTTATACTTAATAAAAAAGATGTTAAAGAGTTACAAGGTGTTTTAAAAATGAATGCACACAATCTCAGGGACCCATCAGTGTAAGTCATAAAAGCCTCAATGTGATGTGCTCCTCTGCTGAATGATTTTCTTTCCATTCATTTCTTTTATGAATGCTCTAAACATTTATTTATAAAGATTTTGGACTGTTGTTTGTTTGTTTTTGTTGTCTATTCTATCCTCTCTGCCTCCCACCTGGTCCACGGTTTCCATCCTTCTACACCTCCCAGAGAGAAGATAGCAGCAAATTAAAAAGAGCTGATTTGAATTTCAGGGAAGAGAATGTGTGATTGAATTAGTCCAGGTGGAGAGGACGCGAGTGTGGTGGTCTGATGAATTCCTGATTGCAATGTGCGCACGGGAGCATGTCGGGGTCAGGGCTAAATAAATGAGATTGGAAGTGGTGTCTTCCACCTACAAGAGATACTTAGGTACTTCTAATGCACACAAAACAAATCAGAGCAATATTTGGAATGGGCTTTTGGATTGCAGTGTAGATGGCTGAGTTTGTTTCTGCAGCATGTTTATTAATCTTGCACATTGTCTTGACAAATTGCACAGAGACAAGTTTGTCCCCAACAGGGAGACCAGAGCTGGGTTTGATGGATTAAAGCTCAGTCTGTTTTTGCTGCTGAAATTAAATGGAGGGTGTTTATACACTGTATTTTTGTCCTGTTCGGTCCATCCATCCATCTTCTACCGCTTTGTCCCCCACGTGAGGGTCACGGGGGGTCACTGGTGCCAATCCCAGCTGACAGTCCATCACAGGGCCACATTGAGTCAAACAACCATCCACTCCCACAGTCAATTTAGAGTGTCCAATTTTCACACACGGGGAGAACATGGGGAGAACATGCAAACTCCATCAGAAAGGCCCTCCTTGTGACCAGGTCCACAAACCTGGGTGTTCTTGCTGCCAACATCGACACCGACTGTGTAATTTATAACTCATACCTTGTTTCCCTCTTTCCCTTCCAGAGGTCCTTCCGTTCCTTTAGTAACGATGACCGCCATGTCATGGCAAAACACTCCACCATCTACCCGTCCTCTCAGGAGCTAGAGGCAGTCCAGACACTGGTGTCCACGGTGGAGTGTGCCCTCAAACACGTCTCTGATTGGCTGGATCAGAGCGCCGTCGCCGGCGAGAGCCAACCAGCGGACAGCACGCAGGACGACGAGCCTGGCGATGAACCCAGCGGCGAAACTTTGGAATCCTGTGACAGTTACAGGTAAAGTATAAAGCTTAATTAATTTTATATATATATATATATATAATCATCAGACAACATGGTGCTACAGACTGGCCTCTTTTCAAGTAGCTGGCATCAGATATTGTATCAAGTATTTAGAAGAAATTGTCAATTAAGTTCATACTTAATGTAAGTATCTGTCTGTTATAAAATAAGTACAAGAAGAACAGGCAGCAGAGGCTCCTGAAAAGTGTCCATGGTCAGTAATCTGTCTGATAATTCTTTTATTAAGGCTTCATTACTTTATTATTGTAGTCTTCATTATTGTAGCCTCTTTTGCAATGACAACTGAAACCGGTGTCGTTCAGTCTTTTTATTGCACCTAAGAATGCGTAAAATATTCTTTGGAAATATGGTTTCAGTTATCGTGTTCTTCAGATTGGACGTCTCAGATAATTTGATTCATTACACGTGTCTCATAATTGTAATTAGGATGGCGCGCGGGATAAAAGTTATCATAACGTGACTTCATTAAGGTCTTTAATGACACTATTTACTTAAATCCCTGAAAAATTGCTGGTTCAAAAACTTCCCAGGTCAAGTGCCGGGGTAACCCATGAGCAAGGTACTTAAACCTCTTTGCTCATTGTTATTATGGTACTCCTAGAGCCGGTCCAAAGTCTGGATAAATGAGAGGGTTGCGTCAGGAAAAATCTCAGCCTAATAAAATATGCAGATCATCCACTCCCCAGAGAGAGAGAGAGATTCTGAAGAGAAAAAAAACACAAAACAGCATCAGTTCCATTGTAAAATGGCACATTTTCAGTCGTACATTGACATTATGATGTGAACGATGGTTCATTTTTTCCTTTTTTAAAAACAGAGAGTCCAGTGGTGGTGGCGGCGTGTTGTGTGGAGTGATGAGGATCGGCCTCGTGGCCAAAGGCCTCCTCATCAAAGGGGACATGGACCTGGAGCTGGTGTTGATGTGCAGAGACAAACCCACACAGACGCTGCTGGACACTGTCTGTCACAATTTACCCACACAGATAGAGGTCAGAGTCACACACACACACACACAGTCTTTTGTTTTCTCTAATGGCGGATAGGTGCATAAGCTTCCATACTTTATGATCGTTTCGACTTGAACCTGCCAACTCTCCTTTTGTTCGTGTGAAAGAGAGAGAGAGAGAGTAGGCAAGGGACAGCAATATCAGTATGTATGAGTCATGTGTGATTAATTCTCTCGTCACTACGTCAGTGTCGTGTTTCCTCATTAACAAGTCATGGCACAGAAGTTGACACTCTCACACACACACTGACACCTACAGAGAGAGTGCGGACGAAAATGCAGGCGTGTTTTTTTTTATTTGCTCCTAAAATCTACTTTTGCATGAATTCACATGAATTCACCTTGACTAACCCATGTGTACTCACACTCTCACACTGTCACACTGTGACCTCGGCCTCTCACCGTCCGGTCACGTCTGCTTGATTCACGGCAGAAGCTGACAGAGGAGAAGTACGAGGTCACCAGCTCCTTGCCCGAGGCAGCCATCTTGGTACAAACTAAAACAGAGCCCAGACTCACACTGAAAATCACCCTCACGTCGCCCGCCATGAGGGAAGACGGAGACGAGGAGGAGGAGGAGGAGGAGGAGGAGGAGGAAGAGGAGGAAGAGACGGTGGAGAACGGGCTGGAGGGAGGAGAGGTTGAGGAGGGGAAGGAGGCGGAGGAGGAGGTGCAGGAGGAAGAGGAAGAGCAGGAGAAGGTGAACGGGCAAGGTAGGAACACTTTCATATTCTTTTTGACCGCTTTTACTGACGATAAAACAAGCACATGAACACACACAGGAGGTGAAACCACTGTCAAGGCGGAACAATCTTTTCTCCCCCTACTGTTTTTATGGGTGGTAGGAACTGGTTATAATTGGTTGTGGGCGGTAGGGCTGGGAGAGCAAGGCCAGCGGAATCAATAACCGAGTAGTAGCGAGCTGGCCATCCATCCTGTGCCCCGCCCCCCACCACCACCACCACCACCTCAGACTGGACACTCAGGTCTCAGAGAGAGATGAGCGATAGCACGAAGGCCGGTCGTACATCACGCCACCTGCCGCCGCAACACGGAGGAGGAAGGCCACTCGCATTTTGACACAAACGCACACCAACTACACACACACACACACACACACACAGATTGTGTATTTTGTACTTGACAGATAAAGACGCCAGTCACACTACATGTCAACTGGAGGAGATTTAATCAGGCATCACTGCAGATTGAGGGGTGTGGGGCAGTTGGTGTAATCAGGTTACATCTCGTATATCTGGAACTCCCTGCCAGCGGGAAATATGACAGGCGGAGTCAGTCGCTTCCTTTAAATCAACACGTACTTTTGATGCATTTGTATTGAGCTTATTGTAGATTGTATTGTGTATTAGGGTTGCTCGTGTTTTTTGTGTTGTACTTTGTATAGTTTTACAACTGTGTTTCTACTCGTCGCTGTTGTTAAAAATACAGGTGTTTATGTGTTAATGATCATGGTTTATGCACAGGATTTTAACACTTATTCTTTGGTTCGATGGTCTTAGTAACACAAACATGGCATGCACGTGTTTCAGTGAGCAGCCCTGGGCGTGTAAATGCTAATTGGCGGATCGATGAGTGCTCCTGACTCTCAGTTTAATCTATATATTGATTTTAAAAGAAATAGTGCTTAATTTCAGTGTGTCAACCGGGGTTTGTTTGTTTTTTTGTTTTTTTACACATTCCACAGAAAATTGAATGACTAATCTTTATCGAATTTAAGTTAAGGTTGCGTTCATGCTCAGAGAACACACAGCAGGGATGTTTTTATTTCTTAAATGAGTCAGAAGGATTCTCCCCCGTGTGTGTGTGTGTGGGATTTCTCCGGATTCTCCGGTTTCCTCCCGCAGTGCAAAAACATGCAGATTTGGGGATTAGGCAAATTAGGTGAGTGTGAGATTGGATGGTTGTTTGTCTCTCTGTGGCCCTGTGATGGACTGGCAACCTGTCCAGGGTGTACGCCGTCTTTTGCCCTATGTCAGCTGGGATTGGCACCAGTTACCCTCATGTGGAGGATAAAGCGGTAGAGAATGAGTGAGTGAGTGAGTGAGTGTGAAGGGGGCAAAATAACCCCTTAAAGCAGAAGTAGACCCTGAGTTTTTTCCACATGCAGCTGAGAGACCACACCGCAAGTTCACACAAACAGGTCCACATGCCAGAGCCAGAGGAAGAACACATGTTCAGTGATGATGTGAGTGTGAATAGGTGTTTTTGACATTTCCACCTAATATCTCTGGAGGGAAAGCTTCTCTCTTTACAGTAGAGTGATGAGGAAAATGTTTGCTTAGTTTATGTTTTCACAGAGGCCACAGAGGGCTCCTTATTTTGTTTTATTTCACTCCCACACTTAATAAACTCTTTTTTTTTTCTTTTTTTTCCAAACCTCATGTAACCGCAATCAATTCATACACAGCTTCATCTGATTCAGCTCGCCTCGCATATCATAAGCTTTGTGCCGATTCTCACAGCGGCAGACTGGGTGAAAGTGCAGTAAACTCCATCAGTCTGGTGTGTTGGGCGACATGAATCGAGCGCTTAGATCTGAACAAGTACAAGAATGCTCTCCTCTCTTACCAACCACAATGCTCCGACTAAACCCTGCCTTGATTCCTCCTGTGTTGCGTTTGTCTCAGACTGGATCCAACTATCATAGATTTTGTTTTTTTTCTTTCACTTCTCCTTTGAGGAGCGCTTGATTCTGTGTTTGCCCAGACTGCCTCCTCTGCACCTTTTTCTCACCGTGAAATCAAGTGCACCTTAAAAAAACAACAAAAAAAACAACAACAACAACGAACAAACTTATTTTGACTCCTGCCTGGCATCGCAGACTGGATCAAAATAAATACAATCCTCTTCAAATACATAAAGGAGAGATTGATTTACCTCGAACTGGGCTTTTGAACGTTGCCCACAACGAGCAAATCAAACACTCCTTTGGTATTTGTGTGGTGTACGTCTGTGGGGGGATCTCTCCATCCCACAAAGTTGTGTCTTCTCTTGTGACCCCACTCGCTCTCGCCCATCATCAGTGACCGATGGATGTAAAATACTTCTATCGCTCAATAAAACGTCAATCTTATATCTACCATGTGCCAAAAGTGTGGAGTTAGATTCAAGTCACAGACAGGACATGACTTTAGACTCAACATCACTGATAAAGACCTGAAATTTGACAAAGGACTTTGACACTTATTAAAAATGATTACTTTTGTTCCCCAAATTCATCGGTTTGCCGCCGTGGGCTTAACAATCTGGACGTGATGCCACAGCCTCTCTGCTTTGACCCTCACTGTGAGTCAGGAATCTTTAATCAGATATGTTAGATATGCGGCAGCGAGCCACACAGACCTTCCATCTCATTTCCTGGATCAACATTTGTTTGTGATGTTCACTGCTGACAAAAAAAACACAAGGAAAAGTTGGAAAGGATGGAAGGACTTTGTTTACCTACAACACAGTTTGCTGCCAAACGTTATTAGCGTTATAATTTCATATATGGCGGATACATACATAAATAAATAAATTGGCAGCACTACGTCACCGATTTGCATTTAGCTTTGTATTAGAATAGGGGTAGTATTTTTGAAAAATTGGGCTTCCCAACCTCAGCTTCCCCTGAGTCGAGAAATATCTTCATTATTTTCCCAGAATGTAAACAGTGTCCGCCATCTTTGCTAACAGTTACGCTAACAGGACCAAGTGTCGCTGGTGGTCACGTAGCAAAGAAAAGAATGAAGATATTTCTCAACATAACAGCATAATTTTTTATAAACACTACCCCTATTCTCGTAATACAAAACTAAATGCAAATCGGTCAAGTATGCCTTTAATGTAGGGCCACATTTAGCACCAATTAAAGGTCCAGTGTGTAATGTACGGCGTGTACCGGAGTCAAATTAACTGACTGTGCTTTTAGCAGAAATTCAGTACACAATCCATAAGTATGATTTTTTTTGGGCCATCTTGCTATGAACGAACAAACCAATCAGTGCGTACGTTCCTTCTTTTAAAGCTGGAGTTATGTAAAAGAAAGTTAAAAAAACATCTTATGTCTTATTCATGGTACGGGAATGCCGCTGTAGTTCCCTGACATGCTTGGTACACGGACAGCTGAGCAGAGGAGTTCTCCATTTGCTGCAATCTGCACACTCTCTCCATTAGATGTCCTTACTTTGTACACACTGGACCTTAAAGTTTAGTCGTACTTGTTACTAATTGTCTGAACTGAACAAACTAGCCAGTGTGTGTGTTTGGTAAAGAGCACATTATGACTCAGGACTTGAAACTCTTGGACTTGTGACTTGACTCCCCAGCCCTAAATCTGGACTTGAGCGTGAAAAACCTGATACCTGCTTGTGACTGACGTGGTCCCAACTCGGTCCATGTGATGATCCGTGCTATTTGACACATGTCAGACTGATCAAAGCGCTAAATAATCAGATCACCGTTTAAGGAAAGTTTGGGAGCGTCATCCATCACTGATCGGTGAACTGCGGGGAGCGAGCCACTCGCAACCAGGAGACAAACAACTTTATGGGCATGAAAAGCACCTTGTATGTACCTAAAGTATTCATGCATGTGTGTGTGCGTGTGTGTGCACTCACGCGTCAGCTCCACGCGTGCCTGCATACATCCTTACACACACGTAAAAAAAACAAAACACACACACACTCAGTGACGTGACGTGTGTGTGTTTCACGTTCTCTGTACTGGGTTGTTATTGTTTTGTGGCAGTGTTGGGTGCTGCTGCGCAGAGAGTGGAGGCTGAGGAGGAGGATGAGGAGGAGGGGGAGGTGCTGGATAGACACAGATGTCTGTTGGCCCTGGCAGCGCTGCGACACGCCAAGTGGTTCCAGGTCGGCACCCACTCACTTCCTGTCTTCCTGCCCGATGCTTATTGTAGCCTGATGATTCAGCTGTCAGCTAAAACTGTGGCGCTTTATTTTGCCCACTCAGTGTAGACTAATCAAGAAACAGATGCAAGTGTTGAAGAAGCACACATTGTTATCATTACCATTATCATCATTATTATTATTATTATTATTATTATTAGCATACATTTTAATGAGCAGCATACAATTGAATGATTTAAATGACTGTCACAACGTTGTGAACAGCGGCTGCCAAAACCATACGTAGTGGAAACATGAATGGTGTCGTTAGGCTACAAAAGCAATGGTTGATACTTGTTTTTTCTTTTGGCTATTACATGAACCTGCCTGCTCTGTACAGTATGTCAGTGCTTCCCCTTTGATTACCCCCATACCCTTCCCCCATCTGTCTCCCAACTCACTTATCACACTACAACATTGTAGGTTACGTGAAGACAAGAGACAAAAATGTCAACATGTAGCACTTTAGCACACATATCACAACACTTTCTCTCTATGTGTGTGTGGGGATCATAGGAAGTTCAGATTTTATGCTGTTTATGTATATGCATTTGCACAAACGCCATTTTTCTTGCAGTCTTGCTTTTTTATTTCCACTTAACTTCCTTCTTCACCTCACTCTGCATCTCTCATTTCTGTCTTCGCCACCCCTTTCTCTCTGTCGCTCTCTCTCCGTCTGTCTGTCTGTCTGTCTCAGGCACGAGTGAACGGGCTCAAGTCCTGCGTCATTGTTCTCAGGATACTTAGAGACATGTGCAACAGACACCCCGTCTGGGAACCTCTCAAAGGATGGGTGAGTGTTTCTGTGTAATTACCTGTGTTAATTGGATGAGTGTGAAATGGAAAGAAAAGTGTGTTTTTGTTGTTGTTGTTGTTGTTGTTGTTGTTGCTGTCGTCATTGTGATATTAGGATCTTTTTTTAAATGTTCCCCAAGGATAAGTTAAGCAATGGGGAAATTTACAGCAGTTACAGCAGCACAGATAGTGTAAAAGTGAAAGGTAATAAACAGTAAGTTCCTTATTAACGCTGTGGAATATAAAGAATATTAGAATATATTAGACAATTATGTTTGAATGTAGAGTTAACTTCATTTTATTCATATCATCCAATACTTTATTCTCTCCATTGGCTACCTGTGCGTTTTGCGGGCCTTTTTAAATCCAAACTTAAAACATATTTATTCAGAATGGCTTTTAATACCCAGTAGTGTGGTGACACTTTATATTCTTGTGTGTTTTGAACTGGTATTTCCATGCTTTGATTTAAGTTTCATGAATTTGTTTTTACCGTCTGTTTTTAATGCTGTGTGTCTGCAGTGCTTTTATTTTGTAAAGCACTTTGGTCACCTCTGTTGTAAAGGGCCTATAGAAATAAAGTACATTCCATTATTGCATAAAGCAGAAGCTATTTTCAGGCTGCATGTTCATCTGTGCTGTATGTGTGTGTGTGTTCTTGCAGCCCTTAGAGCTCATCTGTGAGAAGGCGATCGCCACTTGCAACAGACCTCTTGGGGCCGGAGAAGCCCTGCGCAGAGTCATGGAGTGTCTGGCCTCAGGCATAGTGCTACCAGGTACAGAGCCATGCTCTGTGTATGAATGGATACATGTTGATGTATTTTTCTGGGGATGTACAGTAGGTGGTAGCATAATGAAGAAATCATTACATTCCGTTCGAGATGCAGAAATTATGGATTCAGGAACGCTGATTTAGTGTCGTGCACTTCAGTGTGTTTTATGTCAGTGCAAAACTCAGAGGCCTTGGCTGAGGTTTTCACATCCTGAGTGTTTTCTGCGTTGGTTTTAGTTTTGATTCCTAAAATAAACAAAGCAGCGTACATGAAAGTTTCAGTTAAATGACCTTGTGGGGACTTTCTGTATGACTCTGATGTGTCCTCACTAAGTTTGTGTGTGTGTGTGTGATCTTCTGACCTCCCCAGGTGGTCCAGGTTTACACGACCCATGTGAGAAAGAGCCAACAAACACACTCGCCAACATGACTGACCAGCAGGCGGAGGCCATTACCTTCAGTGCACAGGTACACACACACACTATTCTTCACTGCACTGAGCCTAAACAAAGTATTATCCCTAACCTTATCCATAACAACTTACTGCTTAACCCTAACATAACCACAAATCAATGTTTAGGCCAAAATAAGCTTCTGCCTCATTAGGACCAGGTTCTTGTCCTGAAAAGATTTTTATCCCAGAAAATGTGCCAAGAGGTGTATAAAATACCAGTACAAGACAGGCTGGACTGTCATTAGGGATAATTGTACAAAATGGACTAAAATAGCTCATCTGACAGATTTGCTAAAGTGCAGGAAAATTAACAGTTTTAGAAAACAGTATTGGTTTGGATGAGTTAAACTAAAATATATCATGTACACCCAAAAGCAACTAGACTCACTCAAGGAAGGCTTTGGGGGTTTGTTTCTGGGTAAACTTCAGACAAGGCTCCAAAAAAGTTACATTTCATTTCAACAAAGATATGAATACCAACGTTAATAAACCACCTTGGTTGAAAGAAGCTTCTGCCTCATTAGGACCAGGTTTGTGTCTGCGTGAAGACTACTTGTCCTGAAAATATCCGTTTATATGCCACAAAAGGTCTTAAAAGGGTATAAAATACAAGTATATACACACTCACACACACACACTCAAGCAGCAGATTAAAGGCACTGTTGTTATCGCCCAGCTGTACTTGCCCTAAGCTGTCAGTGTGTGGGAATCAGCAAGCGACCTGCCTGTTACCACCCAAACTAACAATCTGCATGCGCGCAAACACACACACCCCTACTTGTGTGCGCGCGCGTGTCCGTGTGTGTCTCCGGAAAAACGCCGCGTGCTGCATTTTAATGATCGGTGTGGGAAACTATTGCCACCGCGAGCCATAAATCCATCCCTGACGCCGGGACGACAGTATCTTCACTGCACGCACTCCTGCGTGTGTGTGCGCGTGTGTGTGTGAGGTCACGACCTTCCCCCCCCGCGCACACACTCTGGCTCTGAGCTGCATGGCTTAGTGGATACCGCCGTCCATTTCCTTTGAAGGTGGCTGGGACGAGGCTGGAATGTCAATATGGATAATTGTTGCAGATACAAGCGCAGATAGGAGCGAGGGAGCCGCTCTGTCAATGAGCTACACCGAGCCTCATGAATGTCTGAGACACTACAGTTCCTCATGGATTTATATTAGCAGAGCCACTGGGAGGCGCTGCATAGATTATGAATGTTTACATTTGGACAACAATGATTCATTAACACTGGGATGCACTGGTCAGTGCGTCTGCTTATCTTCTACCGCTTTATCCTCCACATGACGGTCGCTGGTGCCAATCTCAGCTGACATAGGGCGAAAGGCGGGGTACATCCTGGACAGGTGGCCAGTCCATCACAGGGACACATTGAGACAAACAACCATCCACTCTCACATTCACACCTATAGTCAACTTAGAGTGTTCAGTTGATCTAATCCGCCCATATTGCATGTTTTTGGACTGTGGGAGGAAGCCGGAGAACCCAGAGAAATCGCACACACACACGGGGAGAACATACAGTGCACTCCATGCAGAAAGACATGGCCCACGTCTACTTATATTTTAGATATTTAAATGGAGAAAAAAGAAAATGCAGCAACTGTCAAAATATATGAAGATGGTGCAGAGTGTTATCCACGTGCTTCTGTATTTATTAAGAATTTGCATGCAGTTTAGTTCTTTATCATCTTAATTTTACATAAAACTCCACAACACATGATTCAAAAGGATGAACAGTGTTGTTGTTTTTTAAATACAATCCATACCAGAAAAGTAAATCCTTGTGTCCAAGGTTAATAGAGGTATAATATTAAATCATAGTATGAATTTATCTTTCCTCAGCCTTTATCTCTTTTCCTGTATTTGTGTGTATGTTTTTTTTATCAATATAAGATAAGATAGTCACAGTAACGTCCGTAAAGTTAAAGATAATAAATCATAAACATGCATTTCCACGATTATAAAAAGTTCAAATAGAATGTGCACTATAGACAGTTTCCATAATACAGACAGTATGGGCTTGATATTTACTGTATAAACAAGGATTGAACACGAGATATTGTAATTGTTTGATTTTTTATCAACAGCATGCTCTCAGACTCATGGCATTCGGGCAGATCTACAAGGTGCTGGAGATGGAGCCTCTCCCCTCAAATAAACCGTCACAGAAATACCCTTGGTGTGATAAAGAAGGTGAGAACCTCCTGTTCACCTACGTCCATCTCTGCCTTTCATCCATTTCATCCATTGTGTCTCTCTCTGTCACCCTGTGCCTGCAATGTCCTGATTATCTGCCTCATCAGGCTTTCAGGCTGCATTTTTCCATCTTTCACTCACTCTGGTACCTGCTAATCCGTCTGAAAGCTGGTCCATTCTCGCATTTATAAAAGCAAACCTGGCTTCAATGACAGGATCAGGGTCGGAGACATGATGTGACCGTTAGATGATGTGATTTTTCTGCACATCTGAACATGGCTGAATGGTCATAGTGGTCATTTTCACCATGCCTCTCTTTTTTGCACGTTATTTTAATAATTCATTTAAGGGGAGAAATCAATCTCCCTTAATATTAGGATCAATTTATGGATACGTACAAATTGATGAAGATTCGCTAAACTGCGGGAAAATGAACCGCGTTAGAAAACAATATTGCTTTGGATGAGTTAAACTATCACACTGCAAGATTATGAGGAAGAATTATGTAAATTCAAAAGCAATTAAAGTCACTCAGGCAAGGTATTTGTGGGTTTTTAGCTCCCAAAAAAAGTTACGTAGGATTCATGTCATTTCATTTCAACAAAGACATGAATACCAAAATGTATAAAGAGTCAAAGTGAAAAAAAAAAAAGGTGAGCTTTTTGTGACCCTGTCTCCTGGAGTCACGCCAAAGACACGGTGGCCGCGGCGGAATCACTTAAGCTCGTACGTGCTCAGCGCAGGAATGTTTCTGCTTCGCTTCACACTACAAGACGACTCGGGGAAATCTCACAAGATCTTAAATTTGGCAAATTTCCGATGAGATTTTCAAGGAAAGAAATAACTCGGGGGAGCCCTTTGGTGCTGCATGATGCTGACATGGACGACTGCCAAAGCACTTAGAGATTAGGGAGCATGTAGGAGAAGAGCTTATACACTGTGTGTCCTCCTCGAGGTTTGACTTTGTGTGTGTTTTGCTTATTAGTGAGTTTATCCATCTTTGTGTGTTGTTTGCTGTGACGTTGCCCGTGTAAACTCTGTGTGTCTTAGGCTTAGCGCTGAAGAGGCCATACGAGGACGGATTCATGGATGACAAAGATCTCATCAAGAAGATGAAGAGGAATCTGAGGAAAGGTACGGAAAATGAAGAATGACAGTGGGTGATGATCTCATTTTCTATTTTGGTGTTGAGAGGGGAATGGTTAACTGAGAGTGGACAAAAATTGACTTTATTCAGACCACACTCCGAGAGAGAGAGATAGCTGTGTCTTTTTCCGACAGACGAGCCTCATATCTCTTCCCATTAGCTCTATTTTTTTTGTTGTCTTCCCTCTCCCCCCCCGTCTGCCTCTCTGCTTTCCACCCTCGTTGTGCCATCCAATCATCTCCAGCTCTTTCTTCGTACAAGGAGAAGATGAACCACGACTAATGGAGGCAGAAAGGCCTCTTTGGATATTGACACACGGGAGGAACATGATTGAAAGGGAAAAGAAAATAGAGTGGCGTTTTTATCCGTCATGAAAACAAGTAGCCACCGTTGTGAAACGCTAAGGCAAATCAGATAAACATATCTTCAAAGTGGCTCAGTTTGTCCACCCTTTGTTGCATAATTGCTACACATGCTATACTTATCAGATTCACCCAATATGTAAATAAACTCCATATTCTTTTTTTTTTTATTTCCATTAGTCTTGGACAGTAAAGCCATAGACTCCAACCAGCCAATGAATGCTCTGATGCGGCTGAACCAGATACGGCCAGGGCTTCAGTATCGCCTGCTGTCTCAGTCGGGCCCGGTTCACGCTCCGGTCTTCACCATGTCGGTGGATCTCGATGGAACCATTTACGAAGCGTCGGGATCCTCCAAGAAGACCGCCAAGCTGCATGTCGCTGTCAAGGTAGGACATTTATCCGATTGTCCTGCCACATGAACACAAATACAAAGTTAGTGACTACATTTGGAGAAGGAGCACAGGGCAGCACTTATCTGCACCCGGGGAACAATGGGACACCCCAGCCCTTGACCCGTCTAGCAACCCTACCGTTTAAGCCAATTACCTCTCCTCTGGTTCAATTTTGGTTAAAGAGGGAACAGAAAATATCGGAACGTTGAATCACAATCAGAGTAAAAATGCAATCATCAGCCAAACATCGTGACAACAGCATATCCTCTCAACCCTAATGAAGAATTGTCTCAGCTTTTGGCTGCAGTCAGACCTGTGTGTATCTATGTTTTTGTCCGCATATGTTTGTGTGTGCGTGTGTGTGTGTGTGAGAGAGAGAGAGAAGATGGAAGGAGGTTGGCAAATCCATGTAATCCCAAAGTGGTTGTGAACAAAGATGCTCTCCAGAGCACAGAGCTGAGATAATCTGCTCGCCGCTCCATTCCCATACAAGGCTTTCAACCCAATTTTTTTTTCCTCTCCATTCTCCTTCTTACTCAATTTATTTTTCCTGGTGTAGTCACCTTTTGATCCGTCTTTCTCTGCCTCTCTCTCTCAGCCACCCTCGCACACATTTGTTCTCCCTTGTAGCGAGTGGTCCAGCAGCAGCTGTAACACAATCACCTATTCAAGTCGAGTCAGGACCTTGTTTTTCTGCCTCCACAGGCCACAGTCTTCTGAATGTCTGTGCTCTGCCATGTTAGTGTACGTGGAACTATTGATGCCTCCAGAAAAAGGGGTTTGTTAAAAGTGTGAATAGAAATGGTGGAGGTTTTTTTTCTTTTTTTTAGCCTGACCTGTTATGGTTGGTCGAACAACAGTAAAGTTATGTCAGAGTTGATTCACATTTATTAACGAATTGTTGTGAAATTACTTTTTTATTCATTCAGGTGTGAGAAAACAAGGGACCGTCTAGAGCACCAACCTTTTCGAGACCGAGAGCTAGTGAATAATTTGGAGGGCTACCATGTTAACATTGCAATGCAATTTATGCAATTTACCATCTAAATGTTGAATATCATGCATTCAGTTGCATACACATTAATTCCAGTGCTCACTCCTAACGACCATCGCAGTTTTCATAAGCGATATCAATGACATTTTACTCAGCACTCATATGATGAGGTGAAGTGGAGTGAGTGGGCTACCAGGTGCTCACGGGCAACACGTTGGTGACCACTGGTCTAAAGTTTCTGACATCCATTTTCAACCCCTTTATCCTCCACATGAGGGTCGCGGGGGTGCACTGGTGCTAATCTCAGCTGACATAAAGGGAAAAGCGGGGTCTCACCGTGGACAGATCACCAGTCCATCACAGGGACACAAAGAGACAAACAACCATCTACTCTTACTCTCACACCTACAGTTAATTTAGAGTGTCCAATTTGCCTAATCTCTAAATCTAAACATGCTTTTGGAGAGAACCTGGAGAAAAGCTACGCATACTATGTTTTATTCTTGCAGGCGTCACCTGCTGTTGTTCTCGTTCTTCTCAATTCCTTATTGCTTCACCGTCATCTTCCTTGCTCTCTAGGTTCTCCAGGCGATGGGCTACCCAACGGGTTTCGACTCAGACCTGGACCCCATGAGTTCGGACGAGAAGTCGGACGGCGAGGGGAAAAGCGACACGTCCTCACACACTAGCAATAACCCCACGCACTCCTCGGACAGCTCCAACACACTCGAGGTGAGGGATTTCAAATTTGTGATTGGTGAGGGATCAAGGTTTACTCTCAGGAATGTGCGTTCTCGCCTGAAGATGCTCGTTGAATTAAAGTTTCAATTCTCCAGGTGCGAACTCAGGGTCCCATTCTGACAGCGAGTGGGAAGAATCCTGTCATGGAGCTGAACGAGAAGAGGCGAGGCCTAAAGTATGAGCTCATCTCTGAGAGCGGAGGCAGCCATGACAAACGCTTTATAATGGAGGTGAGAGCTTCACACACAAAAGATGATAAAGCCATGTGTAAAATAACAAGTGTCTGACTGATTAACTAGTTAATCATCAGCACTGACCAGTTTTTGTTTAATTAACGGGCTGATCATATATGTTTATCAAAGTATAAACACTGTTGCCCTCAGAAACTTGATTATTGCTCATTAATCAAGTTTATTTAGCAAAGTTTGAATCTTTGATTGTCTGTTTTACATTAGATATATTTGCAGTTTGAAAAGACATTTAACTTACTGTGTCAAATGCATTATTTATTATGATTAAATGTTATCAGATAGAACAAACATGAAAACAAACATCAGTTCTACACCATCGGCTGCCCTGATTCTAAACATTACATACAAATACACATTTCACTCGACCTCTACAACACACACATTCTCATTGACTTCCATTCATTTGGACAGTCTATAACATAACCATAACCAGTGAATGCCTATCCTTAACCTAACCACAATTTAAATATTAGCCCTAAACTTAACCAGTTCCTCCAAAATGTGGTTTTTATCTCATCTGCCACAACTAAATATCTAACCTACACCATTAACCACTAAACTAAACCCTTCATCGTTGTAAAGAACAGCCAAAAATGTTCTCACAAACATAGGATTCGTCCACAGCCTGTACACACACACACAAACACACACACAAACACACACACAAACACACTGATCACCGGTGGAGTCAATCAGTCAACTTAGGTTCCGAGATCAAGCCTGTGCTCTGTGGGGTGTGTGTGTGTGTGTGTGTGTGTGTGTGTGTTGTTTTCCAACACGGCTGGCTGCTCCATCGCTCCGCTGATTGATTAGCAGGCCTGTCTGACAGAAGGGCATTGCTAAACAAGCCGTCCTCCTCAGCCTGACTCACTGACAGAGCTGCTGGTGACTGATGAAACACATGGGCTTGGGGCAACATAATGATGCCATTATTATGTTGTTGTTGTTATTAGTATTATTAGTATTATTGCAATACAAAAACTTGTATTCTTATAACCTTTTCATGCCTCCGTACCAGAGACATCTAGACTAGAGAATGTCCTCTCAAATTTGGAACAAACATTCAGTTGAAATGAAGGATAAACGTAGTAGTTTTGGAGGTCAAAGTTGAAGGTTGTTGTGACCCCAGAAACCCCAAAGTTATTGCTTTATGAACATTGATGGAATCCTATTAAAATGTGTGTAAATGTTCACTTGTATTTAGAGATGAACTGATTTAGATTGCAGCATAGGTGGTTTCTGTAATCTCTAACTTTGAAACAAGTCCTCTTATTGTCTCCCTGTGGTCGTAGGGAACATGTCTGTGAGGGTCAAGGTCATGGTGGCCTCACAGGTCATTGAAGTCAAAGTTAAAAACATGAGAAACCACCAAAGATTATGTTTTAATCCTGAGAAAGCACAGACTAGACTAAAATCAGAAGTACTCACAATTGTTGGAGTCCTCTAGGCTTTAAAGGAGTGGAAAAAAAATGGTGTAGTATCTTTTCACTATAATGTAAACCAGATTTCATCAATATTTTACGTCCTGTCTTCTGTTTGCATGTGTGGATCTCAGGTGGAGGTGGATGGGCAGAAGTTTCGCGGGGCAGGCCCCAACAAAAAGGTAGCAAAGGCCAGCGCTGCTTTGGCAGCTCTGGAAAAACTCTTCTCTGGCCCCAACGCTGCTGCAAACAAGAAAAAGAAGATACTGCCTCAGGTAATAAGACACAGCGGGCGCTGCTTCATTCTGAGACGTGCATTTACACACACGGCGCAAAACAACAAGCCATTTAGTGGAGCTATACTGTACTCTACGTCTTCCTTAAGAGTCAAACTGTCAGCATGGCTGTGAAATGTATTACTGTACGTTTGAACCTTCTTTTCTTTTTTCTTATCTGTGTCGCTTCTGTGGAGCCGCGGCACAACTGGTCTCATTTGTTCACCCAACAGAAATCAATAAGACCGAGTTTAACAAGTGTCTAATCAGATTAGCTCTTGATAGCAGTCGGATCACCGCGTCTCCACTTACGTTGTCACCAAGCGCTAACAGAGTGGTCAAGATAAAAAGCGTGTGTGTGTGTGTGTGTGGTTTTGTTCCATATTTCTGTGCGTCAGTGTATTAAAATGACACTAACTGTGTGTTCAGACTAAAGGAGCCCTGGCGGCGGCGGCGGCGGCCTCAGCGGTAGCAGCTCAGGTAGCCAGAGGAAGAGGAAGAGCGGCCCTCGCGAGAGGAGCCTTCGTCAGTGCAGCTGCACCCGGATACGTCACGCCTGGTGAGCCTCGTTTCAGCGTCATATTATTTTCTTTCCAATCGTACAAGCAAATAAATTGATGTATTGCAGATACAGTATCTGTCTCCTTGCGTCGGGCCTCGCAGAAGACGATTCTTTTATTTATAAATATTTGACTTTACTCCCTCTTTTATTTTTGATACGGTGGTTACGGTTTTGATACGGTGGGATTTTATTGCACTGACATTTTCTTCTGCTTCAGGATGTTTGCCCAGTTTTCAGTTTGAAAATAATCATCACTTTTCCCCCTGCAGTCGTGCGGGCAAAACATCACAGGCTGGCTGTACAGAGGACAACGTTTAGGGAGAACAACAGTGATTATGCAGGGAAACTATTGATTTAAAGTTTGTGTGGAACTTTGACTCAGATTCCACTTGAGCCTCCAGTCTGGTCTTTTACCCACTTTTAGAATCTAAACTTCATGAATTAAAACAAGTACACAACTAAACTGGACCATGTCACCTTCCAACCAACAGGCTTCGGGACACCATATGGCTACAGCCCTGCTGCTGCCGCTGCTGCAGCTGCTCCTGCATACGGTATGTGCTTGTGTTTTGTATTTGTCTGTCCTGATTCTTACCATCTCAAACCTTCTTCACTTCCTCTTAACTCTTTCCGGTCTTTTAACCGTACACTTCCCCATTAACCTGCCATAACTACGTCCTGTTAGGTTTGTTACAGCGCAAAAAATGTAGGACATTTTGAGTGTCGCACATCATGGTATCACCCATTCATACTTCACTCAGCTTATTTATTATATGGACGTGCACTTACTTTGAATGCGATTCTGATTCTGGAATTACTTCCAAGCCTTTCTCTAACACAAGTTTCCTGGGGTTTGGCGCTGAATTTCATTCATAATTCATTAAGTTTAAATGTTGTTTTTCCTCTTGACTTTTTGCTTCAAGCAAGTCTGTCTGTGCTTGGACTGAACATCCAGCCTCCAGTTGTTCCTCCGTGTGCATTTTTTCCGCCCCACCCACACACACACACACACACACACACACGCATCGATACACCTGCACAACACAGCACTTTTTATTCCGCCCCCTCCGCCCCCCAGTATACAATCTTGTCAGGATTTTTAATTAGCAGGGACAGGGCCCGTGCTGCCGTCATTCCCATCGCTGTTCAGATTAGCACTTGGCATAGTGTGAGTTCCTCACTTTACCCGCTGATATTTAAGGCTGGTGGGGAAGCGCTGGCAGTTTACACTGCTCCTGTCATGTTACTGCTGCTAAAGGGTTTCCATGTCCTCTCTGCTGAAAGTGCGTCCGTCTCCCTTCCTCTCTCCCCCTCTCTCCCCCTCTCTCTCTACAGTTAATGACTCTTAAGTCTATACCAGTCCTTGACCTTTAACAGCAAAGCTATTGGTGCCCGAATTCACCGCGTACATCTCTCTATTGAACACAGTCATATTGACCTCAACAGACTGGGCCTTGTGTCGCGTGTGTGTACACATGTAGCATTAGGAGGCCCCACTGTCCACACTTCAGCCTGGAGCTTGAATGGGCCTTATGTGCCGGGGGTGAGACAGGTCTGAGGCCTGAGGGCAGGCGTTTAGTCCCCCCCTGAGAACCTGGCAGTCCTGGATATGAAGTGCACCAGTTTTCTGTGTTCATTAGAGTTGGAACTCTGCGTCCGTCTGCAGGGTTTCCTTTCAGTCCTTGGCATTCACACAGTATTTTGCACGTTCTAGTGAATGCTGCACTTAATGGATTACGCAGACGTGGATAGTAGGTGCTGTTTGTACTGTGCAACTATGAAGTTGTGTTCTAAGTTTGTTAATGGTTTGCAGCATGACTGGTTCATGACTGGTTGACTATCTTTATTGTTCTGTGGGTGGATGAAGCACAACACATCTCAACCCCATATGATTCATCTATATCCCAGTGGGTGGTCGCCAGGTTCAGCTGACCCTGACCTTTGACCTCATCTTCTCACAATTAGTCAGGAAGTGGAGTTCTATAAAAGTCAACAGAGAAGCAGCACCCAGATTACCGAGCTCCAAATATAAACAGAACGTGACGACTCCTGTTGTGTTTATCTCTCTTAAGCTCAGCGCTTCTCAAAGGTGAACTCATAAATAAACTCGTAAATACCGGCTGTTGGGGTGAAAATGTCTATCGTTAGTATTCTCCTGTTGTCTTTGGGTGTCGGATAGCGGGATAAATGTGAGGCTGGTACAAAGAAAAAAAAAGCCACTTGTTTAAACTGGATAGAATAATTAAAAGGTGTCTCTCCTCTTATGCCTGGGCCTTTTTTCCTCTTGTTGTTCTTCTCTATGATCCTGGAGCTCACTGCTGCTTTCTGATTTCTTGCTGGCAAATACTAACTAATGCATTAGAATACTATAATATTATTGCAGCAAGTAGAAGAAGAACATGTAGCATTACAGTATATTACAACTGCATGGTTTACAGGACAGTAGATATTTCTATCCTTCCTCAACTAATTTTTTCCACTTTATTTTTACTTAGGTAATATTTTCAGTTCTGAGATTTAGTATTCTGTAAACATCACAAAAAAAAACCCCAGATTTGCTAAAGTGGTTTTGTCAGGAGTGCAGATTTAGGCAACTGGACTTGCTTTAGGATTCAATGACAACAAATTGATATAAATGAATGAAAAACGGTGTTCTTTTCGAAGTGAAACCTGATTTGGTAAAAGATGTTGCCACCGAAGGTTAGTTTGTTATACACTGTCACCACATCTCAGACATAATGGGTACAATGTTTAAAGGTGCTAATATTAACAAAAGTTCTAATAGACTAAAATGAGCATCACACATTATTTGTGGCTAACACACTCACACAGCCCTGTTTGTGTAGCAAACGGGTGTTTATTCAGGGAGTAGACTAGAAAGCATTCAAAAGCTTGGTTATTTTTTATTTATATATTTATTCATTTATTTATTCTTTTTTTTTTTTTTGCCCTGAATTCATGCAGAGCTGTGCTCTTCTCATCTCTCCCCTCTAGGTTTGCCCAAGAGAATGCTTCTGTTGCCTGTCATGAAAGTCCCCACCTACCCCGTCCCCCACTACCACTTCTTTTAGCACAGGAGACATGCAAACCAAACCCTGCACCTTTTTTTCCTAGAAGGGAATCTCTCAGTCTGTTTTGTGTTTGGGTTCTTTTTTTTCTACGATATCAGTGATGGGCGTGAGGGAGGATGGGGGTTACATGAGCTGAACATTGTTTTGTTTTTTAAAAAAAATGTTTTTGGTTTTTTTTGCCTTTTATTTTTCATTTTCATCGTGTTTCCAAATACGTTATGAACGTGAAATGTCAGGTTTTTAAGTTCTTAAAAGATAAAAACTTGAAGGGTTTGTACTGTGAATTGTTACCTCGTTCCTTGAGTCTAAATTATGAATATATATATATATATATATATATATATATATATATATATATATATATATATCAGCCTTTTGTTATTTTTCTTATTCTTTGCTCGAAGGATAGCTTTTGCAATATGACACACACACACACACACACACACACATTCTCTGTAAAAAATAAATAAATAAATAATGTGAGCTGTGTGAAGGATGTATAGGATTAAATAATGTTGAAGAATAAATAAAGTTTATCTCCTATAAAAAGCTGAAGACTGCCTGGTGTATATCTGATTTTGAAGGCTTTCTGTTGGCAGTGACGCAGCGACGCAGAAGCACCTGGACAGCACTGATCTAAACTAACATTTGGGCATCAATCTTTAATATTACACATTACATTCAGCCGTGATTGAATTTCACGTTTCCCACGTTTCCCCCCGGCACCTCTGTAGTTACATCCTTTTGACCCTCGGCCTATAGACTGTCGGAGAGAAAGTCAAGAAGACAAGGGATGAATTTAGAAAGCTCTCGATAGATCCTGCGTCTTGCATTCAGCTGCACGATCTCATTACCTCACATGGATTAATGTTTGGCAGGCTTCCCACAGCTATCACCCACAGTCCATATAAAGTATGCTTGCACATGGAACTCTTTTTCATCAGCGATGTGATATTTGAGCTGAATTTAATTCATGTCAGATGGCTCAAACTTGATCGAGGCAAAACACATTTCCTTCTACATACACAACCTCAGAAGGACCATGTTTGTTTTAATTTTGTTTGTGTACATTATCCTCCATGTGTTTCATGTAATCGTTTCATTATTCATTATTCTTTCTTCACTAGAGCTCTCAAGGTCACCGTACATCAGAAGATCAGCAGTAAAATATGGACGAAACAAGACATATACAACAGATTAAAAACAGAGAAGCAAAAATGAATAAATAAAAATCATGTGGAGGGGGACACTATCAGTGGCTGTCAAATTTGGATAGGGTAGAAATCAACCCTATCCTTATAAATTCAATTTTGTCGCTGTTTAACTTTAAGGAGATTTGTTGAAAACCATGATTTTATTTCACTATCTGTGAAGGAAGAGGCTTGGTGGCTCGGTAGAGCTGTGTAGCAGTGGAAATGGATATTGTTCAGATGGGAAGTAGATAAACGATGAAAAGGAGGGGCCCCAGGATAGAGCCCTGGGGCACGCCTGCATGATTTTGCTCACGTCCCATTAAGGTTCTGCACTAACTGAGCCTCTGAAAATTTAAATTAATTCTCTATGGTAAAAAAAAAAAAAAATCCTCACAGCAATAAAGCAGTGTAAATAAATAAATAAATAGAGCTATTGGAGGAGAGGACCATACAGTGTGTCCAGTGGTCGATTGTGCTCCATTAAAAGCATTTTAAATGAGTTTAAAATGCTTTACTTCTATTGCAGATGATTAATAGATTATTTCCACAGATAACCTATTTAGTTTTTTTGTTTGGGGGCCAACAGTTAACCAACTGTATCCATGTGGACAGAGTCAGGTCGTGGTTTTGTAGATAATGGCACCTGTTAACCATCAATCTTACGCCTCATTTCCACATGGATTTACGATCGTTTCCAAGTCGATCAAAAGTGTATTCATTCCTATAACCTCCTTGATTGTCGGGGGTTGCGTAACTCCTCCCCCTGTGGTGTTTTTCGCTTGGAGAATTTAATTCAGGAACCAAAGCCACCAAAGCAGACTGGGAAATAAACTGACTTCAGTTCATTTCTTCAAACACTCGCAGAAATGAGACGTTAATGCTAAGCTAATGAAACAACCTTTAAACAAGCTTTATATTTACAGTGACCTTGGCAACAAACACAAATAAGTACTCTAGATGAACCTGTCCAACCTTTCCTTTCATCTGATCCTGGAGCTGTTTCCATATCTTATTAATTCCATTCATGTCAGGTCTTATAATTACAACATTTCTGACTGTGAGTCAAGAGCTGAATGTGCGTCTTTCAGGTGGATTTGATGTAATCTTTTTCTGACATTTCAACCCTGTTGTAAGAGAAGTGATGAAACGTTTATATCAAGCAGGATTTTTTTTTTTATTTTGTCTAATTACTCGTGCTTTCTTTCTTTCCTGTTCTTCATCCCGCTGCAGGAGGACTCTTCATTGACAATCCCTTCTACCAGCCACGGACCATTGCTCCCTTCATCATTCATCTGGGTCCCCAGGATCTCTTCTCTGACTTCTAGGGGGAAGCAGGTTGTTAGTTACAAACTTATCTGGCTGCTCACATGCCCACCTATTTATCTGTCTGTCTGCGTGGGCTGCCTTTCAATCCCAGCTGACGGACCCACAGATCCAGAACTAGTTCTTCTTTGGTTTGATCAGTCCGCTGGAAAAACAAAAAAAAAAAACAACAACAAAAAAAAAAACCTCAGTTTTCCTTCAGAAGCGGCAACAAGACGCGTTCGACCTTCTCGCCGAGAGGGTCAAATCTCCTCTCTCTGTTTCCTCTTCTCTCCGTTCAGATGATCACGTCGGAGGAGAGCACCTTTTACGATAAGCAATACTCAGATTTTTACAAAGAAAAAAAGATGTGCTGCGACTGTGCGAGGCTGGGCTGAACTTTGTGTCTTTCTAATAGCAATACATCGGAACTCCTGTACGAGCTTACCTATCTTGACTGAGGAGATGTGAATGTTCAACGGGGTTTTAACCGCCACAGCATTGCAATAGCTCATTTTGATTGTATATTCATTATATACGTGTGTATACGTGTGGCTTTAACGTTACTATATACACATACTGTATGGTGTATGTTTCTATAATGTTGTGCTGACATACTATTACTATATGACGATGTACGTATGTAAATACTCGATAAAATATAACTATTGTTGGTATAAATTATTTTAGAATTATAAAGTGAAATCTAATATTACAGTATAGCTTTCTTCCAGTTTTATATACACTGAGCAATTGAGGCTAGTTCTAGATGATGCAATATTATCTTTGGTATTCAGATTAACCTGTGCTGTTAGAATAATAATGCTTCCTTCCTTCCTTCTTTCCTTCCTTGACAAGTTTTCTCTATCTTTGATGTCTTTCTGAGCCTTTCTGAGCACGCTCTCTCCCCCGGCCGACGTTTGTTTACATGGCGCGGGACGAAGAGGCGCTCACTACTGAACACACGCATGATCACCCAATCACACACACACACACACACACACACTCACACCTGTCAGAAAGCACATTTTCTAAAGTCTCACAAACTGGCAGGGAATACCGTTTTATTTCAAATACTCTACGTGTATAATATGTGTACAGAATGACAACGTGAGTGCTCCTCCCTCCACCATCGACCCACGTTAACGGACTCACACACACATTGACCCACGATCGCCTTAGCGTACGAAAGCACAGCTCACTGACACCACTTAAGTTATTTCTGCAAACGCGCGCACACACACACACACACAGACACACACATTCACACACATTCACACACGCTCTTCCCTCCGCCGGCCTCTGACTCATCCACACTCTATGTAAGTGACACCGCTGGTGGCAGAAACACAAAGGGCCTTGTTACACAGCGGGAAAGACACAGCACAAACTACTGGGATTTAGAATTGGATTTGTATGCTCCTGCTGGTACATCGTTGTTACCATTTGCCAGAACTGATTCATCTTGTCGCAATGTTGCAGGGATTTAGGGTTCGTTATGGGAGTAGGTGCATTTTAGTGGTTGAATTGGATTTTTTTTTTTTCCCACCACTTGATGCCTTTGCCGGTAACTAAAGCTATAAGATGTGAGCCACGGAGAAAACGAAGAGCAGTGTTTCAACAATCACGGCTGCCTGTGATGGACTGTGAGGAGCTCTAAATCTGAGGAAAGACACCCAAAGCTCTTTCAAAGCTGTAAAGACCCTGAAATCATACAAGTATTTCTCTGTTATGTAAAACATGCATGAGTTAAAAAACTTATTGAACATAAGAGAATTTTAAGAATTAAATATAAGAGTTAAAGTAACACAATGTAGGATTTTTGGTCTTGGGAGGTAAACGGTCGTATAATATATGACATGGTAACAATGATAACTGTGAGCTCTGAGGACCTGTGACGTTCTTTTTGTGGCATGGACCTGAAACCACAAGTTACATAGTGACGAGAAGTACGTTCACATGCGTAGTTTAATGGAGCTGGGGCCGTAGTCCGACTAAGACAGGCAATTGGACAACTTGCCGAGCCAGGAAAATCAATTTGGTGGTCGTGTACATCTGACTCCGCCTCTGTAGCTGGCGCAGTATCTCTCTATAAGCTTGTGCATTTTTAATCAGTTTCCTGTTGGTCAAAGGACATTTTGGTTCACGCTCAGAACGCCAAGTCCGACTCTAGTCAGACTAATCATATACATGCAGTAGTAATCGGACTATGAATTGCATATTGAGATGCATGTTAACGCACTGTGCCGTTGTACGTTGATGTATCATCAAAATAATCTTGGAGACATTATTTGAAGGTTGAAATCCTACATTGTGTGGCTTTAAACACAACAGCTCATCTGTTTTAATTGGACGCGGCTGTGTCCTTGTTTGGTCATCGGATTTTGACATCACATCTTCACAGCTGATTCTCGCTCACATCAAACTGGTAAAATACAGACACGTGAATGCAAACATGTGATATAAATAGTGATATAATCAATTATGTGGCACGTGATCATTTATGAAATGAAGCAGATTTGTTTTCAGAGTTGTCGGTTCTTATTTTTTGGTAACAAACACGTATGTCTTATTAGTATCTGATTGTATAGTGTAGTCTTGCGTTACATCATGCTATTGCAAATTCTGAATTTACAGCAATTAAAGCGATGAAAGACAGGCAATTCAACTCTTATGTAAATGCTGCATGAAGTGACATGCACATAGTACTCGGTGAAATGTATGCTGCATTGCTTAAGTGCTATCAACAAGGTCTTGGTATGAGATTTTCTTGTTTTTGTTTTCGCCTTTAATCGAGACAATAAGTCCGTCACCACAGGGTGATGGAGATTGTGCATCAAAAGGCTTGGATTTACCTCATGCTGCTTTTGATCTGGGCACAGGCTTGAGCCCCGGTGTTTGTGCCAGCTTTGACTCAACAAAAACAATATGTGAGAAAGACACAATAGACTCACCAAAGGCCCTGAAGCTCTTTTTTTTTTTTTTCCAAGATGTGAAATTAAAGTCACATTTTTGTGATGCCCGCTGGGCCGACAGTGAGGGGAACTGGGCAGAAGTCTGAAATCAAACTATGATTAAAAAAAAAGTTCAAGAGGATGCCCCGCACTTCCTTTACATTTGTTCTTTGTCCCAGAGCACTGAGGTCAAGCACACAAGGTCACGCGTGTTTGAATAGCTGGTGCCTCAACTTCCATGTTCATGTCCTATTTATTGTTATGCCCCCGAGTTAACTCTAATAATAATTAATAATTATACATGATACAGACAATTCATAAAATGTCACATTATTCACACACATAGTCTTGCTCAAGAACAGTGGAGGAGCTGGGGGACTGAACCACTGACCTTCCATCTTAGATTGTCTTTTAAAAATTAAAAGTGCACCCAAACGGCCAAGGGGAGAGAACACAGCAGTGCTTTTTATCTTCATTTTACAGTTTCTGATTCTACTCTGACATACTCTGTGTCGAGTCTAGTGACTGTGAGTCTTTGCAGCACACAAGTCGTGCTGAGCTCAGTGCTGCAGGTTTTTCTGTCAAATCACAGAGCACATGTGGTCGCCTGGTTTCTCACAAACAAGGATCAAGAGAGAGCGTTGCCTCGCTTATACTTCCCATCCTTGTGAGGAATTCATGAGCAGGTGAATAACGTGGAGCTTTACTGTGTGGAAACAGACTCTCTCACTCCATCAGCTGAGAAATCATCTCCAGATGGCCCATGTTAATAAGACAGACGCATACCTCGGCGAGCAACCTTTTCATTTCCCCTTAGACTGAGCAGACACCGGGACTCACCCGCACTACTGACCCCGTCTTCTCGGTCTGTTGGCTGGACAACTGCTGTCGGTGGAGTGGCAGAGTGAGAGCTCAGGGAAACACAGTCGGTGCTGGAACGGGCAGCGGCGGTCTGGTGGGACACAGATAGTGGTCATTTGTTGCAGTCACCGGGCAGAGGCCCCAATGTTTGCACAGATATTTTTGTAAGACAGAAAAGATATTCAATAGTCTTATTGCATCATTGGTTTGTTGTGTACGTTTCCTCTTTTATCTTAAAATGAGTTCACACACACAATGTACCTCACACGATCGCTGCATCCATACGTCTGTGCTTTAGTAAACATCCGTCCATTATTTACAGCTTTATCCTCCATATGAGGGTCATCTGGCACTGGAGCCAATCCCAGCTGACATGGGGTGAAATGCGGGGTACACCCTGGACAGGTCACCAGTCCATCGCTGGGTAAAAACATATACAGACAAACAGCCAGTTATTCTCATATTCACACTGACGGTCCATTTGGAGAGACCACCTAACCTAAAATACCCTGAGATAACCCATGTAAAACACGAGAACATGCAAATGCCACTGATTTTGAGCTGTGTTCGACCATGTTTTCTGCATCCCGTGATTATAATCACTGGTGATTTGAATTAATGTTACCTTCTCTGGTCATTCTTGTGGATACTTCTAGAGATCTTAGATATCTAAATTATTCAAGCCAGCGATTATGCCACAATATAAATGACTGAAATCACTTCTCTTTCCCATTGAGTTTGATTTAAGCAGCGCTACATGCCTAAATGCATGGAGTTGCTGCCATGTGATTGGTGGATGAGACATTTGCATTGGCAGGCACATGAATGGATGGTTTACAAGTATGAAAATGACAATACCAAACCTACATTGTATTGTGACACTTCTCGGAATAGAAAAACATTCTGTTGACATGTTTCCTGAAGAAAACACACGACAGTCACAGAGGACATGTTGGCAACCTGGGACAATAATGTCAACGTGGATAGCTTCTCTTGAGAGTGGTGGTTGTTTGTGATGGATGTTTTTCCTGCTCCTGCTTTCTGCGTAATGGGGGGAAACCACGGCACCCGTCCCTCCCTGCATCTACAGTTTTCCAAACACTGCCTGTCGGTGGGCGTTCAACAACAACAACAACAACAACAACTACACATGTAATCTAAGAAGCACAAACCCCACACATCCTTCTCAGGGCTACCTGACACACACACACACACTCACTCACACGTAGTATATGCAAAAGGACAACCGTACACTTAACATACAAGCACACACGTAATCATATATGTAAATAGTCGTGTGCATTCACCGTCAGTAACAGCTGAGCACATCGATGCGGCATGGCGTTCTCCGATCGTGGTTCGTATAATTCACACGTGATTGTACTGTATGTGGTGAGAGTCACACAAGTGGTAAGGCCTTGTTTGTACTTTAGGAACTGAGCCATGTATGAAAAAAAAAAGAAAACACACACACACACACTCCCATCTACATCATTTATTATCGTTGGTGCTTTACGATGAGCTTTCTGTAGCACTACATGAAATAAGGGTTGTTTTTTTGTTTTTTTAAGTTGCTTTTGTGGAGAAACAGCAGTCACACGTGTAAAACAACTGAAGCTTCGCTATCAGGAGGAAAGAGGAAGTTCTGTCAGTTCTTTAGCACCAAATACAGAGGCTTTGCATGTTTCAATGCTGCGGTATGTTTATTAGATAACGAATTAGGAGTACTTCAATTGTCAGGTAACGTTACGGACTTATTTGGAGACCACGCGAGCTTGGTTTTCTCAAAGGCACCTCTTTATCTTTCAGCCATGTCAAAGGTTGAAAAAGAAAGCGAACGACGCAGAGATGCTTGTGGGAAGGAGGGTTTTGGGTTTGTGCTGCAAGACTGGAATCATCCAGATACCAAAGACTCTAAAGCCTTTGTCACACAAATCGGATCACCCCAGCAGTCGCAGAACTGGGAAACAATTCACAGTCTAGACAGTTATGAAATGCCAGGTTTAAAAAAAAAAAAAGTAGCAGGTTTGAGTCGGGGGAAGAGAGACGAGTGCTAAATTTGTCTGCGAGCAAGAGGGAAATGAGCTGCACAAAGAGCCGGAGAGTCCATCCACAAGTCACTGTGGACTCTGCAGAACAGCAGAAATAGATCCTGGGTCACATTTCATCTGCTGAAGCAAAGTTAACCAGACTAACTGCTGAGCAGATCATTTTCTCTGGGTGTGTGTGTGCATGCGTGTGCGTGCAAGGCTGATATTTTACACTTATATGCACATGCACACGCACGCACACACACATACACACGCAGCCACACTGACCATGCTGTTTCAAAATTCCTGGTCAGAGTAGAACGATTGTTTAAGTCCGATGTCCTGCCGATTATACGATCAGAGCATTTTGGTTGGGAATGTATGCTGTTGTCATAGTGACTGTAGAGTAGAATGTATTTACTCATAGAAAGAGTAAACTTAGTTTTTTGTAGAGAAGCATATACAGAATATATATGGATATATACATATATATATAAACATCTATATATCTTTTGATCTACTTGTGTGTGAGATGGGTTCTGGGCATATCCACCTTGTTAGGATTCATATTTCGGTCCCCTTTTTTAAAAAAAAATGTATTTATGTTTTGACAAAAGTAGTGTTTAATGATTGTTGACTTTTTTCATTTTTTCCTGTGTATATATATTTTTTTTTTAATTTGATTTTATTTATTTTTGGACAAGGGGGATTATATATATATATATGATGCTGCCTATGTCTGTCCACAGAATCTATTTGCTCCAATAAATTATCAATAAAGAGTCAATTTTGTTCAATGTAACAGTGGTGAGGTGAGAATCTTACTGGCCGTGCTAAAAAAATAAAAATAAAGGAGGGGATGTATCGATGATTTTAATGAGTAGCAACATGCACATCAATGATGATCTCTGGTTGTTACTGTTTTAGACATATTCTGCTTGAATGTTGAAAATAAAACTGAGAAAGTGCTGAAAATCTGTATGCTAGTGTTGTTCCTGTGTGACTTAGAAAGAAATATTTCGATAAACTGTGGGAAAACAGGGTTTCAAATACTGGAAAATACTAATACATTACTTTTTGTTAACATTTTCACTTGTAGGGAACAAAAAATAAGAAAATTTAAACATATTACACTTTTATCTTCCGGGTACAATTAATGTTTGCTTCCATTGTGCAATTTGCACATTATGGGGTGATTTTTGGCACCAGAACATGAAGCAAACTACAATGAGTTGTTGTGATCCATTAGTCACAAATACTGGCTAACTATAAGTCCAAATATTCCTTTCCTCACAAACATTTCATAATGTGTTTGCCCCTGAGGTTATGGCAGAGACCCGGGGTAAAAAAAGTCTTTTTGACATCACTACAAACAAACATGAAAAAAAAATGAAACAATCCGTTGTTACCTTGATTTGGATTTAAAGAGTGTTACGTCCAGCCTATAGGTGATGCCAGAGTGCAACATGAAAACACGAATGGAGAGTGAAGTGTGTGACACCAGTGCACAATTTATTAAAATGTACAATGAAAAGTGACACTTCTTGTGAGGTTCTATTTACGCAAGACTTCAGGGTGAATTTAGACCAAAATAACAAACAAAAACACCAACTTCTCAGCCAGAAACTAGGTAGCCATCTGTGCCGCACCGTGATGTGATTTACAGCAATAATTACACTATTTACAATGACACACATTTCTGCCAGATTCAACTAAGCTTGTCACAATCCCAACTCACTGTTGCCTCCACTATCTCCCTCCTGGACTCTCCTTTTCTGCCTCCCGCCACCAGGCACTAACAAAAATTCCCAGTCTCCTGTCACCACATCTGGATCACCAATACCTGGGGAGAGAAAAGACAAGGTGAGCAACAGGAGTACTCACTCCCGTCCCAAAACATAATCACAATGTGTCAAAAACATTTTTACTCATGAAAGAACACCATTCAACAAAATTGTCACATCATTTTTTGGTATTTGAAGGAAGAAATGTTAGATTATTATATCCTAATATGGAATATTCATATACTGTTGAGATAAAAATTGATGGTTGTACATTAATGTCATTACGATATAGTATAATATAATGTGTATTAAACAATATGACATTATTAAACAATAAATTATATAACATATTTAGAATACCTTATATTATTTAAATAAGCACAACAACAACACAAGCAACTTTGTTTACTGTATCTTAGTCACACTGTCATACTCCCACACACACACACACGTGTTAATGCTGCATTCTGACACCCAGCAGTGATAATTCTTGTGTCATTATGTCATATTATAATCAAAGAGTCAAGAGTCTAGGCGTTAATTAGCAGCTTTGTCCAGGACGAGTTTGAGGACAGGGCAGTTCAGCAGTACACGATGTGTCAATCATCTTTAGAGAGCAGCACTGAGTCCGAGTATCCAGTCACATCTTCAGCTGTCAACGCCACCAGCCTGCAGCCACGGCCGCCAATCATCCCTGCACGGACAGCAAATGGAACCGATGGGGAAAAGAAAAAAAAAAAAAAGCATTAAACCCTCTATCTGAGGACAGTTATCCCCACAGATTAGACCCTGCTCAGCAGAAACCACAGGATTGTGTCAGTTCACTTTCTACATTTAATAATTTTAAAGTAATGCTTCTAGCTCACTCTGGATTATTTAATTTTCCCCAGAAAACAAAATGAGTCAGAAATCTGGATTATATTTAGTTGGAAATGCTGAGTCGGCATTTCCAATTTAACTGTTCCTGTTTTTTTCTTTTAGTTGGGAATGCAGTCAGCATTTCCCAACAGTTTTGTATCATCTTTTTTGTAGGTCACCATCAACTCTTACATTTCTGCGGCAATTTCAACAAATCAAACATCAAAATATGAAGCTCGTTCAAGATATTCTCACATAGAGATAAGTTTAAGATTTGCTCCCAACATTCTACCCAAATGTGTGAAGATAATGTCGATCATAACTGCGGGGTTGCCAGTTCAAATCCCAGAGCAGGATATTGTTTCAAAAGATGGTTTAAATGCAAAAGATACATTCACTCAAGTAGTAGAGGTTAGGAGAGATTGATTCCATTTCCAACTAGTGGTGACAGGTATGAACAATCGGGATTAAATTAGATTAGTATTCAAATTAAGTATTTATTTTTTTCAATAATCAGTGACTACATTTAATATAAATAAAACATGTCTTAAAAGGTAAGATTCAGCATTCGCAACTGTATTTTTTTGGAAAACAAACAAATCCTTAGTCCATCAACATGAACCAAATACAGCTAATCTTGAGAAATGTAGTTGTTCATTCTAGAAATCAAACCAAGTTCACATGTGAGGTAATGTGAACCCTGTCTGTTTCTCAGAGGCTTGATGATAAAACACTCCCTGATCCCAGAGTTGTTGATGAACACACTAATCTGGAATGGCAATAAGACACGTTACACCAGAGGCGCCTTGGTGTGCCGTCAGGCAATAAATGACCTTGGACCACTGACAACTTCCTCATTTGCCCGTATGATATTTCAGCTCTGACGTGCTCACGCATCAGATTAACTTGACAGCACTGCCTCCTTCACTCCTGACGCTGGCCATTAGAGCCTGTTTATAGATGGAGATGCACTGGTGAGGATTTAACAGATCATATAAAGCCATGCGGTTAACGGCCTTAAAAGGTGACATCACACGTACGACTAATCCCAGAGCAATTTCCTCTATAAACTCCTCAGATTACAAATAATCTACCAACTACTTATTCTGAAAAATTAGTTGCAAAAATTAATTACTTGCAAAGAGAATATGTTTTTACATCTAACAGAAAAGTGAAAGCTACAGTAAGACATAATCTGATTAAGATGCACACGTCTAAATATTGTGATGATCAGAATATGCCACATATATAATTAGATTATTGCTCATTCAGAGTATGACGGTCAGAAAATGCTCTTTCCATGGCTGTATCAGCGATTCAGTGTGTGTGTGCTAAGTTTCTGAAAATAATTGAAATAGAAACTCCATGAAACAGAAGAATGTTGTTCTTTGTTTATATATGCAACAACATTCAATTGTCGAAACACTTATTTCAAAACCAGACTACTAAATTTATATTTTACACCAGGGCTCTGAAACTCAAGTGACCTGGGGGCCAATGAGTATAGTGTGGCCAGTAGGGGGTAAAAAAGGGGAAGGGGATGGTGATTTTCACAGAATTTCAAAATAAAAAAGGTGTCTCAGTTGATATGAACTGATATAGTTCACAATAAAAAAAGGTTTATGACACCAAATTAATATTACCAATGAGTTTACCACTGTGTTATTTATACATAGTTTCATATTTGTCATTTTAGAATAGTTATATACTACTAATGGTCACTGTATACAATAATAATTTTCTACTTGCATTATGAAATCCAAAATACCACTTCAACATACTGTATTATCAATTTATTTATTTTTTTAAATTAAGACACTATGACCTTCAAATACTCTGCTTACATGCATTAGAATTACAATATAAACACATGCTGCTATAAAAGGAAATCAATCCAAATTAATGAATAGCTTTATTGCAAAAATGTATATAGACCGTTGTACTTGTTGACAGATTAGTGGTCACAGCACATTATCAGGCCTCTACTTGGATGGCAGTGCACTGACCTGTAAAGAGAGCATACAAAACTGTGATTAGAACAGATTGAGGAAAAAAGGTGGACTTCTTGTTATAAGTACCTGTCAGATGAGACAGATATGCCAATAACAATTTGAAAGGTAATATCAAATCCTTTTATAAAAGCACATTTTCAAACCACAGGGTGGACCAAAGTACAGCACCTACAATTCAACACAATGAGGGCTAAAAGTACAGCTGAAACGATTACTAAATTAATCGACAACTATTTTGATAATCGATTAACTGGTTTGAAGCTTTTTTCATAAATAAAAGATTTCTATTTTTTAAGCTTCATAAATGAATATTTTCTTAATTCCTTTGCTCTGAATAACAAAGAAATAATTGAAATTGAATAATTTTGGTTTGTGGACAAAAGACATTTGAGATCATCATCATTTCTAGGTTTGACGAACACCGATCAACCTTTAAGGTTTTCTGATATTTTATGGACCAAACGATTAATCCAAGAAAATAAATCGACAGATTAATCTATTATGAAAATAATCGTTAGTTGCAGCTTTAGCTAAAACACACACACACACACACAAAAAGGACAAAAAAAGCATTTAAAAAAACAAGCTAAGACACACCTAAGAAGCAACTCACTCCAGGTTAAAAGCCAACAAAAATAAGCGTATCCACAGGTAATAAACATTTGAAATATAACCAACACACTCCAAAAATGTAAACTGCAGAAAACACTGATGGCTTTTTATAAGAGATACAATCATTTACTTGTGCATTTTAAATGTTTTACCATGCTGCCTGCTGACTTGTGTCTCCAGGAGCTCTAGGGAGGCTGGAGGGGGCACTTGACATAGCAGGCCAACTAATGAGCTAACCAGTTAGCAGTTAGCTCATTAGTTTGCCAAAATCATTCAACACAGAAACAAGACATACACTGTCCAGTGCTCATACTACTGTTATCAACGGGTCTGTATGTTTTAGGTTAAAAAAAGGGAAATACAGATAATAGACAAACATAATAACAAGTATTTACCTGTTGAGGAGAACACTGGTAGCTAGTTAGCTTCTCTGGAATGTTGGCTCTTGTTTAGTTGCTTGCTCGGTCTGACTGATTCCCCTTTTTTCCACAGAGCTTTTCTTTGTTTGTTTCTTGTGGCTTCTTTGTTCTTCCAACAAATGGAGTAAGTTTTGAAACTGGAATTAGCAGTTTCTGACAAAAAAAAACATCCTCCTCTGAGATGTTCCCTCAACTCACACAGTCACAGCTGTGTCCCAATTAAGGGGCTGAATCCATTGTCAGGTGCGCTCGCGACAGGAAGCCAGTGAAGCAGGACCGCCCCCTGAGACAACACTTGGCTGTGATTGGATAATGGATAACGCTACCGGGGGCGGCGATAATTAGCGAATGAGATTATGGTGATATGTGGAGCCAGGGCAGATATTTTACACAGGCAATCTATTTTATTAAGTACTTTCACTGTAGTGACAGTTTTGTTTATTGTTATTTTTTTCCACTGTAAGCATGTTTAAAAATCTAATTTTAAGAATAAATGGTTTTGGTGCATTTACCAACTGAGGATGACTGGGATTTCATATATATATATACATAATATATAGAAAAAAAAATAAGATGAGTAATTATTTCTCTATGATTGTGGTAATGAGATGTGGCAGATAGAGGAAATGATGTAGTTCTTTCACTGAAAATAACCCTCAGGCTTAACTGTCTACAAAGATGACACTGATAGCTAAGTAATTGGATTCAACAGAGCAGGAATAAATGTCTTTACTCTAAAGAAGAAAAAGGAAAAAACAATGCAACAGCAATATTTATTGTAGAAAAACTTGAGTTGTAGAAGTTGAAATAATAAAAAAATTAATATTGCAACTACAATCCTAGTTTAAACAATTGAAAGTCATTCATCCATCCATTCACTACTGCTTTATCCTTCACATGCGCATCGTAGTGTTGTTGGCGCCAATCCCAGCTGACATGCGGCGGGGTCACACCCTGGACAGGTCACCAGTCCATCACAGGGCCACACATAGAGACAAACAACCATCACGCACGTGTACACATTATCAGAGAACTATCACATGAAAGAAGATGAAAGATGAACAGACCTTAAAATCAATATATACAAGGGCCAGTACACACAAAAAACAGTTTCAGGGAGAATCCATAGAAAAGCTTTGTATTGTTTTGGCTTTTTCTCGACAGGGAACAACAAGTATTTTGCAAAATATCATACTTTGGGAAATGATGATGATGTCATAGCCTCACGTCTCTCTCCTGCTCTTGCGTTTGCTGTCGTTGATCTTCATTGTCATATTCTCCTTCATGTGTTTGAAGTTTGTTTGGTCTGTTCACTTTATGATGACTTTTATTGTCTTTCTTTAGTTCCCTCTGTCTGTCTGTTTCTGTGATTGTGGAGATCTTAATGGATATTTATTTAAATAATTTTTTTAATGTATGTACTACAGCGTTTAAAGTCATTTTGGGGGTGTGAAGACATCAAAAACAGAAAATGGTTGTTTAGGGAAAGCTGTGTTTCTGTGTGGATGTGGCCTAAACATGGTGGCATCTGAAACCTGGCATTTAAAGGGTTAAAATCTTTAAAAATCCATTTGTTTTTGATATCAATAATTGAAAAAATCAGCTCGATGAAGGTAGAATACAATAATGTACCACATTTCTTTAACGCTTGCTTTTAAAAAGCACATTATTTGTGCTTAGCTGTACGAGTGTGACTAATATTAGCTCCAGCCCTAAGGGTTAACATGCTTCCTCAATCTCTGATGACACGTCGTGGTCATTATATGTCTTAATACGATAAACGTCTTACATATACCCCCTTTAAACATTAATAGTGACCTACATGTGCTTCATATTGTTCCACACCAGCAGCTGGAGCAGCGTGCCTTCAGTGTGTCAGTGGTTTGGGTGACAGGGAGTTCACGGGGTGGTTTGGAGGCTCTGTGGTCCAAATAGCTTCACACACACACACAGTTTCATCCCCTGACTCATAAATCACTCACTACTGAGCCGAACAGGCAACTGAAGACGTCTGTCCCATCAACATTCCAACTTCTGCACGTTACTCTGTTGCTGCCTGCGTGTCTTTATTTATAGCTCGGCGATGCAGGGGCAGAAAGAGGAGGAGGTGGGAGAGAAGTGTCAGGCTGATATGGTATAATGCTGATGCTTATTATTATCTGCGGCTGCTGCAGGTATACGGCCTTCCCGACTCCCTTCACGTGCAGCATGCTGCAGAGGAGACAGCCATCATCCTCACATCGGGCGATAATGTCACTGCGTTTATAAACGCTCCTGCATATTATACCCGGGGTTTGTGAGACCTCCTGCACACAGCATACATTCTCCACACTGAGGGCAGAAAATAGCTCGAGAGCAGACACAGATAAGAGCCCAGCCATACGTTACGAGAGATAGAAGTGGAGCCAAAGTAACAGAGATTTTCATGCAGCTCAGGGGGAAACGGCTTGTTCGAGAGGCTGATGATAGATAGATAGATAGAAAGAGGCTGTTTTCACACAACATAATTAGTCAGAAGGAATCAGGTTTGTTTTCATGTTCTCAGATGTCCAGAGAAGCGTTCCCTCAGGGTTCATTTTCAAGAAGTCTCATTATGACAACAGCCTGTGCTTCTTCTTCTTCTTCTTCTTCTTCTCATCTTTTTATTCCTCAGTTTTTGTTTCTCAGAGCTGGAGAGGAAACATTTTCTGCCTTTATAGAGAGGACAGCTTTGAACTCTGGAGACAGATGGAAACAAAAATACTAAATAAAAAATGCACGTAAAATGCTGCCGTGTTTCACCGGAGTATGTGAACAGACTTCAAAAATCGACGTCTTCTCCTTGAGTTTATGTCTAAAGTGTTGGGAGGAAATGAGATGATGTGAGGAAACAATAAGTTGCAGTAATGAATATTCCTACCTCACTCTGACATCTCATGGCAGGCTTGATCTGAAAGAAAAAGAAGAAAAAGCAGGATATCGTCATCAGAAAACAACTAAAAGAAATGGTTTGTTACCCTGAATAGAAATGCAGATTTTTATGGATTAAAGAAGTGGGGTATTTTTGGCAAATAAAAGTTCACTTTTTAGGAAAAGTCCAAAAAATGTTACATATAAGAAATAAGAAGATATACCTGTTGGTAAAAAGGCAAAAAAGAGAGAAATAGTAGAATGAATACCCTACTTTAACTGTTTCTCACAATTTAAATAACCGTGGATTTCTAAAGGGATTCTTTTTGTTCTCTGAGGTGATGGGAAATCTATAAAAAGTTGTGTTTCCACGGATCAAACATCAAACCACAAAATCTGTTTTTGGGTGTGAAATAAAGCTGAAAATCAATCACAATTAATGTTAACATGATCTTGTATCTCCCCTGTATTAAAGTTCTCTACTTTGATGTATGTGGGAAAAGTTCTCAAATGGCTTATCATTAAATGAATGAGAAATGAGAAATAATATAAAAGAAATATTTTTTTCTTGAACTTTTTGACTTGTTTGTCAAAAAAAGAAAAGAAACCAGAGATACTTCTGTGTTGATATCTTTATATTGAAATTCATGAAGTATACACAATGCATCCTACACTATTACAATTTCCACACACTGATAATGTTTGTTTCTGTTGTCGGATGATAAAGCTACATTTTGGCATTGAATTAAACCAAACAGCAGTGTGACATACGAGAAGCCTCGGAAACACAAAGTAAAACATTAAAAATGTAGACCGTGGGTTAAACTGTAGCACAGCAGCAGGTAGGTAGGTACAAGTAGGCAACATTAGTCATCGTTACGCAGTAGAAAATCATAAACAAAAAACTCAATATTCATTATTGTTATGGTTGTTATGTACAGCCCAGTGCCCTCAGAGGAATGGCCCCATGTGTTTCTCGCTTCTTTCTTTTTTTTTTGATCACATCAAACGTAGATTTCAGATTCCATGTAATTTAAAGTAATCATTTCCTTTAGGCTCGCAAAATATATACAAAAAAAAGTCTCCCCCTCAGTCTCACGAAGCATGAACAATATTGAAAATGTTGAACCCTCTTCGTCGTAAAGCCCACCATTTTGGTTTGACCTCACAAGACATAACAGTGAGAATCCAGCATGACTGACGGCGTAACGCAGACTTCAGGTGCACAGTTACACTTTCAGTCTTATATGTATATATATATATATATATTCTACAGTGGCCATTTCTATATTTAGTCCGGTTGAATTCTTCGTGGCACCGTGGCGTTTGAAATGTGTCGCCGGGACTTTTGCACCTCGCTGGTTTGGAAAAATAACATCAAAAACAATCAAATTCTTCAGACTTGCGAGTTTTCTGTCATCGTTTCAGTATCGTCTCAAAAATGACGACACAGGCGGAGGACACACTGTCCTCACTTTACCCACGATTGTGTCTCTGACCCAACCATCATGTGTGACCACGGGAACTGTACTCAAGAGTCTGGGTTCTCCCAAAAAGAAAGAACAGAAATTCAACAAGCTGTACAACACTTTTCCGTGTCCTTCCTTTAAGTTTTCAAACTTCTTTTTTTCTTCAAGCATCTCTCGTTGACAAGATATGCCGTTTCTTTTGTTACCAGCGAATGTTTCTGTGTAAAATTTAGCAGGATTTATCGGTGAACACAGGAAGAAAGAAAGAAAGACAACTTAACGGTCGCTATTTCTTTGTGTTTGTTTTAGACCCGCCTTTATATAAATATTAAGTGCATGTGGACCTTGTAATTCAGTGCTCGTGTGTAGTGGTAAAAATAAAAAAAAACACAACCTGTCTCACTGCTCCAACAAACTATCAAACATGGTCCTGCCAGTGACGGTCAGACACCACTGTGCAGCCGGGGGCCGAATGAGAGAGGTTGACTCTGTTAGTGTGTTGAAATACAACAGGATTTGCAGGTTTCTGTGTGTGTGTGTGTGTTGTGTTTTGCATTTTGACCTGTATTACAATCATTGCACCAGTCCGGGGTTCAACAATGTTCTCACGTACATACACATACTGAAAAAGGCATGCAGAGGTTGTCATGGTTTGGAGCTTTTTTAAGTTTCTTTGTGCTGTGAGATCCAAACCAAATAGAGAAAAAAAAACAAAAAAAAAAACAGAAAAACACCACCTCAAGCATGTTTTATGTCTGACAGCTTTTAACGTAAATTACAATTTTCATCTCCGTCAACCTTCGCATCAAAGGCGTCGTCAGCAACCTCCTCTTCAGCATCATTTATATATACATATTTAGACATTTAAGGGAAACTCGATGACCACGGGGAAATCTTACATCTTCCCTTAACATGCATTCACACAGTCATAACCTTTAGTGCTTTAACTTTATCTCGGACTCTCTCTCATATGCTTTCTTTCACTCAGCTTAAGAGTTATTTCAGTCGGTTATTAATGCAGTCGAACGTTGTTTTCCAGTCACGCACGTGAACACGTATGACACACAGAAAAGAAACAACATGTACTACTTACGAACGAACACACACACACACACACACACGCCCTCTTTACATAAGCACATTCATCGACATACATAGAAAAAAAAACCCAACAAAGTCATCGTTCAGCGTAAATTAGAAAAAGCTCAGTTCTGGAAAGGCGTCGTTCATCTCTCGTACCGAAAAAACCCCACGTTTTCGACAGGGACTGGTAGTTTTGTGCCAGTAGTTAAGAGGGGAGCATGCAGGAAAGCAAGGAGGGACGGAACGTTTGTCACGTCTGTCCCGTTAGGACAGCGACAGTCCCGATGTCCTACCTTCCTTCTGCTGGTCATTAACATCAGCAGTACAAAGACAGAAATCAATGAAGCATTTCTTTTCTTCTATTTTTCTTTGTTGAATGGTGGAAGCGCGTTGTTTTCTTCTGGGGACGATGATACCGCTCACTGTATGTTATCATATGTTTTTTCCAATCCCTTCTCGTCAGCACAGCAGGCTGGAGTCATTTGGGACGAAAGGTTATGAGGGAGATTAGCTCAGTAGGCGTGGTAACGGGGGAGACACACAATAAGTAAGTAACACAGTCTGTAGGTTTGTCATCGTCCTGGGTTTTAACAGTCAATGCTCAAAGTTAAAGTTATGACCCAGGGAGTTACGTTTTAAGGGTCCAGAGTTTTCAGTGTGAAGAGGAGCACTGAACTCCAGACGTGGTCTGGGGTAAAACCGGACACTGGATGGTCGTTTTTTTTGTGTGTGTTTTTTTTTCCAGATTAGGTGGTCTCTTTGCCCTGGGTCCCAGTGACGGTTTTGATGGAGCTGAGCGTTCGGTTGAACCAGGTCTTCTTGGCGGCCTGTACCTCGTTGAGGGCCAGACCCAAGTGGTGCTCCAGGTCCTGGATGGAGAAGAAAGAGAAGAACTCTGAACAGAGAGCGATGTGGGCCTTTCTATGGCTAATGGCCAAAATGTGATATTGGTAATTAAGGTTTACTCACAAAAACTGACACACAAAATGATAATAATAGATATTGATTCAACAAAAGTTCGACTGAACTCCTCAAAGTGTTCTTAGTTGCTCACGGTCTCCAGGTTTCCAGTGCATCACGGTTAAGTCTCCATCGAATAAACTGTAACTCCAATTATTTTCAAACTTACCAGCACATGACCACAGTTATACAGTATATGAAATGTATAAAATATCTATCAACTGTGTTTCAAACCTCTAACACTGCTAGACCTTAACGTAGCTTCAGGCACTGCCAACACTCAGCTGATAAACTAAATCTAGCTCCCCAACAATGTTCCAAATCTTATTAAAAAGCAAATTCTCCTTTCTTTATTTGTGGTTCCTCTGCCTGCTTCAGGAATTCTTGACTGTGGAGCTCTCCTGGCTTGATAAAGGCATTAATTGTTATGCAGGAGACACCACACCACTGAAATATTTTACATTTAACCAGGCAGCCTCAATATTAAGAAACTGATCTCTCCGACTGTCCCTCACTTAAACGACTGCACTGCCTGGAAGTGATTAAGTCTCAATTCATATTTCAAACCTCTGGCTTTTCTCGAGACGTCCGCATCCTCCTCCATGAAATTGTCTGTTACACTACTGAAGGCTCGTGAAGTGGTATTAAAAGTGCGACTGTAACAACGACAGACTCACTGCAAGCTGCGGCTGGAGGAGCTTACAAGTCGTGACTGAAGCAGAGAATGTGTGATTCAAGTTTTTTCTAACTAACTAACTAACTAACTAAGAACAAGCTACTCTGCCATTTAGACAGAGAATTCAATTTTGATGCGTCTGTGGCTACAGTGATAGATTTCAGACCAAACATACCACGGTCTTATTTCATATCCGGGCCAAAACTGTGTGTTCGTGTACCTGGATTTTGCACTCGGCCTCCACCAGCTGCAGTTTGGTCTGCGCCAGTTCAAGCTCCATCTCCCTCAGCTGGTTCTTCAGACTCTCCTTCTCCTCATCCATCTCCTCCGTCCCTCCAGCGGGCGCCGTGGTCACTGCGGCCCGCACGCGACCTTCTTTGTTGAAAAGGCTGCTGCACTTCTCACAACCTTCCACTTTGGACTAGAGGATGTGTGGGAAAGAAGAACAATGTTATGTTGGAAAGAAAACTATGGTAAGAAATCACATTTTTTATCCCTGTCTGACCTTACACACTCCTCTTTTTTTGGTGAAGCAATCAGCTTTTCAGTGCTGCCCCCTTTAAGCTGGGGGAGATTGAAAATAAAAAATAACAGAAAATGACGAGATGGGGGAGTAAAGGCACAGAGAGAGAGAGAGAGATAGAGAGAGAGAGAGAGAGAGAGGGAGAGAGACAGAGAAAGACAGACTTCAGATAAAGGCACAAAGAAAGATGTCAGATTAAATAAAAAGCGAACACAACGTACTATTATGTGCTTTGTTTGGAGAGTGAGGAAATGCTGATTTGAAGCAAGCATGTAAGAATAAAGTGCAATAAAAAGAAGTCAAAGTGTAATTTTTGGCACAGAGCATTACACTGATGATATATCAAGCAGTGATTTAATCTATTAAAAAAAAAAAAGGTAATACGAGGATGAACCAGCATGACAAAAATCTACAACTATTTCATTCCTAAATATGTGGTGTGTAAATATTTGCAGCCGCAGAGAGAAATTAACTGGTAGGAGAATGTGAACCTGAACCAGCTCCTCTCTTGATTCATGGCCACAACCCTTTTAGTCAAGTGCTCTTCTACGTGATGAGCTATTACTGGGAACAGAGACGCGACAGAAGAAAAACACTGGGAGCAAAGCCACGCAACTTCACCAAAATGAAAAGTGTGTTTTTAAGTCCAAGTATAGAAGCAGGAACGCTTTGTTTGTTAGTTGTGAAAAAATGAATCTTAATTAACTGTAGAATAACCATATATAGAAATGACTGTAGAAGAAAATAAATCAATGCTACGTTGTTCTGCTGGGTAAAGTTAATGTCTGGCTCATAAAATGGAACAAAACATAAAATACTGAACATCCTATATTGAACTGAGTGTCACAAACATCAATGACCTGTTAAATTTTACAACGACAGCGCTGTTGTTGACTGCGTATATGAGTGGCACTAACAAATAACACTGCCTACAAACCTTAACAGTCAGAGTTTGTGTGCCTTTTGCTATTGACTACATAATGTCAGTTCCCTTAGAATGAATATTTCATGACACTATTGCGTTTCCTTTTCGATCAAACTGTCAACAGGGTTTAGAGGTAAAACAGCAATTACACATTTTTCAATGCAACACTGCAGAAGTGGATCAGAATATTAAAGAAATAGCAGAGAGGGAACCTAAGTTCACTTTAAAAAAGTTTTAAAGAACACGTGCAGTATCTTTTATAACTTTATAATAAACACTGTTGGAATTTACTTACTTACAACATAGTGTACAGTAGGGGTGTCAAACATACGGCCCGGGGGCCAGAACCGGCCCGCGGCAGGGTCCAATCCGGCCCACGGGATGAATTTGTTAAAATTTCACACTACGATTACAATCTAAACGTAATGTCAAATACAATATTTTTCTCATCCAGATACCTGTGACTAAATGCTGTGCCTTTTTAGATCCAGTGTGATGTGTAAATAGTACATTTGTGCACGATATTGTTGAAATTGCACTTATATTTCTCAAGAAATTTCATGTTTTGTAAAAATATCGTTCATTAAATGTAAAACAAAGGAGAAAAAAAGCAAGGAGTTCTTGTTGTTCATAAGTTATTATGCTATTATTTTACTATTTTTACTGGTCCGGCCCTCTTGAGATCAAATTGTGCTGTATGTGGCCCCTGAACAAAAATGAGTTTGACACCCCTGGTGTACAGTATATTCACTCCACTGCACAGACAGACAGACAGACAGACAGATAGACCTTGGCACATGCTTTTCAGGACTTGTCCTTGGCTTGGTGAATGTTTAGTGAGCCTTTTCAAGAGTCTATGGGCAGCTCTGACAGAGCTTCCAGCCAATGTGGCCTTGTTCCCAACTACAGCCTGTAGACACAAACAGTTCACGAGCCAAGTGTGCAAGTGTTGGAGCTGAGACATCTGGCCCAGCGCCCCTTTGCCTACCTCCTCATTCTCCTCATGTCCAAAAGTCAAAACAACAATTACTTAGAATACTTGCATTTGTGCATTTAAGGCTCTGCAGTCTGACACTGGCTAAGACAGCCGTGACCAGGCTTTCTGAAATCCACAGATATCATGTGTGATAATTATTACTACTACCTACTTTGTAGGGTATTTTTGGGATACTTTTAAAGTCATAAAGCCAATTAAATTAGAGAGGCATTAGAGATAATACTGACAAAAATGATGCAGTCAAACTCCCGTTAGAGGGTGGCACCAGGTCTCTGACAATGTATAATTTTGACTTCACCAGGGACAGAACTCAGGATGATGACAGTTTATATTTATATTTACAGTGCTGTGCAAAGGTCTTTGGTCAATTACACGTCTTAAGACTTTATTCAAACACATACAGGAAACATATATGCAGCAAATAACAAATTTGTCAGGAAACAGTTTCTCGAGGTTGAAATATCAAGTATTTAGTGTGACCTACTCTTACACTCAAACACAAACACGTCTCTGGTTCTCTTAAACTGGGAGTGGAAGCTTAACTAATGTTACTGGCATCTGTGTTTGTCGACAAATATCTGTTATACATTTATCATATATATATATATATATATATATATATATATATATATACATATACATATATATATATATATATATATATATATATATATATATATATATATATATATATATATATATATACATATATATATACACACACACATATATATATATACATATACATATATATATATACACATGTATATATTGAAAATAATTGAGCATTTACACTCACGTTGTATGACTTAAACTCCCTTGCGGTTATATAATAAGACCAATCCAAATACCAGTGATGACAGAATTTAACAGACATAATAACAACAAGGCTGGCAGTGCCCTGAGACTTTTGCACAATACTGAATATCCGTTACATCATCTTAAGTCCAATATGTTAGACAAAACACACGTGCATAATGACACATGACAGGCAGCAATAAGCTCTGTCAGTCATCCTTAGAGCTGCACTTATATCATTAATTTTTCAAATAGAAAGTGTGTAGAAACGACACACACCCACACACATACACACACTGTATTATATTTCCACGTTTGTTGATCAGCAGCCTAATTATGTAATTATGATCCACTTACAATGCCTGGCTGTTAAACTACAGCATTATGTTTGAGGGCATGCAGCTGTGTGTGTGTATGTGTGCGAACTTGTATTTGTTGCCTCTTTAGGACCTGGTATATACTCTGACATTGTCAGGACCAGTAGTCCTCGTGGACACCAAAACCTGGTCCTCATTTCTAAGGTTCGTTTTGGAATAATGCTTTGTTAAGACCGTGTACATGAATGGAAGTCAATGCCGTGTCCTAAGATGTCCAAACCTGTGTGTGTGTGTGTGTGTAAGTGGGAAAGAAAAAGAGACTCACTCTGATTTTCTCCAGCTCTCCTCTTGTGGCGGTCTGTTGTTTCTCCAGCCTCTCGCTCAGCTGGGAGCAGATCTATAGGAACCGCAGTTGAGAGATTGGGGTTGAGCTACACGTTTTCTACTCAATCAACAACTCATCCAAACTCTTTCGTATCAATCAGTCATTTTGACATGTCTGCACAGCTTGTACCTTCTACCTTGGAAAGAGGTAGTGCTCTGTTGGTTACTAAAAACAAGGAATGGCCAAAACCTACTATTATGTGGTCAGCGTGCATTAGTACTTGATTTAAACCAAACTCTGGCCCATGCAAATATGAGCAGACATCAGAGAAGGAGTGCGTTGTGCAGTTCAGTTGATTCAGCTAACGATTTCTGCGTCTCCAGACTGAACATAACAGCGTGTGCACTGCTCGGTATTTTCCATTCCCAACTCTGTTTGTGGCACATTTAGTGTCTCTGGAGGAGACTTGATCCTCTTAACTTTTTAAGTCCATTAGTAAATGTCATAATGTCATGTCCTGTTTTTCCAAGAGGGTTCACAGCATGCACATACATTACTTTTTTTTTCTTTTTAATGACTCAAAGGCACATGTATAATTTATGTTTTCATTTTACTTGCGTCTTGCGATTCATCTTTATGCAACCAACGTTGTTTTCATGGCTACCACTTCTGGCATAGGTCAAACTTAGTGCAGTGTCTTGGTGATTTCCACATGGAATAACATGTGCTGTAGATAATGCATTGCTTACTTGCTTGCACACACATCTAGTCTCCTTTTTCTCCTCTTTCTCATCAATCTATAGCCGTAACCCACAGCAACAACCATCAGTGACACACACACACACAGCTACTGCTTACAGAGATCAATGTGAGTCATCCTAACGGGTACTTGGGTCATCACATCTCTCTCTCTCTGTTCCTGTTTTTCTGCAGCATATACTGTACATCTCTTTATCATCCTCCCTTTGAGATGAATCCATACACCTCTATCTGTGTATCTGTAGCCAAGAAGACGTCCATCATTCTCCTCCTACATGTCTTTTATCTTTTTTCGGCGGTCATCGTCTCCTTCATTAGCCCTCGAGTGCATTTACTGTACCCACCTCGCTACTTTTCCTGCAACGCGACTGATCCGTTATCCCTCTTGATGTTGCAGCTGTCTCCTGCTCTTTCATTGTCTGTTTTTTAGCCTTGTGTTCCTCCACAACATGTCCCCCACACAGAGAATAGGCATTTTAATCTCCTTTGTGCTTGACACGGCAGTGTCACATTAATAATAAACTAATTTCCATCTTAGTTTTCATGTTTTTTCATACTGTGTTTTTCCATAAACAATTTTAAGTCTTGACTTTAAAACAATTCCACTGAATAATTCATCACTTGTGGCCGTCACTTTAATGCCTGGGGCCTGTTCTCTTGATAATTGAATATTGTATATGGTGCAACCTGCTAGAAAAGGGTCAACTGGAAGACTTTAATTATTCATCATATGTAACATTACATACACACTCACTGTATCCCCTTAAGGGTCACAGGAGAAGCTGGAGACAGCTGACATAGGGCAAAAAAGCTGGGTACACCCTGGAGAGGTCACAGTCACAAGGACAATATACAGTCATTCACTGTCGCATTTACATGAGTGGTGAGTTTAAAGTCTCCAATTATCCTAATCCCTAATCTGCAAATCTTAAAACTGTGGGAGGAAATACCGGGAGAAAACCAACACACACACACACAGGGAGAACAAACTCCACATTGAAACGACCTCAGAGAGAAACACCTTCAGGTGAAGGAGATATCAATTTTGGTTTGTTGGTCTAACTGGGATCTGTAGCAGTGACCTTCTCGCTTCCACTGTGTTACAGTACAAAGCTTAGAAGTAGAAGCAGACATGTCGAAGTGCTGTCCAGGGACAAAATATTTTGAAACTCTATACAACCCTGAAAGAACCTTAGAGAGAGAGAGATGGGGGGGGGGAGAAAGTGTTGGCACATGTTGCTGCTACCTGGCAATGACCCAGCGAGCTTGATTGCATCTACAGAGGCTCTGCTCCTACAACAGAGATGTTAAAGCACCACTGAACACTGGTTTCGCTGTCCGTTTGAACAAGAGGGGTAATTGGCAAAATGAATGATTTTTTTCTGGCTTTAATTCCCAAGAAAGAAAGTTGGCCGCTCACAGACAGTGACACAGAAAAAACTATATTTCAAGAGTAATAAAAGCTATCTAGGTTAAAATCAAGGTACGGTATTTTTTTTGGGATTCTTCATATTGTCAATCCCAGTGGATTGAAATCTCCTGTCCTCTCTCTGTTTGCTCTCGCACACACAAAGACTTTCTGTTTTTTTGCCTCTCTCTTCATCCATCACCCCCCCTTCCTCTCTGACACAAAACTATTTTTGAAGAAGCCCCATTTTCACACTTAGCTCTGCTCTACTCAGCACAGCTCTCAGCTCTCAGCTTTCACCCATAACAGGTGCAAAAACACACATCCATCAAACCACCCCTCTCTCCTCTATGATGGCTCTTGTCACCGTTTTTTTAGATCTGCTGTCAATTTCACTCTTCTGCTAATACCTTTCGACTACGGCGAAGTTCAGGTTTGTTTCTAAATGAGTTCTCTCTTGCTATTTCTGTCCCTCAAAGGAGCAATAGGAGCTGGCTTGTTGCACATATTCTCTGTGCTGATGGTAATAGTACGTGATCTGTATGGGTTTATATTTAAGCATAATGTGACAAGATGAGATCTGAAAAAATCCCCAGAAGAGGAACATGGAGACAGGAACTCAAAATATGCACATGAGATCAGCAATCAAAGGGGTCAACTCCGACAAGAGTTCACAAAATAAAGACATCTGTAATGAAAACAGTACGCTTTATATTATTTTTATATATTTTCATCTCGTCTTGTCAAAGCAATGGCTTGATCAAGCCCTAGATATGAAAGGAGGTGCTCATGACTCACTCCTCAAACATCAACGATAATTTCAAGACGAGGAAAAACTAAAACAAACCAAAATAGACCAAACTGCCCTCTAACTAACATCACTCAAAATGGAATTAAATGTAGTTTTGAAACAAAAGTCTTCAGACTATCTAGCAGTCCAGGATTAAAATAGAGTTGTATTCAATTTCACCTGTATTCATTTTATTATATTTTACGTATGTTGGAATTACCCGTTGGTTTTGAAAAGCATGTTATGAAGATGTAACATCTCAGTATCAATTATGTAGTCACAGTTCAAGTTCAAAGTCCATACCTGTTTATATTCTCCAATAATGGAGCCGTTCTTCTTAATCTCCGACTCAGACTTATCGAGCTCTCGCCGGCACATCTCCTTCAGCTGTAAACAAACACACACACACAAAGACATAGAAAAGTCAGTATATGTTGGAGGGCAAAGACAGGAGCATCGCCACTCCACACCCAGACTCCAGAGACCGTGCGACTGCCATGAAATGTAAAGAAGACACAGAAATGTATTGGCAGACGAGAAGCTTAGGGCAAAGTCACCTTCTATACAACCTGAATGCAAGAACATACATCAATCACACCTACAACTACATACTCGAGAAGACAGGAGGCATTTGAAGGACACTGGACACACATGGGAACAGGGTCAGCAGCTCTGTCCTCTGCTATTAGGTGGAAAATTAACATCAAAGATGAAACGACATCCTCTGACCTTGAATGTTTGACTGTCTGTGTTCTTAGTAGATGAAGCCCTGCATAAGCTTGACATAGCACTGACATAGGCTTTTTTTTTAAACCATATGGAAATGGTGAGCACAGACGCGGACGATTCTGAATTGATTCACAAATGTCCAAATTTGATTACACGTCACTATAACTGTTCACTTTATCACCGACGACCGGAGGCTAATATCACATGTGCTACAAACAAGAGCAATGAATGAAGGAGAGCCACACGGGTGCTAATGAAGCTGAGCTGTTAAACTTATTGCACGTAAAAGCGTGATTTATTTTGTCTTCTTGTGATTCAAGATGTTGCAGTTGTAACTTTCCAGTTTACACATTTCATTTAGTTTAATAAAAGATAATGGAAATGAATTCAACTCTAAGTGGCGAGTGATCACAAAGTGAGACGAAGGCTTTCAAAAGACTGACTGAAAATGCATCAAGACGAATCAATTCAAGATGCATCGATAATCATTTTTTAATAGAATCACGGCCCCTGAATAGTAATCGAATCATGAGGCACCTAAAGACGCCCACCCCGAAGATGAGGACAGAGGAACAAATGTGGAAGACAGTATGATCTGTTCTTTTGGCTTAGTAAAATATAAATGCCATCCTTGTTTTAAAGAGCGATATCGTAGAATGTTCTCATGTTTTCCTATTTAACAGCACAGCAGGTGAATGTTCAAATGTATTGACAATGTACTGATAAAAACAATAAAATCAGCGGTCGCAGTGTGTGTTTGTTTGGAATGAAGAACCGCAGACAAAATAATGCACTCTGACTATGATCCAGAGCTTCTTTTGTCTCATACCAGTGAGCTGCAATAGTGCTGACACTATCACTGCATTCCCTTGAACGTGCAACCCTATAAACCACATGAGGTTTAAAGTGAACCATACATTATATATGAACTAAGTCCATATAAATGGACCCGGTTTGGACGTTAGCAAAAGTGTCCTGTCGGCTCTAACCTGTGCAGACTCTTCCTCCAGTCGCCTCTTCTCGTCCTCAGAATCCACCAGTTTCTGTTTGGTCAGCAGCAACTCTTTGTTCAGGGCATCTGCCTTTTCCTCAGCCTGACAAACACACAAACACACACATATAATTCTATATAATTACACCGCTAATATAATTCTGAGATAGTGTAAAAATCACAGTTCAGTTAAACAGAGGCTACGTCTGTGTGTTGCACAAACACGCTGTCCCTGTTGCGGTTCTTGCACAATTGCTGCCATATGAACGACACACTTGCCCGTCATGTGTCTTTTTACGGCAGCAACAAGTCAGATTTTTTTGAAAACATGGTTCCTCACAAAATATTTCACAAGCATTCTGTCTCTTTGGCTTACATTGTCAAGGTCTTTGCGTAGCGCTATCTTGCTGCTGACTAGTTCATGTGCCAGGTCGTCATTCTCCTGCTCCAGGCGCATGTTAGCCTCCTGCAAACGCCGATTCTCCCGCTGGGAACAAGGAGAGAGGGAGAGGGAGAGAGATGAGAGGAAGAAGAGTAAATAGAAAGAAAATAAAAGAAAAGACAGGGAGAGAGAGAGAGAGAGAGAGAGAGAGAGACAAGAATATACAATGAAGGGACAGTGAAACAGAAGAGTATACGAACAGAGAAAAGTGAAGAGACGCAAAAGAGGAAGGACAGTGACGAGACGGGAGTTAATCATGAAGTTGCAAATGAATGTCTTCCTGCCTCTAAAGTCATGCAACACTACTGAACGAGACGGTGACAGAGAACGTTAACCGTCCTCAGGTGAGAGTGTAATTACGTAGTAACCGTTGCTTCTGTAATGTTTAACTGGGCTACATAATTAAAAGCCACAGAGAACACGCAACAAAAAACACTGTGAGGTTTTTCCAGAGGTGACAAGCTCAGATACACATATTATGAAATATTGAATTTCATCTACTTCTTTAACTTAATAAAAGAAGATTGGGCAACACTTTTCAAACCTATGTTGACATCTATCTTGCACAACATTCTCTTTTCGGGACAACGCTGTGTCCTGCTTATTCTCCACTGATAAATGTGTAAGCTACAACTGGATGACTGATGTAAAGTGATGCTGAAAAGAAATTGAATAATGAACACTTTACGACACACTTTCAACATAAATGTCTTAGCATCTTCACATAATTATAAAGATGACTGAACCAATCATGCTGTCGTTTAAGAGAAAAATAAAATGCTGCATGCTCGCTGGGAGCATTTTTAAGAGCAAAACAAAGGGAGTTCAGTCACTGTGACTAATGATGTTGTACTGTATACAACGAACCCATTTCCATTGAGATGATGTATGATATGTACAATTATTTGTTTTTTTTCCCATTTGGTGCCATGCAGTTTGTCATGTCAACATCTACAAAAAAAGAGATTTATTGTGAAAATGGTGGTTGAGTTCACACATTCATATGCAGAATCTCTCATGTAAGGAAAGTGAACACTGTATTTAAAACAATAACATGATTATATTTGTTAAACAGTGTCAGAGTAGTGTGGTCAAATCCATATTTTGGAGGCTTTTACTTCACTTTGAAATATTGCTGACAGACTTGGCGCAACTAAATGTTTGTGCTCTTGTCAGACAAACCAGTATTTTAACAATTTGAGATGCTCATGGATGCATAAATATAGCATGGGTGCATGATGAATCTACCTCATATCTCTCAATTGGGGCCTCCTGCTGCTCCTGCTGCTCTCTGATGGTGTGATACTCCTTCTCGAACTTCTTCAGCTTCTTCTGGCTGATCTGCTGGGCAACACAAATATGATGAGTAATCCCATTTTTTTCCCCCTGGACTGTGGCATATATTTCACATGCAGTGATGACTGCTTAATGACTGCCTAAATTTTTTTGATAGAAAGCTACTAAAATACATTCATGTATTTTGAATGTATAAGGATGCAACACCGTGTATCAGCGCCATCTTTAATGGTCTACTTTAATGTGGATATAGTGTTTTGCAGGAGGAAGTTTCTGCAGGCGAACAGCAAATCTAGATTTCAGTGGCTCGTTCTTCATCATCTTGTTTAACGCTCAGTGCAGATAATCCCGGTTCAGTGCGGCACCTCCATCACATCAGCAGCAAAACAGTCACCCATTTAAAAAAACACCCACTGTCACACATTCATCCCTACAGCTGCACTTTGCACACACAGTGCATTAAGGCAGCCTCATTAACAGGCCTTTCAGTAAACAACCTCTGCCTTACACTGGCTTCTTGTAAGAAAAACAGTTACCATACAATGATTACTATGTGCCCGATTTTAAACACGGAAGAGAAAAGCAGCAATGCCTCTATCCACAAAAACATCATTGTGTCATTCTGAACAGAATACATATACATGTCCTTATGCAGTCGTTTTTGCATATCATGGCATTATGTCAAAAGGAATGCAGAGTAGAAGGCAAAATAGGAGTGACCCAAATCTCATTTAAGGGTTCTTCTCTCTTGTTTTCACCTAAAAACTATGAAAATTGTAATGACCTTTGACCATAATTACACAGTGGAGGTTTTGCACTTTCTTCCCCTGACACTCATTACTATTATCACAAATCAAATATACAAATATATATAGTATACCCAAGCCACCACACTTTTCTGCCCCTTATTAGAGACTGGGTGAATTTATTTTTCCTGATATCACAGTTTTTACTGTGATATACTGAGGATAACGGAGCAGGAGAGGAGGAACTCATCACCTCAAGGGTTAAGAACCTGCATGTTCTGCCTTAGCCTCTGGTTTATTAATAACATGTATAACAACAAATCAATGTCACTAATGTAGCTGTCTGTCAGTCTGTGCATGCACTCTCAGGTAGGCGGATTTAAAATGATCAGTCCTTTGAATAAAGCAGCTGCCAAACCAAAAAAGATTTGTGGATCAATCAGTATCATGAGTCCCTGAGGTTAGCATTAATCAGCAGACAGTAAATCCTACTGTAGTGACAATACCCAAGCTTCAGATTAGCATACCTCCAGTCAAATTTAAATTCCAGCTACAATATGACTTCTTGGAATCATTTTCTCTTGTAAAGTCATGCAGTAAATAGAGGTGCCATGTGCTTCTATGTGACCATTACAGCCTGTGCAAAGTGTAGCATGTGATTTATGTGATTTTTGGGTTGTATCGGATTTGTACATTTTTAAAAAAGCATTGCCTGAATATATCATTTATTTCAGTTAAGGGATTCATTTGAAAGACTTTATTTCAGAAAAATGAAAAAGTGATGACTCCACATTATGAAACTGACTTGTTTTGCTCTGCTGGAGCATCTAAAACTCTTCTTTTTCTGGTGGACTCCTTTACAGAGTATAGGTTCATAAATATCTCTCTGCCCAAAGTTAACTTCAAAGTCAAGCCCTCTTAACTAGGCCAGACTATTCAAAACAGGTCAGGACACAGGTGTTGGTGTCGGGGTGTCAGTGTATCCGTGTGTGTTTGTGTGTGTGTGTTTGTGTGAGGCATCTTTTAAGTCTGGTCAACAGTGGCCCCTACTGGTACTCAAGTATATCTTATTTCTAACTATTAGTCTTTATGTTTGTATCAATATTTCTAGACTATTTACTGTGCGAAAGCAAGAATCAATTACTAGTTATTCTTCGTATTCACACTGAATATAAAGACATTAAAAACACTATTAGGTTTGACAAAAAAGGTGAATCTGAATTTTCAGATGTAAATATGACACATATAACAGGTTGACCCACTGAGATTCTAATACATATATATTATCCTTCACAATTACCTTCATACTACAGGCCAGCTCCATCAGTTTCTTTGCGTTTTCCTCAGAACGGTACCGCTTAGGAACTGGAACACGAAAGAACTTGAGCGCACCCTCAAAGTCTGTTTGGATCAGATCGTCTTTTGATGTCTGAGTGGAGAAGAAAAAAAGCACACGGAGAAGAATAAGGCACACATTTATCTGGGACAGAGAAGTAGAGAGAAAGAGAGAGAGAAAGCAAACATATTATCATTTATTCATGTTTGTTAGAATTAACTATACATAGCATAATACAGGGAGGAATCAACTTGAGTCAAAAATTGACTGAAGTGTATCGTCAACAAAAACATGTGCTAATTCTACATGTATGTCCATCAACACACATGTAAAAATTGTGTTTCTCTATCTACTCAGAGTTCTAGTAGAAAAGTTGCATGTATGTGTGTTTAATTTTGGGGGTTGCCAGCTTACCTTCAGAAGTGCAAGAGCGACATTGAAGATCACACTGATGCCCTGAAGTGAAGAAAAGAAGAAACGCATTCAGAATATATTTAGGATTCAAAGAAATGTTGAAGTTTGTGTAAAAGAAAAGAAATACAACAATGTAACAAAATGATCATTTATTAAACATAAATATCATAGCTGCATACACTTTTTTTCTTGCTGTAGATTATCACATAGTGCCATCACACTTCATGGGTGGACATTTAGATTGATGAACAAGGATTTTGCCTTGGTTTGGACCATGATGTTGAAAATGTTTAGTCCTCATTTTGTGAACAGTTTCCCAGCACTAGCTGCTGTACATCATTTCAGCATTAGAGTGTCATTCATCTCTATAGACAGTAATTGCATTATTCTGATGATTCATGGAACATTGTCTTTGACTCAAAGTTTTTGTTCTCAGCAGAAAAGTGATTTTTTTCGGTCCTTTAAACTCATTTTTTTTGGACCATAAGGAAATTCTTCAGGAACTCTTCTTTTATTTCATCTGTTCACTCCAGACTTCATTATTTCAACTTCTGGGTGCTTGCAGTGCTTGGATTTTCTGTAGCAAACACATAGCTCTCAACTGCAATAGAGGCATCAAAAAGAAAGTCTGAAGAAACAGGATGTGTGTTGAGTCTAGAGTATGAAAATAGGGGTTGCTGCAGGTACAATTACATTTTAGTTTTACCATTTTTGAAATACATTTATCAATTTGAAATATAAGAAAATAAATAACTTAATTGAATAATGTCTGAACACAATAGAGAGATTGGGGATCTGTATATGAGATCTTCATTACCAACCTCACACAGTAGCAGGTCAATGATATGGAAGACCATGTAGAGAGGAAACTTGGCTGTAAAGAGGGTGAGGAACCACTGGGAGGCGTACATGTGAGCCTCCAGACCCACATTCAGAAAATGGCTGTAAAGGTCTGGTATATATTCCTATGAAAGACAGAGAGAAAGAAGATGACAAAGACAATTATTTGGACAGGGAAAAAAACTGAAGGGAGGTAATTAACAGAAAAAAAGAATAAGCAGGGGCAACCACTGCTATGACATTTTAAATCTACAAAAACACAAACCTGCATGAGTCTCTCCAGTTGGAAGAATTTGCAATGCAGATCTTCAAAGTTCTGCTTGAAAAGGTCCCTGAGCCCATAATGAAACATGATCTTGACCAGCACACTGAAAGCCTGCTCCTCTGGCATCTAGAGAAGACCAAGACATTCAGTCGTCAGTCCCTAATTTCAATTCAAATTCAAGATGGTTGCAAGTTTTTAACTCACAAACCTATACGCTGTGGGTCAAATATTAAGAACAGGATCAACTTCATATGACAAACTTGAACCCAATCTAATTTCACTAAACACATACACAACAAATCTAAGATCTAATACTTTTCTGAATAAATAAATACAGTAATTTAACTTGATTTCTCAGCACATCTTATCCTTTGTCTACAAACTTCTGAGAAGGCATTGACACAGCTCCTCCACTAGGTGGGAGTGTTGACATGTCTCTAGACTGCAGGAGTGTCTGAAAGCATGAAGGATGGACAGGACACAGCTTTTCTTTATCCATATAAAATGTCAATAGCACAGAAAATGTGACCTTCCATCTTGCATCTCTCTGCTTGAGTGCCTCGTCTGCTAAAATGACTACGTAGGAGAGGCTGAAAGACATTCAGAAGGGGGCAGAGCAATTCTCAGCTCTCCAGCCTTGAGACTTTCAGATATATTTCATAGTGTGCACTTTGATTTGTTGTCTTAGCAATGTTATAATGACCATAGAGGATAATTTTTTCTCAGTCACTGTATTAGAACACATCCAGAAAACACTATCTGAAACCTGGAGTGGACACCTAATTAAAGTTATAGGTACAAACCTGTGTTTGTGCAACTATTTCATGTTGAAAAATATCTGCTGTGAAAAAAGGTCCATTACTCCAGGTTTATTCAAGAACCAACTTTCAGTCACATCATTCCAACCCAAATGCCAAAGATCACAGAATTTGACAGACATGAACACAACAAAGCTTCTGTTGCCCTGAGACTTTTGCACAGTAACTGCAGATCTGTCAAATGAAAACCAGACATTTCCTCCACAGTCTCGAAATTGAAAAAGCTTTGCGGGAACCAAGCTGATCCGTGAACTCACGTGCAGCAGCAGCACAGCAGCCAAGAAGGACTGTCCCTGGCAGTAGCCAATCTCCTCGTCGTAAACAGAGTAAGCCTGAGAAGAGGGAGCCACAGAAAGAAGTGAATTCAAAAACTGACGAGGGAAATAAAACGATGTTAAATTATTGTATAAAAGTTCAAACCGTTGTCTTGTTGCAGCCTGTAATTGACACATGACTAAAGCTCCATTTGTCAGTCAAGTAGCTGATTATTTGACCTCTGTTACTCCAGCCTGCAGCTAGGACTTGGGTTATTTGTGTCCTCCAAAATACAATACATGGTATTGTATAATAAATGGGCATTATTTCCACAACATGAGCTAGTACCGAGAACTAGGGACTTTCCCCAGGAATTATGTACTGTATGCTTCTACCAAAGAAACTACAACATAAATGGAAGTACGTTTACTGTTGCTATCGTTTTTGTTGTGTGTTGCCGTTTCCTGGTGACCACTACTGTGACATCCCCGTGTTTAAATGGTCCAAACACAGTTTCATAATGATTTAATGAGCCTCCATAGTTAACACTTGTTAATAATAATATTTAAAAAGACGTCTGACATGGTGGCTTTTTTTTAAAAAACCTTCGGGTGTGCATGCAGTTAACTGTATGGTGGCTACACAGCCTTCATACTGTCGTTCCAGCTCTGACGTAGAAGTGTTGTTGAAGAGCCGTGATTGAAGCTTTCTCAAGAAGAGTACTTGAATTATGTTGTACAAGCCGCTGAGAGCCATGTCTGGTCATTTTTGCTTTTATTCAAACACTTGACTTTTCTTGAAAAAGGCCAGTTACTGGAATTATAATAACAGTGAAGGAAGACATAGATAAAGAGAGGAACTGAAGTGGGGAGGGGGTGATATCACAGAGAATAAAGACTGAATATGATATAGAGGAAAAAGGAAAGGGGTTGGAGAAGCATGGCGATATAATAAGTGTATGAAGATGGGTTGAGAGACTTGTACTATAGTGGCCAACTGAGCTACACATACAAATAATTAGTACAAGTCAAACAATGTGTTGATCAGTTCACACACAGAGTGCAGGAGGGAGGGCTCACTGAATTATTCACACACACCTGAGGACGTGCTTGTCTGGGACGAGATGGATGACCTCGTCTGAATTATACATAATGAATTAATTGAAAATGTGGGGGGGGAGAAAAAAGGTGTGAACATGTTGCAGCCAGGCTATTCCCATGGGACTAGTATAGAATGGAAAGTTGGTATATTTCAATTGTATATGCACGTTTAATTTCATATGAAAGAAAAAAAAGAAGAAGTACTTCGGTGGACTTGTGTGTATGTGTGACCGCTCAATAAGAAACTTATTTGGCCGGCAGTTATGAACTCCCTGAACCACCCTGAAACAGAGAGGCTGATTCATTAATTAGTGAACTTTTCATTTTAATGTAACACTCTCTAACTATTGCTCCATAAACTTTATTACATTAACTGTAAATGAAATCATTGACTGAGCACTTACACTGTATTGTAAGTAACCATGTGATTCAATTCCAAATGCAGATTATTATTATTAGTAGTAAAGATCACCACTGATAGCATCTGGTAATATGACCTCACTTGTATGCCTTGAGGATTTGAACCACAGCAATCCTGAGATTATAAAGACGCTCTAATGAAGTTTTACCTTCTTAAAACAACAATTTAAAGATATAATATGTATGATATTTCTGTAATTAAAATATCTTAAATCAACGAGATGTATCTCTTTTGTTGAGTAGTGTGTTTGGTTATAACCTTTATTTAAACTCGGAAATATAGTGAAAAATACACATGATAAAATGGCTAAAGCATGTCTAATCCCCTTTAAAACCACAGAAATCTGTATTTCTATTCAAGGATTGTTTCATTACGGTTGCCATTATGGCTGCTTCTCATCATCAAAATTGTTATTGTTTTAACTGTGAGACCCCTAGTGGCAGAAATTACCTACTGCGTGTTGAAACTAACATCCCACCTTGCAGATCTTGTAGAGGGAGTCTTGTCCGTCTCCTCCAGTGTCTTTGAAGTAGTCGTGAGCTGGGAACGTCCTGTTAATGTCTCTGGTGATGGCACTGTCCTGAGGCGACTCCTAACAATGAGACAAAAGAGGACAGAGAGAGAAAGGTCAAGGTGGAAGTGGAAGAAGAAAATAAACTGTGATAAACAAAAGGAGACTGTCGATGAAAAGTCACCAAGATGTTTTCAATTTCAAGTGCGATGATGCCTCAAGCACTGCTGAGATTTACAGTACGGAGTAAGAGGAAGTAGCGGTGGCACAGTGGTTTTGTCTCCCACAATGCAGACTCTACATGTCTCTCACTTACCAAATGTCCATCCTATATCCTTTCTTCACCATTTTTCTTTGACAAAAGGTGGTAAAAATTCTCATAAGGATACAAAGACAGCCTCAGTCACTCCTACAAGAAACAGGTGGCAACAGATTTTTCGCTCGAAGCCCACACCAAAAAAAGCAATGTGTGTAAATAAAATGTAGGCAATCTAACTGTTGTTGAGACACTGGAGTGTGTACAGAATCGTTCGACTAAAGGAGAACAAAAAGGAGAGCAATAAAGTTGATGAAATGAGACAAAATTGTCCATGGACAGGATTAAAACCACAGAATTAAAGGCAGGCAGAATTAAAACCATAACTGTATTCAGTGCACTGGGACAGCATAGTTCTGTGGGATACCCCTCCAATGTGATGAAAGAGAAATGCCACACACACATTTATATACATGCACTCAAGTGGATCAATAAAAACTCCAAACTAGCATTGCTTCTCAATGATTAATCACACTTCATTTCATTATTGATGACCAATGTATTTGGAACAAGTTGCTTATAAATAAATGATGTTTCTCTACAATACTGCGGCCATTACATGGAAATTCACCTTAAAGAGGTCTTTACATACAGGTGCACCTTTAAAAACAAAACAACTGTTGATGTGTGATGGACTGAAAGTGGCAGGCTCAAGGGATTTTGATAACAGAATTGTGCTTTTAAAAAAAAACATCTTAAGGGACAACTTCCTAATGGCTATATCCAGCGTGAGAAGGTCAAATATGAAGTATGGAGCAGAATCTCAAAGGAATCTTTCGATCACTTGAAGAAATCTATCCCACAAATAACAGAACCCTACCTTGGGTTTAATAAGTCTAGTAAGTGGATGTAAAGAGGAGAATAAAGAAAAAATAGGTATTCATATAACTTTTACACCTGAAATCGATCTTGGCATATTCTGTTTTGTCGCCTGGTGGTGGGACTCTGCTCACAATCCGTGCATAACAAGTCGATAATGAAGCAATCAACAGAAGCAAAGAGGAACTGCCATTTAGTCAGCAGTACATCACAATAAAGCTTTATCAGGTTGATGTTAAAGGATCCGGTTAATATGAGATTTATCTGATCCATGTTGGAAAAATGCCTCCAACATAAACTGGCGAGTCAGGAAGCATTGTTCAAACGCACTTCAGGCAAAACATTAAACACACCATCAAGATCCCTGGTTAATGTAAATTTAAAATCTCTCACGTTCACCATGTTGCTAATTTTACCTTTTTGGCCTCTCTGTTTTACATGGAGCCTCTCCCTCCCTCTCCCGCTCCCGTTTCCCAAGGTTACCGTTTCCAACTTCCACAGAGGAAGAGAGTGGAACAAAAATAATGCAAGTATAAGAAGAAATGCAGGAAGAAAGAAAAACTAAAAACAAAGCAAACAAATGGAGAACAGAGACCAATAACAGCAGTCTTTTTTTAAGTCCATTCCACAACTTCCACCACACCCAGTTAAGTCGTGGTTACAGCCAACATTACAAGATGTCCGGGGAGGTTTGAATAATACTAATTGTGAAAGAGTGGCTTTAAAGGTTTGTTCTCAGCTAATTTAGCTTTGAAAGCATACGATATTTAAATGCTTCAATCAATATAAGAATCGAACTTCTGTGGAGATACTTGCAAATACAAATTTAATTTCTAATACTTTATGTAATCAAGCTGAAGTTTTAAAGGCACCACAGCAATCTGCTGGGGGGGGGGGCATTACAGTCGCACTACAGTCTCTCAGTGAATGATAAGCATCCATGTTTATAAAAGCACCACTTAGCCATACTTATCTGGAGTGCTGAGAGCATGTACAAAGACCTCTGACATAATGGCCAATTAGCTTCCTCTCTCTCTCTCTCTCCCTCTCTCTCTCTCTGTCTGTCTGTTCATTTGAAGAGAGTTTTGGAATTAGGATTGCGTGAGTGGAGAGTGAAAACAAACGCCACGGCAGGAGACTTGAAGTGTGAGGCAATGTGAGACAAAGAAAGACAAAAGGAGAGAAGGGGGAAATAGGCCGCTAAGAGGATTGTGCCTCAATGGAAACTGTGCTAAAAAAGGCAACAATGTGACTACAATACAGTGTAGCTTCCACTCTGGTGGCCTTTAAAGATGTCTATACAGGGTTTGCTTTACCGAGTCATTAAAACAAATTATGAAGCCACCGCTCTTTGCTGCTTAATCCACTTCTTCCCCGTCCATCTGCTGCAAAAACTTAGAAGGAACAGTCGCTTTCTCGTTGCAAGTTCATTAAGAGAATCCATTCTTACATTTTCAACATATGATGTGATATTTAATCATCTAGTGCATCTATTCTATTTTTCAATCTCTACATTTATGTCCTCAATTAATTAACGAAGAAAACTGCATTAAAAACAGCAATAAACATGTATTCATTTTTCAAAGACTTCTCTTACATGTCACGCTGGTTCATATTAGTACAGCAGAAATCCAAAAGCCTCTGTGAACTTAATGAGAGTCAATAAGAGACAAAACATCACATTGCATGTGTGTGTGTACGAATACATGTATGCAAACATGTTCCTAAAGCTGGGAATTAAGTACCAGAGCAGGGTTTCCGTGGGAAGGCTGAGTCACTACCCCTTCTATTGTTTATGTCCCCCCATTTTCTCTGACTCAACACAATAGCTGACATGTCACTCTGTTATTCTTTCTCTGCTCCTAAAGGACCCTGCTGAGATACCATGAGAACATTGAGCTGATATTTATCAGGCCTGATACAAAGCTTGTCCCTTATCCCAAATAATAAGGAACAACCCACAAACTAATATTAAGTTCAGAGATCCTTTTTGATTTTACCTTTAGAATACCCGTAACCTAAGCATAGCAGTGTTTCCCAACCATGACATCGGCAACCATTAAATCTTAGTTGCCTGTCTCGTGCCCCACCATTTTGTGCCAACACTAAAATGGCTTGCTTTTTTTTCTCCTGCTATTATTTGCCAGAGCCCACTTTCAGTTCCCACTGGCAGCTCTTGCCAGCATGTAAATCCAGCAGACCGACCCATTTGCACAAATATGGTGCTGATGAATTACGTTCCAGCTGCACGTTAACGCACACGCTACAATTTATTTTTATCTGTAACAATTAACATGAGGCATTTAAGATTTGACAAATGACGGCCGAGTGTGTGTGTGAATGCGATTCAGACTGTAAGAGAGGGCCATTTCTTTTCTTATCAAGTGCGCGACTTGATCTCCAGCCAAGAGCCTTTACTAAATATAACTGTCTGCTTTTGTCTAAACTTTAAGTTTAAGTTTTCAGATTTAGTCCAGAGGTGTTTGCTAATGACATTTAACCATGCTGTTCATGCATATAGAAATTGACTTTGAAAGATCCACTTGCACATGTATTCACTGTCACATGACTGGAAAAATAATTATTACAAGATTAGGATTCTTAAAATAACAGTACATTTATTTGCCTGGTACACATACACAACATGTACAACTGCAAAATAGCCATATAGGTTTGTAACCTACATAGCATTATCCAATGATAGGCGTCTTATTGGTCACAGGGATTCATTTTCAATAAATGCAAAATTTGAGGTTTCACCATTAAGCATATCCCAATTAGAGCTGCAACTAGGGATTACTTTATAATCAATTAATATGACAATTATCTCCTTGAATAAATGATTAGTTGTTTGGTCAATACAACGTAAAGAAAAATGTTGGTTCGTTGTTTACCAAACCTTCAAAATGATTCAGTGTTAATCATTTCTTTGGTACAGCAAAGAAACCAAAAACATATCCAGTTCAAAAGATGAAACATCAGACAGCTTGTTTTAGTTATTTAAATGAAAATTTAGTAATCAATTGCAGCACTAATCTCAACACTGTCCATCAATGACAGCAGCCATCTTGCAAAAACCTTGGCCTTAAATGGTCGTGGTATCAAACAGAAAAGCAGTTTCAGTGTGGGAAAATCCTAAACTGCAGAATCAGCCCCAGCTGACACACCTGCAACTTTTGTTTGATTCAACACTCAAGGTCTACTGTGATAATAACCTGTGACTCACAGCAGATGGGTTAACAGTCAGCCATTATTCAGAATCTTGTGCGGTCTTATCTGATTCTTATAAAAATAAATTAAAACAAAGAGGGAAAAAAAAAAATCCAGCACAGAGTAGACAACAGATAAGAAAATACAGTGTAAGCATGTGTGCACCATCAGAGTGACGCTGTAGGACATAACAGCAAACCAGTACTTTTTTTTGCAGTTGATTACTTAACATGAACAGTGTATTTGTGATAAGTTGCCGTGGCTTAAAATTGATTTTTTATAGTTTATCATAAATAAGGCCCCAATTACATTTATCAATGTAATTTGTTTTGCTGTCTGGAGGAAATCCAAAGACCATTAATATACTTCTGTTTACAGAGAGTCACATCATCAGTACGTGACTTCATTAGCCACATTAGGACTACACTTGTTCCCAAGGCAAACACATCTGGCTAGTCCCAGTCGAGAGAGTGGTAATGCACCAGAGCATGTCCGTCAACCACAGACGACGCAAAAACAAAAGCGAAATATACGATCAGCAAGCCACCATTATTATTTATGTATCAATAAAGAATGATAAAGAACAATATTAGGACTCTGATACTCAGAAATATAAATTTCCCCACCTTCACCATTACTATAAAACTGCCTTTGTGAGATTCACTCAGCAATTGCTGCACAATAAAAATTAACTTTCTTTCTCATTGCAGAAGGCTGCATTTCCTTGCCTTCATACTACCTATTTGCTTTAACCTTATCCAGCATGGCAGTACACCTCAACACAGCCACTACCACAGTGTCTTTCCCTTGAGAACATGAGAGCCAATTGTCTTCTCACAGGGAAAAAAACAAAGCAGAATGTGAGCATGTGGGTGTTTTTTTCTGTCATGGGCCACGTTTGGGGACAAATGGCGACAACTGAAACTGGGGCAATGTTTTAGGTCAGTATTTTAGTCAGGCAAGATAAGGCAGGCAGTGGTTATGTTTAGGTCTCGGAGAAATGAATGCAAGCCTATAAAAAATCCTCTAAGGTGACCTATGACAACATGTGTGTATTGTTCAAATTTTCTAAGACAAGAAATCCTACACTCTTCTCAGAAATAATATATTTTTCTTTTTACCTGAAACAAATACTTATAAATTGTATGGTTAGAATACTTAGTGGAAGGAAACTATCAAAGTAAAATATGATAATTTTACCATTTATCTTTTTTTTTTATCATTTAGCATGCGGCTAAACCTTGCAATATTCGTCAATGCACTCAAAACTAAGACGAGAAGTAGTTTTACAAAAATACATTTGTGTGGTTTGACAACAAGACATTCACTATGCCACTTCTGTACAAGCAATGTGATCAAAGCAAGATAAAAATGATAATATTTGGCAATGCTTCACAGATGTCATGAAAACATTTCATGTCAACATGTGAATCTGTCTCACATCACAATAAATCACAATCACAACACAAAGTATACTCAAGGCAAGTAGTGCTAAAAAACATTGGAAAGTGACAGTTTTGTTAGCACCCTTGCAATATCTTCAAAAGTCCAATTCAGCCAGTGATCACATCCTACCATAACTGCACACACACCTTTAAACACATGGACAAATACAAAGAACTGTTTCAGTCACATGTTTGCTCCTGGTTATTTTCAGTTTTACAGATGAAGGAAAAACAACAATTACAAATCCTTAACCTTTCAAAAAGCTGCTTTAACAGTCACATTTCTGAAAGACGTGACACAACAAAAGTGGTTCAGGTCACTCTGTGCTGAATGTGGAATTAACAGACAGCTAATTCCACACAGGCCAGCTAATTAAACTTTTTCTTCTCTTTACATGCACACCATTGTCAGTCTGTGTCAATCACTTTAAAAACAGTCCCGTCCATAAACCAAGCCCTCTCTGGCTGTTGAAGGAAAACACTTTCCCCAACAGGTCATTTTCATTTGCATATCAAGGCAACAATATATCACAAATACAGAGAAACAGTCACATTCATGCACACAAGGCATCACTGAGCCAACACAGTGGAGAGGACAATCTACACAAACTTTGTTTTAACCTAAATTGTCATATATTAAGATATTTAGAAAAAATATAATATATAATCCAAGTATCTGTTGAACTTTCATTAGTTAATTAGATGTGGTATATAAAGCTAGAACATGTGCACCCAAATAAACACCGACTGAAATGAGCCGCCATGGGTCAAAGTAGAAATAATATTTTACAACGTTTGAATTAATGATCCAGTACACATCATTTTGTCAATATCAAGGTGGAAAAAACGTCTACAAAACTACACATGGGACCAAGATGCTGGAAAACAGACGCACATACGTGCAAGCGGACCCGTGCACAGTTGAAGGGTCAGTCGCTCTTCATGGTGCTGCACAGAGGTTAGCCTGCTGGCAGGATGAATAGGCTATTTGTGTGTTCTGTCAATGTGGAATCCTCCTGTGCTCATGTGTTCATGTGTTTGTGTGTGCGCAGATGCACTCGTACCCCAAACTCAGGCACAATAATGTAGTCACAACAGAGCGTACACCTTGATATTTTAATTGTATGCAACAGAGTGAAAAATATAGAATTTCAACAATTCAACAACACATTTAAGACTACTCGTTACAATGTGCCTCTCTGCCACTCCCAAAGACAAAGAGTAGCCATTTACGCTTAGCATTTTTACCATTATTCAAAAACCTTATCAGTAAATAAAGGCCAATGATGTACCAAAAACCTGTGTATAATAGGTGTAAAAATACATCCTTTTTTGCTTTTGCTTTGCCTTGGACACAATAATGAAGGGCTACATAATCTAAACAACAAAGGTGCAATGAAACCAACAAGATTTCTTTAAAAAAAAATCATGTGGTTAGAAATTCACTAAAAAGTTCACTGTAAATTTGATTGTAGTAAGATAAACAGTCGTACACCGAAGCAGTCAAAGAATCTCATGTCACTTTTGTAAAAAAAAAAAAAAAAACGACAACAAAAAAACAGCAGGCATTTCTTATTTCTTTCTTTTCTTTTTCACTTCCAGCATGTAGACGCTGAGAGAAAATTAGTAAAACAGTTCGACATTGGCAGTTTACTTCAGCGCTACATTGCTAAAACACAGGAATCAACCGTTCCGTTTGTGTGAATACTTCCTCTTTTTTTGCACTCAATGTATACCATGCTGACAAATACTGGTGATGGCACCACATACAGCTTTTTGGAAGTTTTCTTGTAACGTTTCTTGGTCTGGCAAAATCAAATAAATACTCACTAAGTCACTTCCCATAAATAAAAATTCATAGAGCACATTACAGTCTCCTTCACCACAGATTTAAAGACACTGTTTTGTCGTTCCATCTCTCACACATGTCCGTTTACCAGCATGCCATGACCATTTTAAAACACTTCTGTGGGCTATTTGAGCATTTTTGTCCTTCAGTCCCTTGGTCTTGACCGTTCTCGGTTTTAACCAACAGCGGCATATTCAGAGAGAGCATGTCTGTGTAACGGCAGTGCCACACTGGCATCACTTTCCATATCTTCACAGCATGTTTCAGCTAAGCAGAGAAGACATTTCACAACAGATATACATCAGGAATCTTTTCAGAAAGTTCACATGCCAATTTGGCACAAAAGCATCACACATGACATGTTGTGCCAATTCCAATATCCTTATAGCCATATCCATATCCTGGCCCAGCACAACCCTTTTCTACAGAGCCAACAAAAGTCTTTTTGGTGTTCTCAACCACAAAGCCACTGCCACTGCTCTGTAAACAGAAGGAGCAGAGGCGCTTCAGGCCTTTCCTGAATGCAGAATTGGAGAGACTGTAGATGAGACAGTTACAGAAGCTGTTGCTGATGGCCAGCCATGTGGTGAGGAACGATGCAGCAGGGTGGTGATAGATCCCTCCACTCTCCAGCAGAAAATAAAGAATGTAAGGCAACCAAAGGATATAAAACACACTGGTAATGCGGAACAGTACCATAGCATATCGCTTGTCTGGGTATGCTGATGAGGAAGACTGATATTGTGGTTGGTGGTTTTCAAGTTTCTGTGATTGTGCCGAGTGGGGCAACTGCTCTTGCTCTGCCACGCTGTTGTCCTTGATCCCAGATCCTACCGTCAATCCTGGGCCCTGTAGCTGTTGGGGTCGGTAACGAGCGTGGCGCTCGCTAATCTCCCGTGTGTGTTGTCGGCAGATCTTGAAGATATTGGCATAGGTAAAGCAGACAGTAAGTGCAGCTGGGGCATAGAGCAGTGCAACAATAAAGGTCGTAAATGCCGGACTAGTCCTCCACTGAACTGCACACCACTCCACCACGTCGCCATGATAACCAGGTTTACCCCACCCAAGGAAAGAGGGGAGAAATATGAGAGCAGAATACAACCATATAAGGAGGATGCAGCAGCGGACTCGACAAGGAGTTACTAGGGACGCATAAGACAGAGGTCGAGTGATGGCAATGTAGCGATCAACGCTTACACATGCCAACGACACCATTGAAACGGACTTCAAAACAGACACCATGTACCCGAACACCTGGCAAGTTAGTCTTGGATCCAGGCCCTGCAAGTGATGGAGGAGGGACAGGGATGGGAAGAGGCAGCTGACCCCCACCAGCAAGTCAGCATAGGCCATAGTCTGAATGAAAGCACTGGTGGTGTGCTGGCTAAGCAAGGGGGCACAGTGAAACACAAAAATAACCACCAGGTTACCAAAAATAATGAGAACAGTGAGGAGAAGTATAATAGAGACTTCAAGGAGGCAGGTTGTGAAAATTTGGGAGTAGCCTATCTCAAGTAGGCAAAAGGGAGCAGACGCATTTGAGGGTTCAGTATAGCTCAGGTTCAGTGGATCCAGGGATGAATTCATCATCTTGGGGAGGAGAGCGTGTCCAAGGGCCCCTTTCAAGGGTACAATGAACCCTAGAATCCACTTTATCAATTTCTTCCTTCAGCTTTTTGCACTCAGTTCAAAAGAAAGACTCCATATTGCAGTTCCATGATGAGACTGCTTCAATTTGCTTTTCCAAGTGACGCAAAACGTAGAGCTGGAGATACGATCTTGTTATATCTTTAGTGCCAGCAGTTTTGTTTTTTAATCAAAGATGAAAAGAGGTTAAAACACAACAAGAAGTGTGTATTTTCCTCTTCTTTTTCCTTGTAGAACAGTCTTCCCAGTTGAAGGCACAAAAAAGGAAAACAACTGAGAAAAATGTGACTTTGTTTAAAGGAATTCCAGTCCAATCTATGCTTGAAATGCCTCCGCTCCCTATAAAGTCAAAGATGTCTTCAACATCTGCTGCAGCTGCCCAACGCACATACTGAAGCTGCCTTTTATCTGTCTGTAGTCCAGAATCACAAACACAGCCTCCGGTGCAAAGACATTACGATGTTATGTGCTGCGTACATAAATTCAGGGGAGGAGCCATTAAGCGTAATATATCCTTATAATTCTGTTGGGTAAACTCCAGAACGGTCCAGCTTGTCTTCTTTTTTTGTTGACCCTTTATCCTCTTTTCATCACTCTTCCATGTCCACTTGTCTCAATCGCCGTCTGGTCCTTTCGCTGAGATATCACAGTTGACTGTTCACTGCTGCAAACTGAGAGGATGAAGGCAGTGCACAGGATACTGATGTTTAAAACATCCACACACAAACACACCCCAGCTGTTATTTCTATCCACAAGAGCAGCAGCAACTATGTCTGGAGTGGAAATGAGGTGGGCAGGCATACTGATGCTGGGAGAACCCCTCCCTCCCACCCATGTACATTAATTCTTCGTGCTCCCTCTCTCTTTATCTCTCTCTCTCTCTCTCTCTCTCTTTCTCTCTTGCTCTGCCCCTCGCTCTACAGAAACAGCACAGTAGCACAGAAGCCCCTCCCCTCCCCTGTGGGCCCAACCAATGATCAACTGCAAGGGCATGAAGCTGCCTCCTTCCCCCACCCTCTAGATTCCTCTGTGTTTGTGTGTGTGTGTGTGTGTGTGTGTGTGTGTGCGCGCACGAGCACGAGCACGAGCACAAGTCACACTATTTTCTTATAATTACCCTAGATTCGCAAATAGTGTTTCACACTGTTAAAATTAGCAACACTCTTTTTAGTTTTTTTAGCTCAAATTGGCCTGTGACTGCTCTCTGTCTCTAGAAATGTTGAGCTGTAAGAATTCTGACATTAAGTTATTGGTAGAGGTGAAAAAAATAAGTGTATGTCTGGGTAAATTTATGCTGATTAACTTGTGTCCTCTGAAAGAGCAATAGAGTATACACAGTTACATTATACACACTTAAAAAAAGAAATCAAAGTGTAACTAAACCCTCTTCCGAACACGTTAATCCGACTAAAATCAAGCTAGTCTTAATCGGACTAACAAACCTGGATAATGTGATTCATAGTCAGATTACCCCTGCATGTACACGCTGAGTCAGACTGGAGTCTGACTTCTGGAGTTCTGCGTACGCACCAAAATTTCCTCTTTGGATCCGGAAGTAGGAGATGATGTATAAACTGCATTAATGCTGCCAGAAAAGAACAAACAACACAAGCTCTTGCTCTTGATTTTGCATGCAAAAGCAAATGCTGCACCTCCCCTTCACAAGGGATTTTTTTGTTAATTTACTGTGCCCAGGTAGCATAACCTCATCACATATATATGTATCAACCACACAACAATATCACAAGCCAGGCATCTGACTCAATTGCTTAAAAAGGTATTTTTGGATCATATCATTAACATTTAGTTTAATGGTTTATGTCATCTTAACGCCTTTCCATCTGAAGACTGCAGAGTTTCGTGTCGTGAATCATGATACGAGACTTACGAGAATATAACCCCACAGCCACACACTATCATGCATCTTTCTCCAATCCAGACATACTCCCATACTGTCAAACACCTCCTATGCCCCCACACAAGGAGATAAAAATAGATGACAGTATAATGAAAAGGACTGGATGAAGAAGAGTTGGATGTGGAAGAGGGTTAAAGGTAAGGCAGGGAGGTGAGAGGAGTGAGAGGACGAAGACATGGAGTAGAGAAATAAATAAAAGATCACAAGAACAAAACAGAAAGAAAAGCTGAGAATGGGAAGAAGGAGAGTGTGATGTACTATCACCTGGTTGCCAGGCTGAGCAACACACACACAGTCCTGTTAGATGTTCAACTTGTGCTTCCACACATTCTGGCAACCTCTCAGAGAGAGGGGCCTGCAGTAGGTGACACACACACTGACAGTGCCTGCGGAGCTTGAGTGGTTGTAAGCAAAGGGAAAAGGTTGATGATTACAATTGTCATAAACGTATACGCCTGTTTAGAAAACCATACAACACTGGTAAATGTAATGACTTTGCAGGCATCCCTGTAGTTATTATACTTGTGAATATCACAATAGCAATCAATGACCAATGTTACATAAATAATAATAATACAGCTACATACATATTTTTGCTCATTAACGAAGCTCATCTATATTTATATAGATGAGCTATATATTAGACAGTTCACATGCAGCTCCCACACGTGCTGACTATAAATTATTTGATGATTACTAATCCCCACCATGTACCACCAACCAGCTGGTGGCTCATAATCCAGATAAATCTTTGTTTATATAAACATAAAAAAGTGTTGGCTTTTGTATCGGCATCAGCTGATGTTCGATGTGGGGATCTTGAGAATCAGAGAAATACATAGCAGGACTGGAAATTATAAAAATTCTAAGAAGTGGACTGTAAAAAAAGATTTTCATCCCTACAGTGCTGATATGTATCTCTGCATGATGAGCCTTGAGCTAAAGGATAGCAAGACAAGGCGAGGGGTGGTGAGGCTTTGGGTAGAAGACACAAAATCCATTGAAAAATGCCTGATCACATTTAACTGCAAAAATAACAAGAATTCTTTAAACTTACTGTCTGGGCCTTCTGGCATTCATTATGTACTTTTTTGATATGGGAAATTGGCTTTAAAGCCGGATAAAGCACATGTGAATGAATTTTTTTGTTTCCTCCAGAAGACGTCGGCCATGTATAAAACAACAGGACAGAGAAGCAAGTGACATACTAGTCTGTCACACAAAAACATGAGATAAGGAGACACACTAAGATGACAGGAGAGGACACAGAGGCAGAGAGCCTTGACAGACCTAGAAAGAAGTCGGTGAGAGTCAGAGTCACATGTAGACAAATACAAAATGACTACAAGAAAGACAGACAGGTCGTAATGTGGGTCAGACCGACAGACAGACAGGTAGTTATGAGAGCTTGTTTTTCTCTCCACAGGAGGCTGGAGCAGTGGGTCTAACTCAGGGGACCAGGCCTGAAATTAGCCGCATGTGTCATGTCTAAGCCTGACAAAATACTAACAAAGCTTTCTAGCAGTAAAACATTGGTTTTGTTTATCACATCATTACCTTTACATTGACATAGTCGAATAAATATGACCATTTTAAGCTTCATTCAATTACACATGTCACGTGGACCCATGTTGATAATGTTGATAATATGGTGAGAACTTTATTATTATACCGAAAACAGAGGAACAGCATTCTTGATTAATTTGCCCTAAATGTACATGTTGTCCACATACTGTATCTTTACAGAGTATGTCCCAGCCACTGAACCACTGAGCCTCTGAACATTTGCTACTCAGCCAGTAAAAACAAACATGATTCCAGCAAAACAAACAAATAAACCCATGAAGGCACTCAAAGAGCACAAACCTCTGCCAAGGAAGCTCAGTTTCCCACACAATGTCAATAATAAACTCCCCTTTTCTGCAAGGCTGGCAATTGTTTTTTTTTTTTTTTCAAAAACTCCCATATCAGGGCACGTCTTCCTTGGGCCATAAACCACACCCCGAGAAAATGTCCGTCATGTTCTTCTTGAGTTACGCAACTCATAGTCAGACAGATAAACAAACAAACAAACAAATGATACAAAACGTAGCCTCCTTGGCAGAGGTAATACAATCCTGTTGATGAATATCCGTTGTAAATCATGCTGTGATCTGGTCACAGTGTTACAGCCTGCCAATGCGCCACACTCTCCTTAGTAACAAAGCATGATTAAAATCACCTGGCACTGAACCAGCGTATTGTCAAAAGCAATTATTTGTTTACCAGACTGAGGAACTCTGTCAAAGAGTGGCTGCTACTCACTATAAATCACCGTGAGCAAAATTACTAGTGCAAAACGTAGCTATACTGTAGCAGCCTAATGAGTTTATTGGTTACTGGCGGAGTGTTAATTAGTCAAAATTTGAAGTCAGACTATTCCTTCGAGTACTTGGCATCAGAGAGTTTATTAAGAGACAGATTCATGTCTGACAGCTACGGCTCTGCTTCCACATTCATCAGTGCCCTGCATTCAGATATGAGGGTGAACACCAAGTTCACATAAGGACAGATCACTAAGAGGGCACAAGCCAGGACATGATGTCCATGTCCATTCATTAAAATGCAACACAAAGAGATACATACAAACACAGAGCGACTACAGAGGGCACACAAAACAAATTAGAACCTGGTACATGTGTATGGTATGTACATATTTTAAAAATAGGGGCTGAATCAAGGAAGAATTAATTAGTACATGAGGAGATAGGCTTCAAATGTAATTAGTGCAAATGACAAAACCAACATGAATGTGAAGATTCCTTCCTAATTAATATGTGTGTGTAATTAAAAGTGCCATTATTCACTTTATTTCAATGCTTCTTTCAAAGCAATCCTGTCAACACAGCCGTCTGTGTCTTTGCTCTAGTTTGATTATTTAAAAAGGGAAAAACAATCCGACTTAAATCTTTGTAGACTTTGATTTGCTTTTGTATGTTTTGTTGTTTAAAAAAAGATATTTGTCATGTTTCTTTCCCTTTAACAATTCTCTGCTCGATGTCAAGCTCTAAACAGAAGCTAAATTGCTTGTCAGACTCTGAAAAAGCTGTGCAGGTTCCCCGCAATTTCAGGTTGTTGGCTAATGTACAAACCTGGAATGGTTTTTTGTGTTTCTGCAATACATTTTTCTAACTATCAATAGTGACACTGTGATCCATTGTTATTATTGTTTGAGTGAAAGTTGAGATTCCATTCATACCATTCACTGTAATGGAAAAGTCTTCTATTATTTTGGTGTAAAATATCTATTTGCGTTGGCCCTCATTTAAGTGTCTAAATCAGTATGTGGCAGACAGGTAAATGGCATAAAGTAACATAAAGGAAAAATGTAAAGGCAAGAGAAGGGAGAAAAGAAAGGGAGGTGAGGAACAGTGAAGAAAGTGAGAATGGGGGAGGAGAACAGATGGGAGGAAAGGGTAAAACCAACATCTTGTCACCACCTGGGACCCAGCTTGCAGTCTAAGGATGTTGTCTTTACACAAGAACAGTGGACAGAGCTGTGGCTGAGAATAAATCTGCATAGACCAACAAACTGCTCTCAGTGCACAGGAGATGAGTAAATGCACTCAGGCTAAGTCATCTGCGATTCTTAAACACATTTCCACACAGGAAGACACAGGCAAGGCAAGCCCACTGCTTCTCAGGCATGGTTTCAGAGAAAAGAGGCACAGAGGCAGAGGTCATACGTAATGGAAAAGCAGCACATACCTTAAGTTAAATATATCCCAATTGAAATCGTCATAATTGAATAATAATAATTGAATTATCCTCCCTGACCACAGGCCGACCATTGTATACAGCTGAATATGGACCATTTCTGGCCCAGGTCCACTACTTATTTGGAAAACTAAATATATGACATGGAACTAGATCACGTTTTCTGAATCTTTTGACTTTGATTGTCAAAAAGACAACTTAACAATCCTTTATAAACCAAAACTTAGATGGATAAAGTATTCTCCTTTCATGGTAAAAAAACAGTTGGGTTTAATTCAGTTGTAAACTATTGTATCTTAATGGTTATTCCTTTTTTGCCACAGTCATTAACAATTACAAATATACAGAATTTCTGAAGAAAGTGTTCACCATTGACTTGCAAAACTGCTTTAGGTAATCAGTTGCTGTTATCTACAGGACGTCAGAGTTGGGCATCACAAGTTTGGAGCACATGAGAGGGTTACTTATGAAACAGAGGCCCCTGCGGAATACTTAAAAAACGTAAAAATAAACCGCAACTGTTGCCATTTGCCAACAAACACTGTATTATCGCACACAAGAGAGAAACTACTGCATGTACTGGCCTGAGGGTGTTTGGCCAAGCCATCCGGTCAAGTTGTAGTTAAATCCCAGCGTTATATATAGGACATAGAGGACAGGCTTAAATGTATGAATTAATTAATGAAGGAACTCGAGAAAATACAAGTATATAGCCCCGTTTCCGCCAAGCACTAGGTTGCAGGTTTGCCACAGTGCGGTTTGAACTGGTACACCCTGATGTGATGTAAATTACGTAGCTATTTGCATAGCATGCATCAGCTACGCAAATAGTCTACAATAACAAATTCCACAAAGAAGAAGAACACGACACAGTAAACAATAGAGGATTCAATGTTGTTTCTTCCGAGCATGTGGCTGTTCATCTCAAGAAGGCTTTGTTGGAGAGAAGGCTGCAGGCTACACAGGAAAACACAGCAGTTTATGCCCGACTGTTGCACGCAAGTGATGATTCTCTGTCGACAAATCAATGGAATGTTTTGTTTATAGCTCCACCCAGTAGGGGCCCGAGCACTGTGCTCGGTTCCCAAAATGGAAGGGTGCCAAAAATTGGGACATTACTGATCGTGTATTTTGGTACCCTTCTCAACATTTGACAGTGAAAACACAAATATTGTACGACTTGGAGAAAATGGAGGTTATGTTCTCATAATAAGCTTAAAAATGCTTGCGTTATGGCTCCAAATATGTTTTTTGATGTCAAAGTCATGTTGATATGAAATCTAATTGAGTTCAACTGAACATTTGTACCAAAATTTAAGAAATCCCCTTAGAGCATTAATCGGATTTTGTGTCAAAAAGAACACAAAACAAAAAATGCCCCACGTTATGACGGCTGCTGGCACAGACACTGGACCAGATTGACGTAATATTTGTTTCAGTCACAGAAATGAAAATATTACCAAATTATTATTGTCAAATAAAAATTTTTGGGTAAATTTCTGATAACTAAAAAAAAATAATTATCATGAAGCCTGCTGGCACAGAAACTGGACCTGTTTGGTTCCAGTTACAGAGATGAAAATATTATCAAATTATTGTGAGTGTAAACTCTTCTCATCTGTCTCTGAGGCTCAATTTGGACAAAGATTTAGAAATCATCAGATCTGCTGAAACAACCGAAAAGGTTTGGCCTGAGTAATCTTAGTGGAAGTCAGCTACATCTCAGGAACATCCATCATCTTTCAAAAGACAATATTTCTACTGTGGTCTTACCTTTGTTATGAGAGTGCGGTACTCTTCTACCTGGTGGTCATTATTATGGCACCCTGCCAGGAGCTGCCACACCTCCCCACGAAGAGCCTCCGGAATGCCACTCCTCACCAGGGCTGGCAGCTGCTTGGGACGCACTGACAAGTTCATATGCCTAAGACAGTGGAGTAAAGCAGCGTCAGCCATTTTCTTTTATCAAAAGACATACTAATTACAACTTAAGTAGTGCTTATTCATTCAGTCTTCGATGTTTGGCACAAGGCTGACTCCACTTCATTTGTGCAAATGCAATCCTCGGCACCCACTGCCTACAATACTGTATCTTAACAAAATAACGGTTTTACTGGCCCTAGGCAGTGTCTTAAAGGGATTACGTGCTTTATGGAAGGTCTGTTGGGACTGAATAATATCAATGAGGAAGCGCTACACCAAGTAAAACCATAAATATGATGATACAGTTTTGAGAAAAGATCCATCCATGAGCAAATGAGGGGAACTGTAATAACTTTATGTTAAAATTGCTGGGGTACATATTTCCCTGCATACAGAGATATACAAAGTATGAAGCGTTAAATTAACTCTGACTACTTGACTAGTCAGCGTCAGAGACAGAGGTAGAGATATAGAGAGGGAGAAGAAGCGGCTTCTCGGCCATCGCTTGACTGAAGCCGAGAAAATCCCCTGAATCTTTCATTCTGTCATTTTACTCCCCTTCTTAATTTATCGCTCACCGTTTGTTCTGTTTATTTTGTTCCAAGACACAGGTTATGTAAGATGTGGCAAAGTTTGTCGAGGGCTTTCTATGATTTGCTTGATCTCACACTGACTGCACTCCAACCTGCTATCTTATAATATCTTTATTTATTTTTTTAAACATCACAAGATGATCACGACTTTAAAGGCTATATCAAGACTTGGGAATATCAAAAGATAAACTACCCAAATGTAGTCAGTAAAGAAGACAACATGAGTGCATTATGATGAACTGTCTGTTTAACTGTGTGTTCTGAATATATTTTACTGTCCTCATGAGAACATACTGTTCATAAAAGCAGATACAGAGAATACAGAGAAAACAGAAAGGCCCGCTATTCGGTTCAGTGCAGGTTCATGTGTGTGGAGGGGGCTTAACTTGCGGCTAATTAAAATCCAGGCAGTTTCTATTGAATTCATCACAAGCTTTTAATTAAAACAAATGCAGTAAATGGAGAGGGAAGCCATGGTAGTAAGCTGCTTATCAAGAATTCCTGCCTGCTCTGTGTGTATGTGTGCGAGCGAGCGAGCGTGTGTGTGTCCTTGTGTCCGTGTGTGTTTTAATTGCAGGAGTGATAGAAGAGGAAAGACAAGGGAACAAAGCCTTACCACTTGGATAACAATTCTCCCCAGGTTTCGAGGATCTTCTCTGCACACTCCTTGGAAACGTCGCCCGATCCACTAAGTAGCGGCTCGTCATTATCTGGACACGGAGACATACAAACACAACAGGGTGAACACAAGTGCACATATACATCATTTTCATCACCTCGTCTCCCGTTTAGATGTGCGCTACACACGATATATAATGTACAATTCCCCAGAGCTCATGCTCGTGAAGGGAAAATGATTAAATGAATGTGACAACTTGAATTATGAATGTTAAATAATTCAGAGAGGCTGTTGTTTTATATGATCAATCAAATGTTCTGCTCAGTGGTGTTAATGAGATTGTGCACTCCACTTAAGACACAGTTTCAAGGTGGAAAAGATGTTTACATCCTCTGGTACTATATGATGTTGTGTATGCTCTCATAAAGAACATTGTGCGTTTGAACAGCATTAGAGAGGTGCATATATGATAATTAACATGAAATATAGCTCATTAAATACACAATTGTCTTAATGTGGAATTTTATGATTTGACTAGTTTTTCTATCAACAATTGTATCTAAATATTCAATATAGCTAAAAAGAGAAATTACTTTAATAATGCCTTATGCTTCTAATTGTCACTGGTACTTCTCAAATTCACAATAAAATATACACACACAAACGCTCATGCATGCACACACACCACTGCTAGCTAAGTACTTTGTGAGAACACAGTACAAACAGTTCTGCTACACACTGTCTGATCCCCCACACAACACTAACCTCAAGCGGTAACTAGACCATGAGCCTATTTCTGATACGGCTCTACAGGATACAGGGGTTAGACATTTTTTAGGTGGTTTATCAGGGATTGAGTCGGAAATTAAAAATGCTTCAATGCTAAATATCTGGCAACACGCACATAGTTGATTTGTGTTACATGCTAGATGACTTTAGAGTGCTGGGCAGGACTATTAACACTGTATGGTGGAGGTGTTGGCTTAGTTTTAACAATACTTTCTGAATTTGCAATTACTCAATTAATCGTCAACTATTTTGATAATCGATTAATCGGTTTGAATATTTTTTCATGATTAAAACAAGATTTCTGATGTTCCGCTTCTTAAATGTGAATAGTTTCTGGTTTCTTTGCTCATGATAACAAAGAAATCATTAAAACATTTGAGAACATCATCATTTCCAGGTTTTACAAACACTGATCAACAGACCAAACGATTACTCGATTAATCGAGAAAATAATCGACAGATTAATCGATTATGAAAATGATCGTTAGTTGCCGCTCCAATTTTCTCTGATTTTAATTAAAGTGATGAAAAAGTAGGACAGCATCCAGTCACCTTCCTCTTCATCGTCCTCAGGTGGTGAAGGAACCATGGTACCAGACCCAGTAGGAAGGATGCCGGGACTAGCCGTGGTCTTCCGTTTCTCTCTTTCGGTCTCACTTTCCAAACTCACAACTTCATAAAGTGTGTCGGAGGCTGGACTCTTGCGCTCCTTACGCTCCATCTGAAAAAAAAGACACACAGATAAATTAGCTTATTTTGAGTTTTGAGTTTTTACAAACTCATGGTGTGTTGTGGCAATTCCGGCAAACAGCTAATGCCACGACTTGACAAACCTGGCGTAGTTTAAGGTAGAAGGTCTCAGTAGAGCTTCGCTTGCTAAAGGGCCAGAACAGCCTGTCGTTTGGGGCGCATACTCTGACCCTTGTCTCCAGCAGGAAGCGGACCGGCTCCTCCACCTCTGTAATCACAAGGTCCACCGCTGTCGTCATGTACAGAAATTTATCTAGGGGGAAAAAAAACAAAGAAAACAGCTCGGTTTGTCATCCACATTCGTGATTCACCTCAGTTAACAGGGAAATGTAGAAAAACACTGGAGACAGATGTTGTGTTGAAAGCTGAATGTACAGCATGGACAGTAAAAGGATGGAGCACCTTAAATGCCCGAGTCAAAATGTGTTTCATTATCAGCTTTTTAATAATTCATGTGCAGTCTGTAATAACTTTACAGCTACTGTGTTGTATTATTTTATGGTCCAGTTTCACAGTCTTAATGATTCTAATTTTGCAATAAACTGCTCTTTCTCAGCTCGCTTTTTTTTGTTTTGAATAATTATACAACTATTGGAAAAAAAGTGATTTTAACACCGAGGAATGTATTACACATTGGAATGCAATAAGTGAATAAACAACCACCAATTCTGTAAAAAATGAACTCGGGAAATAATAGCTGTTGAAAACCATTCTTTCTATTTGTATATTTGACAGATTTTTGGCTGTTACCTTTGGGTGTTTCCTCATTCACAGCCTGGAACTGAGGCGTGTTGGGGTTCCAGCTTCCTGTGATGATGTAAGACTTCCCGTCAGAGCTTTTTCCCATTGACTCCTGAAGGGGCACAAGTCACAGGAAGTTAGCAAACAAGCTCAAACACACAACACCACTGGCATACACATGCACATGTGAAATCAGCAACCTACCAAGTCGAGCAGGTGCATGTCACTATTCTTCACATTCTTCCCTGGGCTGAGCAGAAGACCAAAACACCTGGAAGACAAAACAAACATAAACACACAAACAAAAAAAATGCACACGTACACAAAGTTAGGCAAGAGAAAGAGAAGAAATGAAATGGATTATGTAACAAAAAACAGAAAAAAGAACAGACCAAGAGCGGGAACTAGAGACAGGGCAATAAATCTCTCTACAGAGTAAAACCAGTTGTTGCACACTACATATGTTATTGCAGATAGCTTCCTGGACTGATCTTCAAACACAGACCAGACCACAGAGAATAATAAACACAGCACTTCAGTCCTCACCTTCTCTGGATTTATCAAACCATAACAAACTGCCATGAAAGTGGAAGCAAAAAAAAAGGTGATGGAATGTTTAAAATTCAACAGATATATTAAACCATGGAAAATGAGGTACCTCACAGACAGACTTGCATTAATCACCTGTGCTGAACAGACCCTGACATTGGCCATCACACAGATGTTGACCAGTGTGTGTGTGTGTGTTTTTAATTACAGCAGTGATTCATTTCTGAGGTTTTTCTCCTTGAATATTTTCCCTCGAAAGAAAAAAATGATGAACCCTTTGCTTGGTTGTTAACATTACTCTCCTTTAAAGCATGGGTTTAATCCCTTTTGGATATTTATGCCCTGTATTTTTGTCTCAGGTCGTTGTAGGTGGTAAATCCTCTGTAAGTAGTGTCGTCTACACACCAAAAGAATATTTGCCTTTATGGAAAGTAATTTTATAAACTGTGCTGAACAACATGTTTTACAGTGTTATCCTTCACATTCAAAATGTTCCATTTGAGTATTTACTGAATTGATGTCATTATCATATTAACTCATCAAAGAACACATTAAAGTAAAAACAAGATTGGTTGATTGCACTGTGCAATAATCTAATTTTGAGGATGCTGCTCTGAAGATGTTGTGCGTGTGTGTCTGGGTGTGTGAGTGCGTATGTTCTTACTTCTTACCTCTCAATGGCGAGTTCCTTATTGGAGGTCTGCTGGATATAAATAACTAATTTCTTGTCCATTCCGGCACGCAGCTTGAAACTCTGCTTGTCCTTGTCTTTCGCTACAGCACTGGACACAAATAGAGAAAAAAAAAGTCACTGAAAAGTTTGTCTTAGCAGATGAATATGACAAAGTTGTATCTGGTTGAATTTTGATGCAGATCGACTTCCTGTTGGTAAAAGGTCTGTATTTATGAAGCACTTTTCTGGTCTTGATGACCAATCAAAGCTGCGTCACACCTACTCATACAGCGGATCTATGTGAATCACATTTTCGACCCCTGTAAGCATTGTTGGTGGTACCTCTCACTAGTCAGACAGTCAAAAATTAGGTGGCTGATATTCAGGAGAAACTCCTGGTGCTTTTAGTGATCTGAACGCAATGACGTTACAGACAGAAATAGTAATCAACATTCCCCCAAACCCTCACCGACACAAATTCCAGAGAAATACCAGAGCTGCCATTAAAATGAAAGGAATTCAAAGAGAGTTCAAAACAAAAATAATCAATTTGAAAGCATTCATAAGCTGCCATGCTGCCAATGATCAGATCACAAAGGAATTGTGAGTTTACAGACTCAGAAGGAAAATGTGTTTCTATTTTACAAATATACTGCATATTTTCAAAATGTAACAGAGCATTCGAGATTATTTACACAAGAAAAAAAAACACAAAACAGCAGAAGTGCATTTGCATGTGGAAGTTGCTTGAAAGCATGCAAACTAAAAATAATGACTGAAGAAGTGACCCAAATTAAAATGTTTTTTTATGTTTCAGATCTCTTATCAGTGGGTTAAGAAGTGTGTAGGTTTCTGTGTGGGATGTGAATTTATTATGGTCAAAGTATAATCTACTGTGATCCTCTTTTATAGTGATATTTTCAGCTTTCAATAAGGCTGTAATCACAAACATGCTGCAATTCATTTAGGGCTGACCATAACGCGTGATTTTCTTTAAATCGCATTACTTGCATGGGAGGGTTCAGTGTCACACTTTTAAAAACAGCTGATGATTGTTGTGTGTAATTAAAAAAACAACAACTCAGAAAGTGAAATAAACAAATAAATGAAGCTGCAGTTGGTGAATGATGGTGAGAAATAATCCTGCAATCACAGAATCACTCTGCCTGTATTATTTTAGACTGTTAACGTATGGTAATGCTGCAGTATGGTTCATTAATCTGCCCAATCCTAATCCATAGTCCGTATAAAACAGTTTCTTAGTTGGTAGAAAAAGTTGCTTCTGGCTGGAAGATTTAGAGCAGTGGGATGCCCACTCCAAATGTCAACCAGAAACACATGTTTTAAAACATAACAGAAAGAGCAACAAAACCTCTTCTGTATGCTTCCAGATTTCTGTGCAACTCCAAAGCAGCTGTTCATCAACTAGCGCAGTACTTGGTCAACATGTGCTTGTTTTTGTGTCATTTTGTGTTGGTGGGGGTTTTGTGTGTGGTAATCTTTGTGTGAGAGAGGGCAGAAGTAGCTCCATATCTAACACTATCAAAACCGGCACTACACGCTGGTGTCTTTAGTAAGTCACCTGTCATGTGACCTGTTGGACAGTTATGCGATGAACAGACAGACAGATGTTCCTTGCATTTATAGATCTACACAAAATTAGTAATGAGTAAATACTTGTCCCCACCTGAAGGTTCCCTTGCCATCATCCTCCCTGATCTCCAGGCTGACAGTAAAGGTAAACAAGTCGCTGTCAGGGGTGAGAGGAGCTGGTTGCTGAGATGACAGTATTGCCCTCTTGGCTGACCGCCGAAATGCTGTGGCAAAGCTATATAATATCCGACTGACCTGCAGAGAAACACAGAGGGAGGGGTAAATACAAAGTTAATGACCCAATACACAACTGATTGCAGAGCCTCCAAACAAGTTTTAATCAACATAATGATTGATTTCACTCAGCCACACTGCCAGCAGACATTTGTGGGCTTGTTTTTGGTTTGTTTTATGTGTTTCTGGTGGTTTATTGGGAGTTGGGAAGAGGGAGTCTCCTCACTCTTGTTGCCATCAAGTTTTCCCCGAGGCCTGGTCGTGACATACTATGCATCTGTGAATCTGAGTGTGGACGTCCAGTTACGATTGATATGAAAGAACTATATACGAGATAACTCAGTCATACAAGTATTTACTAAAAATAACATTTACCACATAGTATATTTTACATTTAGCGAGCAAAATGTCTTCTTTGTCTTTTGGTTTACAGCTTAGCAGACAAAAGAGATAATAATAAATAGAACTTTCCCACAAATAAAAGCCTTCAACACAGTGGTTTGGGATCTCTTCAAGTTCTGTTAAACAGCTGAGCTTGGAGTTTAGTGATGAGAGATGGTGTGGGGAAACTTCTGCTATCAATTAATAACAATGCCTTTTTGCTTTTTTTTCAAACCCAGGGTATAAAGCAACTTCTAAACTCTGATACACAAAGACTTTGTTATGTCCCCAGTGCAGCAAAAAGGACGTCAGGGCTTGCAGGGGGTGAATTTCTTCCGAAACAACAAGGACTATAATGCAGGAGATGGTGATGAGCAGAGTTAGATGGGGGTCACCCCCTGTATTGATTGCGACATTCAACATTAAAATATTGTTCTCTACTCTTCCAATTAATGCTATAATCAAAACGAAAAACTTTCAAATGGCTCTTTGTGAATGGCTCTCAACTGATTTTAAGTTTGTGCTAAAAGGGAATCAGATTATTATCATTAGTATTTATTTATTAAACATTTTTGTCTTTCAGGTATAGCTACAGTATACATAAATTATAGAGGTACAAAAGAGATATGTATGGTCATTTGAGTTGTTTACAGTAGTAATATGAGGCATATGACTGGAGTTGTTTTTTTTGTTCTAAAGTAAGAGACTAATGGGTTCACTCCAGTATAATAGCGCAAATGAAAAAAGAAAAAAGAAAGCTGGAGGCAATGTTGACTGGTTTGTTGGTGTGTTGCTGGGGGACTGCAAGGAAGAGGGGGGTGGGAACAAGAGAAGGGAGACTGCTCAAAGGAGAAAGCAAAGAAAAAAAACTGGACACAGAGCTGATTTGTCGATAAAGAGCTGCATTACTATTGGAAGTAGTGCCTGTCTGGGAGCTCTTAGTGACACTGAAGGAGAGTGCTTGCGTGATAGATAAATTAGGTCACTGATCATTGAAGCAGTACTTTAAGCCCATTTCCTGAGTGGCTTTCCTATTGTCTTCTTTCATATTTCTGGCAAACATACTGTATATTAACATGACTCTCCTATATGGAGGGAGAATGTGTGCATACTGTTTGTGTGGTGTATTTGTGCACTGCAGCATAATCTGCAGTGCATGACATAATCTTTTGGGGACGACTGAGGAACCTCCTGCACTGACACCGACGCCTGAGGAACAGTCGACGACAGAGAACAACACAGTGAAGGAATAAAGCAACGAGAATGCTGCAGACCCATAAAAAAACACTAATAACAATAGCACAAAAGTGTAACTAAAATCAATCTGTAAATCCTCACCGCCTCCTGGATTTGGCAGCGGAACACATGGATCCTGAAGATCTCGGCATTGTAGTGGCTCTCAGTGAAGGCGAAGCAGTCACTCTCTGGAGTACCATCATGACCCCGCACACAGAACAGAATCTTGTAGATAGGGTAGTTGGCAATTTCCGTGCTATTGTTGGGGTCCAACAACCTGTTAAACATCAACATTTATGTATGTATCATGTAAATATTTGGGTCAAAGTGTACATACACACTTTACAAGTACCTTAGAGTATGCTGTATAACTATATCTGATACTTAAACTATTTTCTACATGTTCTACGCACCTGACAGTGCCTTCAGACACGCCTGGCACAGACAGTGTGACATCAAGGGGGAGCTGGCACTGTCCTCTGAGGATGCTCATCATACGTAAGGCCTCCACCTCACTGCGAGGCGCGTTGACCGATGCACAGCCCAGATATGTCAGCTGGCTGAACACAACGCTGTCCTCATCCGGTATGGGACTGCCAGGACTCCCCTCAGACGACGATTCATCTGCTGCAAAGTGGCAATGAAAAGATGAAAAGAAAATGGAGGGAAAATAATGGAAATATCAATTATATGGCTTAGGATATAATCTTAAGATTAAGGTTGTTTGTCAGTAATACGGTTCAAAGAAGGAACGTGAAATCTGGATAGGTGAAATGACAAAATTCATTAAATTAAATTAAAATGAAAAGAAACAGCAACAATTATGCAATGTATGATTCTTGAACCCGATTGCTTTTGTGATAACACTCAAGCAAAGAAAGATTAAAAAAAAAAACAGAAACCAACCAGAGACCAACTGCTCACCTCGGTACGACCTCTCATTCAGCTCGCTCTCCTGAGCCGTCTGAACAGGTAGCACCATATCCAACTTGGGTGGGGATGCACTCAGCGGGTCAGAGCCTGATGGTACAGATGACACTGTAGTGGGAAGAAGGCCACGGCCTCCCCCACTGAAGCTGTCCATGTCCCGGTTTTCCAGTACGTGCCCAGTGTCGGCTACCGATGGGTCCATGAGGACATCCTCTAACTCCCTCTGTAGCTGCTGCTCACTTCCATTCCCCACGATCTATCACACACACACATGCAAGAGTAGAAACAAGCATAAACACAGAGACTGACATGCACACAACACAAGCTTTATGATAAAATCATCACAGAAATCACCATAAGCGATCGGCTTTTACCTACTGCTGAGGTTCTAACTCCAGTTGTGATCTTGTAATTAATGTGAAGTGATTGAAATGAAAGTTCAAGGAGGACAGGTGCCTTGTTTCATGTCGGCAGTCAGAGATATTCTATATTTGATTACATTTTATGTAAAATTAGTGATTAGTGGGTAAATGTGTTTGGGTTGTGAAATAGCTGTATCCACAAATCAGTACAACCATGCTTATTCGACCAATAAGTGAACGAAGAGAACACATTGCAAAGGTTAAAAGGTGACACATTGCATTTAGCAAAATAAGAAAGGGGAAACTAAATTGTTCTCTCTGCTCAGGCTGCAAAAATTGAGAGCACACTGAACCTGCAGAGGGCGCTGAAGTACTGAGCATAAGTGTCAGATGAGAACAGGCTAAGAATATAGAATCAGTTTGTGATTATTTCAAAGTTAAATATTTTGACATGTAGGCTTTCCACAAATGCATAAGAATTAACATACACCTCTCTGTATAACAAAAACTACAATGTGTGGCTACTTCAGTGCCATATGACGTTACATAATAATGTTCTTTGAAAAATGTTAGGTAAAGCGACTATGTCTAATTCTATATTTAGGCGCACACATCTTGGCAGACACACATCGAACATTATCACCATGCAACTGCAGTTAGGCTTGTGGTTCACAGGTAGTGCTAAAGACCTTGGCAGTTGCGTTGAACACCTACAGTCCTACATGTGCAGGAAACTGCCATCATCAAAACTTCATTGTAGAGGACGCTGGCTCACTTAACAGTTGGCAACAATACGGAAAACACAAAAAAATCACAGACAGAATCACCACGGAATTACATCACAAAGAGGGGGAAAATATATATATATATATATATATATATATATATATATATATATATACATATACATATATATGTAAATATATACATATATACTACAAGCAAGAGACACAGAGAAAACAGGTTGAACAGAACGGTAGCAAGAAGAGACTGACCTTAAAGCTGACCCCTTCCTCAGAAATCACCTGCATAACAAACAACAAGTTTAGACACACTGACTCCTCTCTGACTAGATGGGCTGACTGGGAGGGATGTGTGCACAAAAGCGTGTCGGTGAAAACCAAAACGTGACATCTGGATGAGTGTCAGAGAATGGAGTTTCACCAGAGGAGAGTGGATGTGTGTCAAGGGCAGCTTTACTTCCTTATGAGAGCAAACAGAAAGTGACAACAGGGCAGCACAGAACTGACATTAACTGAGTTCCCCATAAAAATACCTGCAGTTCATAAACATACTCTGTCTTATGTAAGATGCAAACTCACAACCTCTCATCTCCAAGCACTGGCAATAACAGGGGGGACAAAAAAAGTGTGACTGCTTTCTGAGTACACATCTATGCTGTGCTGGCGCCATCTTTTGGTGCCTTTGCAACAGCAAATGACACTTCCTTCCAAAATGTCTTACAAGAAGTGTAGTTAGGCATAATAATGATGTAAAATAATGGATATAGTATGAAAATGCCAGGAAAGGAGAGGAGAAACCTGAACCCCCTAGAGACACTGACAGGATGGTGGCTCGTAGCTGCATTTCTTTCCTCAGAAAGTCTCCTCTCTTCTTGTGGAAAGACACACCCTTAAGTCACAAAACACCACCTTTCCCAGACAATGGGTTCAAAGCACTTGATACTGCATTGCCACACTCTTGGTAAACTAAAAGCTGAGGAGGCCTGGGGAGGGCATAGTGTGCATCGCACATGCTGTACTGTCTACCAAGAAAACAGGTGACTGCAGATGGAAGATGTTTTCAATGTTCAGTGGAACTGATGTTGCCGACACTGAATGGAAAAACTGGTCAAATATATTCTATCTATAATATCTTCTCTGTATGAATAACAAATCATGGAGTTACACATACACACAACACACACAAATCAATGAGAAGAGGGTAGAGAGATAATGTTAATAAAGCAAAAGAAGAAATGCTTAGTGTTAGGTTAAGAGTGTGAGGCTTCATGATTAAAAGGGTGAGGGATGGATGGAACCTGTTAACAATGTAATCTTTATGAACTCTGACTCCTAACATGCAATTTTAAAAACATGATACTGACATGAGGAGCTAAACATTAAATTAATATTAAGATGGTCTGGTAAATTCTGGCATAGATTGTGACCGTTACCATTATTGAGCGTCCTCATTTCATTTATTAAAAAAATGTCCTTTATAAATAGATGCCATGATGAGGTCAAGGTAAATTTCAAAAGACAAGTAACACAATGTACTTAGCACTTACTCTAACTAGACAAGAACAGTTCTGAGGTCTCACTTTTCTTCCTCAACTTTCTGTCCATACCTACACCCAACCATCCTTACCTTCAGTCCTGTCTTTTCGTCATCACTACCATTATTAGTGGAGGAGGGTGTCTCGTCCCCCAGCCGGGACACAAGGACAAAGTCCTCACTGTTGAGAGTGGACACTGAGTCCGAGGACACGCTAATCTTCCCCACCGACCCTTTGTCATCCATGGCTGCCGCTGCTAAACTCAGCCACGCTGCTCATGAATGGAAGACAGGAGGAGGAGGAAGTGGTGGGAGATGATGAGCAAAATCACCTAGAGAAAGAAAAAAAGTAAATAAATAAATGAAAAAAGCCAAAAAACTGTTATGAAGTGATGAAATCCATGAAAAAGGCATCTCCCGAGGCAAGTTGAAACAGCGCTTTGGACGCTAACCCTGACAAATTATGATTCACTCACAAAAACATTCGTTCTTTATTTTAAGAGGGTTTTTTTGAACACCTTAAATAAATCTGTGGCAGCTTTTACAAAACTAAAAGACACCAGATATACTGCATTGCCTACAGATACAAAGGTTACGTTGGATGTGCTTACTTTGCTAATTCTAGTATTTGCACTCCTATGGTCATGGCTGCCATCAAAATTAATATATACAACATACCATCAAATATGACAGTGTAACATAAGTATGGCAGAAGCCACATTTTTTTACAATAAGTTAGGAAATTAAGAAATAAAACCTCACTACATCAACATCACAATCATCATTTAAGCTTTTTATGCATGACAAAAGGAGATGGAAATATTAAAGAAGTAGAAATGAAGGACTTTTCAAGGACTTTCAAGGACCAAATCCCTCAAAATTCAAGGACCAAATGTGCAGACCCAGCTTCAGATGGGAAGGCAACTTGTAAGAGCCATGGCGTCCACTTTTATTGACCTGCAGCACACTCTGCTTCAGGACAAGTGAATTTCCTTGGGATCTTGGGCAAGCAAGTCTTTGTAATTCTCTTTGTTGAGACAGAGATCTTGGAATTTGCGTTTCCCAGGCATCACGTCATTTGCACTCTCTTGCTTAATGTAGTTACTCGCTTAGTGTTCTGCTTGGAAGCTCACGTCAACGGCGAAGAGAGACACCACTAGCAATTATGACGTTTTTTCAAATTCACAACCTTTCAAGAATTTCAAGGACCCATGGGAACCCCAAGTTATAGCATCAGGTGCACTATTGTGCAAAAGTCTCAGGGACCGGCAATTTAATAGCCGTTTATTAGCCCTAAACTTAAGCAGTTCCTCAGAAATTAGGTTCTGCCTCATTAAGACCAGGTTTTAATCTCCATGAGGATTACTGGTCCTGACAACGTCAGTGTTGAGGCCAGGAAACACACATAGAAACAAACAGCTGCATGCCGTCAAACACATGCTGTAGTTTAAAAGCCAGACATTGTAAGTGGATCATAATTACAGTCAGAGCTCTACTGATATCAACAAAAGTATAAATATACAATACAGTGTATGTGTGTCATTTCCTTTTGAAGAATTAATGATATAAGTACAGCTCTAAGGATGACTGACAGAGCTTGTTGCTACCTATTATTTGTTTTTGGCATGTGCAGGTTTGATTTACCATGTGTAATGTTTAAGCATGTCTCTTAAAACCTGGTTAAAACAACATAGACTTTTGCACAGTATTGCACCTACTGAAAAAGGGAGGTGTCATTGTGTATAACACAGGAAGATAGATATAACAGAAGGTTCTGACTGGCAGTGGTTCAGGCAAAGAGTATAACAAGCTATTTTTGGCTGTTTCCTCTCTCAACTCCTCCCTTTCACTCTCTCCCATCCCTCCCTCTTTCAGGACTCTTTACTCCTTATCTTTCCCCTGCCATTCTCCTGTGTTCCTCAGCCCTTGTTGCTCTCCTTTCGTCTCTTCTACCCTTTTCCCTAAAGGTTTCAGTGGCTGTTCCTTACACTTTTGTCCTTTGTCAAACCCCTGCCCTCTCTATTCAAAGCACAGCCAACAATGGTGAGGTGGTAATAATAATAACAATAATACAAATCTACATTGCAAAGGTCAGAACAGTTCATAATAGTTTGAACCGGTTAAGACTGAGCAGAAAACTGTCACCTTGTGTATGTGTAGTTATTAAAATGCAGATTAACACCACACAACTCAGCAGATTCTTTCAACAGTACTGCTTAGGTTTCGGGTCACCTCAACACATACAGTGTAGTTTGTCTGGAGAAGAAAAGGAAAGAGCGAACGAAGAGCGATTATTGCTACCGATTTTTTCTTTCACGACATTACTGACTTATTCTGACAACCACAGATAATTGCAATTATGAGGCTGTGCCGACTGATCATTTACTCATGGTTTTGTTGACTGTCATGACGTCATCCTGTATCACTGGTATAAGAACCATAAGAAAATAATTTAAGTACGTGAGTGTGTGACCAAGAGAAAAAACTAAGTGTGAGTTATTCCTCGCTCTCCTCACTTTACATGGGTTCATTCTACTTAGGAATCAAAAACATGGCTTTTCCGAATGATTGATTTCATTAATAATTTAGGCATTTTTGGTGCTACAACTAAAGCCTAATACTTCATGACGAAGAGTAAAATGTCAATCGTCTTGTCACTCTCTCTCTTTCTGTCTCAGGCAGACTCACCACGAGGAACATCAGGAAAAGTTCTGCCAAATCAGTGGGATTTAGCAGGGTGTCAAATCCATTGTTTTGACTGAACACAGCATCACACCTACCTTTCATTTTGAGCCGCACAAGTGAGCACTCAGCCACAGGCAAACGTCTGCATACACACACGCACATAGGCCTACCACTCTGCTCTGTCTGTGACTAGCTGGCAGATCCAACAGGCTTATAATGGCTGCCTTGTCACCCTGTTCTCCTCCTTTTCCACAGTAACAGCCCTTTGCTTGCTCTTGCCAAGCAACGCAGTTTGTTATCAACCTCTACGTGCCACGAAAGGCTGAGCACAATGCGGAAAAAAAGTTATATTTAGTTTAATTTATTTTGCTATTGTACAGATATTGCCACAGCAGTATGAGTTACAGCCTTAATGAGCATCTCTGTAGCATCACAATGTTTCGGTAACAATGTTATGCAACTTGTGACATATTTTTATCCTAAAAATTGCAGCTGCTCTGATGTAAATATATTATATATTGCATATATTATTTTGATTAACAGTCCAGCCCTAGTAGAACAATGATACACTTTTCTTAACATAAGTTCTCCACTGCCTCTATTTTTTCTAAATTCATCCAGGACAGGTCAGTTCAGAAGGAAATTCACTTTTGTTGAAAAACTGTTGTGGTAAAGTTCATTTTAACATGTTAACAATTACTATTCTACACAACGACTACTTGTTTTCCAGTGCAGGAAAATTCAATGTGTGCTCTTGAATGTCTCTCTCTATTTATTCTGCAGCCCTGCCCTTTCTCTTGATTTCTGCACCTCCTGTATCTGTTTCAAAGATCTCAACTTAGCGTGATTGATATGAGACAGATGCAGTTACAGGCGTGTGTGTGTGAAATCAGAATGCATGTCAGGAATGGGTGTGGCCAAACCCATGACTTCTGTGATCTCACATTGTGCGCTTTGATCGGACATCACTTTGCTGGGCTTTATAACCGAGGGCCAGGTCATGCCCTCTGCTAGGGTCCAGTTATATTATGTAAATTTCTTTATCCACACATATGGGCAGTTGTCCGTGCAGACCCTACATAGGTGACTGTTGACATACCTCCAGTTTGAGGGTGTATGTCAACACCTTTCAGTCTAGTTGGTGGCACGCTTTTGTTTGATCAAAAAAAAAAGCAACAAAGTACATGATAACCATGGGAATTGCTTGAGGTTACATGAGAAAGTCAAGGTAGCCATATAAATATGTGCCTTGAGATAATGTACGTTATGAATAGACGCTTACACAACTGTAAGAGTCATGGGCTGAGGGTTCAAGTGCATGACACCAGGGTGGAGAAGAAAAATGAAGACACTGAAAAGTTTAAAGGGAATCAGAGTGAAGAAGCAGAGAGAGGTGACTTCTGTTCATACCCCATAGACAGACAGATAATTAAACAGCCCAAGCTCTCTCTGTAAGTTCCAGCTCTGTGTTTTACAAACTAAACAACTGACACAGAAGCAGTAAGGTTAATGTAGTCTGGGTGTGGGTTTCAATAGTTCATGCATAATGCTGTTAAACTTCATGACCAAATGAACAACAAGCCTGCTCTCTCTTAGCGGCTTGCCACATTTAAAAACAGAGGCAGCCGACATGAATATCTGAGGTCAATCCATGTGTAAAAATGTGCAAACTGAAAAACATGTGCCTGTTTTTCTTTTTACTCCCAACCAATTTCCAGCTGAATGGTCTGTTCTGGCCTGCCAGCTGGGCACTGCGTGCAGCCATGCACCTCACAAGGGAGAGGAAGACACAGCCAGATACAGCTAGAGAGCATTCAGGCTTGAAACACAGTCCCTTTCGACGCGCCCCACAGCAGTGATTTCAGCCAGGCAGAGACACCAAAAAGAAAGGATGAGAAACGAAATAAAAAGGAGAATGAGTGACAAAAAGGTGACCACAATGTCAGTCACAAATAACGCTACACAAGGAAAGAGTAAGAAAATAAGTGAAAGAGGGAATCTGAATTACCAAATTACACCCCTGTGTCACTGTGCAATGTATTTGTATTGTGAGCACCGAATAATAATTTTAATTCAGTATGACAGCAGAGCACAGGCTCACATTTGGATATCCAGGAGTGAAACCTCTACATGACACACACTTAACTACAAAACAATCTCACCATCTCAACAACCAACAACTCGGTGACACTGTGCAGTCCTGCCTTTAACCTCTGGAATGACGCTCTGGCTACACAAACCCCCCCGAGCTGCACGATGTGTGGTTATTCACAGGCTGTTATTTAACAGTGGTTTCTAAAGCAGAGAACTAAAACTGGTTGGTGAAATTTGACACCTTTGAGTGTAAGTGAATATGTGCTCCAACACCAAACCGTTGATAAGCATTTAGACACTAGAAATGAAAGCAGAAAGTGCCTTTTATACAATGTTTAAAGACATTTCTGGAGAAAGTGTAAGAGGAAATGTAATAATTTCACTCACAAAATACTAATTACAACACTGAAGATATATACAATCTACATTATCAAAGGGTGTTATAGGCTTTCTTTTAATTTCTTTAAAAGAAATCATGTTACTACACATGTTTAAATGGGGAAACAACCAGGATGGCATTCATTATTCTGCTTTTATTCATTAGGAAATAAAAGCAAACATTTAAGTTGTATCCCTCGGATCCCTAGGCCAGAATATTTTGAAAACCTAGTAAATCAAATAAAAAAGCTGTGAATCTATTGGAAAAGGTAATTTAAGTTCATCAAAACAAGTATTGATCCTCCTGGTGTGAATTATGAGCAAAGTCTTTGTTTATGACAATCTACAGAAATCAACTCGAAATCAACATTTGGCTATAACTGCAATAAGTTTGCAAACATTGATGAATGCAGGTAAGACACTGGTCATAGAACAAAACATCGCCACAAGTCAAGTGTCCAAAGAAAGTTGTCACTCCCTCAACACTTGCTCAACAATCCGTAAAAAAACTTTTATAGTGTGCAAAATTGACAGAAAATCCCTGAGCATGAAATAGTCAAATCAGCAGCTCAAGAAACAAACTGAATAAGCAGACAGCACTCTCAATATTCAAGTAGTAGTGTATGGCTAGCAGCAACGACTCATCCAGCCACTGTTCTGAAATTAAACTGTTACTTCTGTTGCGTTAACCAGAAGAAAAAAAGATTTTTAGCAGGTTAGAATGAGTACCTAATGAACTGCACTTTTATGTAAGTCTCATACCTGAAAGTCGATTCCATGTTTTCTTTTCTTCCCTAAATAGTCTCCTTTCATCCAAAGCAACTGGATGAGGGAAACAGCAACCCACAACAGTGATGACAGCCCTGCTATTCAGTCTTCACCAGCTCCCCAAACGACAGGTGCATCTGTGGGGTGTTGTTGGGATTTCAGAACATTCAGAGCTCAGTCTAAAATCAGTTTCACAGCAAGCTATAATTGGAGGAATGTAGGGACACACACCAAGATAATATGTGAAAGCTCAACATTAAAATGCTTTAATTCGATCTGACATCTTTAGCAGTATAGTGTTGGTTATATAGTCTAATGTCAGTTGTCATCAGCTCCAGCTCTAATGTAGTACGAACTGGAATCAATGTAGGTGGGTTAAATATCTATCATACTTTTGCCACCTTCTAAACTAAACAAAGCATATTTGTTGAGGCCATGATAGGCCTTTCACCTATATTTATTTAATATTTATTTAATCAGGTTGGTCCCATATAGATTATAGTATGGAATGAATTCAAACATAACATGTGAAATAAGAAATACATCTGTCTTTAATTACATTTATTTTGTTGTAGTTTGTTTGCCCTGCAAATCACTCACTAAGACAATATCGGCAGGAAATTTGCAAGAAGGGAACACAAACAAGAATGAAAGAAAGTGAACGTGACACACAGAGCAGGGTTATTAGGTACACAAACCTAAAACCTTACAGGTCAAAAGGAGAAGCTCCTGGGGGGGACAATGTCTGTCAGATGGACATGGTTTAGTTATGAAGTGTGACACAGACCAGACATCCTCATTTTACAAACTATGCAACGGATTGATCCCCGTAACAAATTCAAACCATTGCTGCTACAGTCTACAAAGAAAAAGCAACAAAAGTACAATCAGGGCTCAAAATAAACCTCAGCCAATGACATTTCAAAAGGCTTTCGCCAGCAGCAGTACACCAAATGTCAAAGAATTACAATGATGGAAGGAGATAAGGGCTGCTGTTGGAAATTACATCTACAAAACTGAGAAAAGGTATCAAATGGCCCCTACCAGTATATGAGATATCTGCATACAGACATGTTTTTTGCATCTGTGAATGACCCACAACAAGGATTTACCACAATACCTGTGCTTCAGAAAACAGAACAGGAACAAAGAGCTGAGTCACGTGAAGTGTCAGTTGGCAGTGGCACATTTGGCTCATAAGTGTTGTCCATTGATGGGAACGCTCACAATACAACTGTCAACTATAAAAATAGTCTTGGGCATTATGATGATAAGAGCTCGTTTGCGGACGCCACTTACGTCTTATTGCAGAAGAGATATAGAGGGATGCTGTGCAATTGGATAAGTTGCCAATTGTTTGTTTTGTCAATACTTGCACTTCATGATTGATAAATCTGTCAAAGTTAATCGTAAACTATATATAACATCACTGGATAGTAAAATGTAAACAAACTACAGTTCCCCTATTTGTAGTTAGCTAGTTTGTAAATGCATTAAGACACTGGTTAGTGAATGCCATCATTTCTGTAAATGTCTGGCTTATTTTAGAGGGCTTATCCAACATAATCATATATTAAATTATTTAGCACAACTCTCAAATCTTACTTTTGCAATACAGTCTATACTGACTCCTCTCTTATCATGTGACTAACAAAACTTCAACTAAAAAGTGTTCTAGACAGCTTAATTAATCAATGTATATAACATTACTGAATTTAAGCATGACTTTATACAGTAATAAAAATGTATTGTATATATGTGTGGAAACGCCTGTGGCACTACACAAGATGGGAACACAATAGTTGACAAAACAATCACAATATTGCATAGTGCTGATGTTTAAGTTGATACAGTATTATATTATATTATATTATATTATATTATATATATTATTATACTATTATACCAGCGTGTAACAGAGGTCAAACTTAATATCAAGATATAATGAGAACTGGCCCACGACCTCCTCCACCTCTAGCAAGAGTGTAGACAAAATACAATACTAAATATGATTGTTAGCTATTGTCATGTACAGTGCGCAATATTGTTATATTAATAATAATGCCTGAGGGTATATGAAGCACACTTGATGAATTAAATGTAAAATTGTATTGTATATGAGCTTATATGATATGAGCATGAGTGGTTTTATTACAGTTTTCCATATGTTATTATTTCATTTCTGATTTCAAATATTTTTTTCTTATTGTGTACTGTCATGACAAACACTTTTACATTGAAATTCTGTGAAATATCATCACAAATATCATTATTGCGGTTACCATGACGGAATAATGTGATTTTAAGCTAATTTCTCACTTGGTTTACTTTTTGTCACATGACCAGAATGGACACTCATATTGGCCCCCAGGTCGTTTGAGTTTAAGACCCCTGATAAAAGACATGATAAAAAAAAGCACGTGTATCTGCCCCCCACCCTGAGTTCAAATAGTGACACAAAAATACACAAATAAATCAAACAGCAAGGAAATGATCATTCACATCCATTCACTAATATCAGATAAATAAACGGTAGCATACACAGTAAATGGATTGACAACCCAGCAACATGGGCCTGGACACGTTTCCCACCTCATAGCTGGATTTACAGATTATTTATCCAAAGCTAAATGACATTAACCCGATCATGATGGAGCTTATTGTGTCGCTAGCTCTACAGTGAACTTAATGCCAGTCAGTTAGCCTCTCACCAACCTGCCCAACGTTAGCTAAGATAGCGATTCAGCACTCATCATTTCAGAGCCTCTGAAAAAATGTCCAACTACACAGTGGCTAAACACGTATCATTGTCCTGTCACCGTCAAGCAATTAAAGCGAACTATTATGACAAAGTGCTCGCGATAAATTTGATGGACAAACCAGCGGACTGGCCCTCGCAGGAGAGCGCAGATAAAGAGGCCATTACTCTGTGATATAGCATGGCTAGCCACCGTACGCTAGCCAAGCTGCACTGGGCAGTTACAACCAACAAATACCTATAACTCACTACAACTGAGGAGACAACGAAGTCCAACTGTGAGGGTAAAATACGTGACCGAGTGCAAAACTGCTCACCTTTATTCCCACAGTTGTATTTACTCCAGTGGCGGTTGGCACAACATTGCACTCTCCCACTGACATCAGCAGCCAACTGCATCCAGCCGAGCTGTAAACACAAGCCCGACCAACCCGCTGACATCCACACTGCGCATGCGCCTGTCACTGCTCCCCTGCTCAAGGCTGAGAACCGGCGATGCTCGTAGTCAAGTAGTGATGGGAGGTGCGGCTCTTTTCAAAGATTCGGATCTTTTGGCTCAACTTCCGTAAGAGCAGCTCCCAAATTACTGTTCATTTATGGTGCTTTTCCACGGCTCGACTCCATTTGTTTTGGGGGTTTTTGCTTTTCCATTAGGGATAGTACCTGGTGCTTTTTATAAGGACAAGTACCTGCTCTGCTGAGGTTCCAAGCTACCTGCCCATGACAAGAAGGTACTATAGTAATGGAAACAACATGCCTGGTACCCAAACCGTGTAGTGTTGAGCCGTACCAAGCCGAGTAGTGCTAGAACTATATGTGGAAAGCGCCAAAAGTAGCAATTATGAATGGTTTGTGTGTTGGTAAGCAATTTTTCATAGAAGTCAAAAAATAAACGGTTATTATTATTGAACATTTTAATCAAATTGTTAAATGAACAACAGAACACAGTTGCTCCTGCCTGCATTCTGGATTCTCAGAGCCAAAGAATCGACCCTTAGAGCCAGCTCGTTCACAAACAACACATCACAGTCACAAAAACAATCATATAAACAGTAACAGAAATAACTATATATGAACACCATAAAATATAAGGACATACAGGTGTTAACATGATAGAAAAAGAATAACATATGTAAATAATTGTACACCAGGCCTTTTTTTCAGCTGCAAGATCATTGTTTTAAAACAAATATAATTTGGGGGCACAGAATATTTTTCGTCACCTATTCAATAGATTTGTTAAAGCTTACATGTATTTTAGTGTAGGAAGTTATGGATATCGCCACAGAGCATTAATCAGAAACTTTCTTCCATATTTTACCAGTAAAATAGCTTGAGATTTGACACAAAGGCAGGTGAGGAGAGGAGGCCAGAGAGAAGAAAGCTGGCTGTGTTTTGGTGACAGAAATTACACACTGGAGCTTTAATGATTACATAATAGCCTGAAATATGAAACAACACTACTTAAATTCTGTTTTTGCATTATTCCCTTTCCGACATGTTCCTTTACACGTTCCCTTCAGGACACAGGACATTGTTTCTGAAGTACAAACTGGAGTTAATCCAATGCAGACCCACAAAATCCCCTGGTGTTTGGCAGCAGATTGATAGGTATGACATGGCCCTGACTTATTTTGAAACACCGAAAAAAAAACGAAAATAAACACAGCATTCACCTCTAACATACACACCCACATTTCTCATTTTGTTTAGCTGTGTTGTCCCTTCTTGCCCAGCCTGTCAGGGCTTGTTGATTCAGCAGAGCTGGAACAGGTAACACAGTTGAGAGATTTATTGTTTGAAAACAATCGTATGCAAGCGATTCAAGGCCACTGAAAGTTGCCCACATGCTCGAGCCATGTATTATGTAGCTTCCTATGGACGCCGATAAATGACATAATAATAGAAAGAAAGAAAGAATAAATTAATGAATAAATGGGTAAATAAACAAGTAAAATAATGAATAAATAAATACAAAAATACATTTAATAATTTTATAAAATGAATAAATACAGAAATAAATGAATAAATAAAATAATAAATAAAGGAATTAAATAAATAAATGGGTAAATACATAAATAAAAGAATGAATAAATAAATAATAATATATTAAAAGTAATTTATCGTCCTCCACAGTTTCCACACTTTTTAGCACCCCCTTGTGTTTTATTTATGTTTCCCCCCCCCCAACTGAATTAAAATCAAGTGCCACATAAAACAAAAGTGAGGGACTTCACACCGTGGCATGAACAAATGTGTTCCTGTGAAGAATAAGGAAAACGAAGTGACACAGCAGCTGCAGTTTTAATCACTGTTTCCTCAATGGAAAGCTTTCAAAGACAGAAGAGGAAATTAACCAAGGATGACAAGAGCCAAACAGACATTATTTGTTCTCGGTTTATTGTAGCATGCAATTTCATGTGCCAAATTCTTCCTTTCTTTTTGTTTTCATTATTCCATCTTTCGGTGCAACAGAGAAGTGTTATGCCGCTCAGCCAAGCTGTCTGTAAGTCAGTGAAATACAAAGTCAACAAGCCAGAAATGCACAGAAGAATCAGTCAGTCAAAAAACAAAAACTCTGTCGTTAAAAGCACATGAATCATCAACAGCATGAGTTAGGTAGACCTACTCCAAACCTGCATTACCGTACAGTTAAGTAAAAGGGAAACCTTTCACAATGTGATATTTCCAAGGAAATAAATGGAATACGTAACAGTATTATTTATTCATTATGGGGACATTTACGATATGCTGTCTCTTTAAGGATTTTATTTTCCTCATTCCGAAACATTAAACAACTGCCCCAATGATTTTTAAACATTTCACAGGTTGTATAAATGAGCGGCTATACTATAAGTCCATCTAATGATGGTGCCAGACTGTATACAATGACGGATGTGTACCATCTCTTAGTAGTTCATTTACATTTCAATCGAACAATAGATTTGCAAATAAAATGTCTAATACAGACATGAATAGTCAGAAAACATCAGTTCATCATGTTTCACTATCAACACACAGGCGTTTATTCCCCATATAATATAGAATGATGAGACACTTTCTTCTCTAATAAAAAAATTCCAACCCCCCTTTTTTTTCATTTTTTTATTTTAGTACTGTCAATATTCAAAAAAAAAAAACAGACTTAGAATATATATATGTATATATATATATATATTATCAGAAGGGGGGAAATACCAACGACGGTGACCAAACGTGGTAATAACGTTAATAGTACCAACAATATAATCTCTATTAAACAATAAATTCATAAGCAAACAAGTAAAAGGCTGCAAGCAAACTTCAGCACTTGACGTGGCCACACAGTGGGCATGTGCAGAACTCTTACAGCGCTGGGTGTGTTGTATCACAACTACAGAATCATCAGTACTCCTCCGCCATAACAAGAGGGACTAGATCGCATGCATATGACGCAGGATGCAGGGAGGCAGGACAGAGCGATGGGGGGGGGGAAGGAAAGTGGGGTGTGGGCTGACACTCAGTGGCCGAGTGCACCTGCTGGCAGTGATGGGGTGGAAATCCGTACAGTGTAATTAGCCACTACGACAGTGCTCAATAGAACCTTGAAGGAAACAGGGAGTCATTTCAATGCTCACAATACTGTTTGTTTCACACACAGTAGTGCCCAGCCCTTTCCTATCTATGAGAGCAGGAATATTAAAGCCAATATTGATACCGAGAGGCCAAAAGAAAACACAGGCAAAGACAAAAAAACAGGTGATAATCAGTGGTAACACTTTTAACCACACACTGCCACTGAATAATATAGAAAAAAGCCAAAGCACGATCTGAGCAACTTAAGTCTTCCCTGAGCTTTTCAGACAGACAAAGGATCTAGCCTCCTCCAATGGAAGAAAGCAGAACTACAAGAGAAGAGAGGCATCTTCCTCAACTTCTACAGAGCCTCTCCCTCTCTCTCTCTGCCTCAGAGTGTTCAGCTGAGGAATATGAAAATCTTTTTTAGGAAAACCTCAGGGATTGATTGTACTGTACTGTACATAACATGGCACTTTACACGACCTCAAAGGGTGAAGTTGTAAACAAACGTAGGGAGGGTGGGTGAGAGCGGGAAGCTGAGGCAAACTTCATGAACTCCTTCCATTTCGCCTTTTTAACGTGGGACGTCAACATCAAGCCACATTGAATTGTTCAGCCCCGTTTTTTTTTTTTTCACTTTGGAAGATAAGACAGAAAACCCCAAAAGAGGGTTCATTTTGGTAACTCAAAAAAAAAAAAAAACGCCCAGCCATCCTTTAAAAATGGAATTTAAGTTATAACTAGAGGGGACGGACATAGTATCTGATTAAGAGACGGGAACAGTAAAGTCATTCTCACGCAACATCTCATAAGATTTAGAACAGGTGTAAACAAAGTGTAAACAAACTCAGTGAAGCCTCCATGACTCGAAATGTATAGGTGGCTTGATATGTCATGCGAAAGGCATTACGATTAATCCGCACACAACGAGATGCCCCTCATGTCTATAAAAGTGAGTGAGGCAAGGCTGGTCTGTGTGGAAATCACCTACACTATACTGCACATAGAATTACAGTGAGTTAGACTTTGGTGGCTTACAGTGCACTGACCACAGCACATCTGATGAGAAGCAAATGTAGAAAAACATTAGACAAGGTCATCAGAAATTCTCTCTCTCTCTCTCTCTGCTGTGAACTGAAACAGTAACAAAATGTCCTGATGCAAAAAAAAAACACCGCCCGACAGACAACTTCACAGAAGTTAGCGCAACGCATAAAACAAGACAAAACGTTTCAAAATAAAATATAGCACGAACACACAGGAAGTGGTTTGTAGGCTTTTAAAATTGTGCAGAAAATGTGTCATACTTTAAATGTGTATGTGTTCAGTTTCTGAGATCATTGTTGTGTTTCAGGCGACACCTTTGAAATAAGACAGGTGTGTCTGTCAGTGGACATATTATGTCACTGCATGTTGAGTTGAATACAACAATAAGGAGAGAAAGGCCACTGTTTTGCATGTGTGAATGACAAATTTGCTCCACTTGCATTGCAACTAACAATAATTGATAATAAATAAAAACTGATTCTATATCCTCGACTAATCAATTAGGCGTTTGGTCCACAAGATGTCAGAAAATGTAAAAAAAAAATGTTGATTATGATTATCTATTTGTTCACGGACTTGAAAAAATTGAGTTTAAACTGTTGTTTTTTTTGTCACGTGGAGCAAAGCAACGAGAGGAATCCTCGTACTGACACATCGCCGGTGACTAATCCAGTAATCGATAAGTCTTTTCACAGCTGCATCCCTAAGGTTTTTGCAGGATGAGTCAATTAAAAGAGTATATCGAGGGTAATCATATTATGGATTATAAAAAAACCAACAACCCTCACCCGTTGTGACCTTGAGTGATGAAAGATCGTTAACAAATCCAGTCCATGACTGTGTCACTGTTCTCTGTGGTCTTGTGACAGTCAAGGGAATTCAGAGGTCAACGTTTAAAAGATCATATGACTTATAAAAGACTGAGGCTGTGTTGTCAGCACAGTGAAAACCTCTGTTGTCTGTAAGGTTTTCTTCTATTTTTATTGGGGGGATTGAGCGGCCTTTGAAATTGTGTTATCAGTGTTATAATCTGAGTGTGACAATCGCTATTCTTTGACGAAACGCTTACAAAAAAATGTGTTCAGCAGTGACACAAAACCATGGGGTCTGACCAATCTGTGACATTTAAAGAGACAGAAATACAGAAGAGAGCAATTGTTTTATATTATTATTAAAAAAAAGAGGGCTTTATAATTTTGGGGGAAAAAATAAATAAGTGCTATTATTAAGTCAAGCCACAGTTAAATATTCACTTTGTTACATAGTTAATAGGAGATACTGATATAGTACTAACTGCTCTATTGTTAATGCAAGGATGAATAATGAATTATCAGTGCTGAATAACATACATATACCTAAATTACTGCCTTTGCGCGAGTATTTACGGATTGCATTGTTAAAATTTGCTATTTCAATTTGAAAATATTGTAGCTGTTCAGCTGTAATAAATACAAAGTTTGTATAAAGTTGTTTTTTTTTGTTATTGGGGACAGCTAGGAGGGGCTTGATTATAAATGCGTTAGAAATGATTCATTATCAGCGGAATCCTACAGTAAACTTACAAAAATAACACGGTTGAAGAAACCTTTACTTAGTCTAATGCCATCAGCTGCATGGAGTCAGGAGGACGACACTAATAATGCGGTGGAGATGATAAACATGGCCATGGTTTGTAAACTACAAATATGGACAAGTTCATCATCTATAATACAGGTGGATTAATGTATGTATTTACGAGGCATTTACAGTGGCATTTATTAGTCAATTCTCTGGAATTTTAAAGAGAAAATCACCACTCGGCAGCAAGGAGTGTGTGTGTATGTTTTCTCTTGCCACTTGTGGTCTGACTGTTCAGCCATTATCTAGTCAAGTTTTACCTAGGCATATGATTGACATATATGAAGGCTGGAATTAAAATCATATTCCCTTTAAAAAAAGGATCAAGTTGTGGACAAGAAGCTCCGCCTCAGCACGACACGGGTCATTGTCTGACTCGGTGTCCACATTAGCTTCCATTGAGCAGCATCTCTGTTCCGTGGGTCTCTGGACAAGCCCGGGTGGAAGTGTCCCCCAGTTGAGGCGGTCCAGTCCGCAGCACCAGCTTACCGACGCCCAGACCCCCTGAGACCAAGCCTCCAGGGGACAGGGACTTTCTGGAAAACAGAAAAGTGGGGTGGGGGGAAAAAGAGGGAAACATTAGTATGTGCAAATCTCCTGTACACAACCAATCAGCTCATCATACCTGTCACTTTCATGTGGAATCATGGCATTTGGGGAGTCTGCTCCTGTTTGCCAGATCTGGGCCACTGAATCTCCATGTCAGCCAAAAGTGAGCCAGAATAAACTGAATTCTCAGGTTAAATGTGTTGCATTATATTGGTGCTTTTCCACTATCCAGTACTGGCACGACGTGCCGCGGTTTGTTTCGTTTTCCAGTACTTCATAGTACCTCCCAAATGTGGGTGGTGTCATCAAAGCACTGCTGCATGAAAGTGCCGTGGCGTCGCTTTATACGTGACACATACAAACAAGCATACATTAGACTCAGTTAATTAAAAAGATTTGTTCACAGAATTGTTCAGTACTTCCTGCATGACCGCAGAGCACAGACTCCGTCCGACACAGTCACTGAACTGAAATACGGCAAAACGGGTTGTTTTCCTTGCTGTATTTTGGAGATTAATGGATGTTTTGGGGATTTTTAAAGTCTTTTTAACTGATCTACAGTCCAGCATTGCTCTGTTTGATTCTTGTGTCGGATGTCGTGCTCACGACTCTTCCTAAATCCAGTGCTGACACTCTGACCAACCAACAAGAGCAGTTACTAAAAAAAAAAAATACCAGGTATCACTAATGGAAAAGCAAAACAAAACGTGCCGAGTCGAGCCGTGTTGGAACTTGGTAGTTGAAAAGCGCAACATGTGGGTCACTTGTAAGCTCACATACAAATTAGCCAGTATTACATTTGCCATATCTTTACCAAAGGTTTCCAACATTTGTATTATAAGATATTCGGGCCATATTTATATTATTAATAACATGGCCCACTTGAGGGTGACATCCAGATTACATATTTTTTAGATCAGTTTTGAAAATCTAGATTTTATATAGATTTTTATCTGGTTTGAAATGAGATTTCTGCACGTGTCTCTGTCTAAATGCAAAAAATGAATTCTTAATGTAACACAACAAAGACATCAAAATCAGAAATGGGAGTGTCACACCACTCACTGTGACTGCAGCACGGATATTGTAAGATATGTACAGAGCACCAGTCGCACAGGAAAAACCCAGTGCCAGTGATTTTACTGCACAATTGTTTAGAGAGTGCTCTACCACAAAACACGGGCAGACCTGTATCGTTACCAGAGCAACCCATACAAACAGGCTGGTTATGCCTGAACACACAAATCTAATTTGGTCACTTGCAATTAACAATGCCGACAGTCTGCCTGCCAGAAAAAGCCCGATTCGCCTTCGTATTAACCACAGTCTTAGAGACATCCTGTGAGGCAGTGGTTGCCATGGTGACTCACCTGAAAGCCATCTTTTTCAGCAGATGAGCATCCATCTTCTCTGTCAAAGGGCCCTCTGTTTGAGGATGCTCCTCTACCGGGGATGAGAGGAGGGGGGAGGAGCAGGGAGGTGGAAGGAGGCGGGAAGAATCCTGAGACTGTGGAGTAACCAGGTCTAAAAGCTCCTGGAAGGCAAAGATGATGAGATAGGGAGATGAATGAGAGCTTAGTTTGCACTTGAATGTTATGCGTTTACACAAATCTTTGATCTAAAATGTCCAAATAAAGCTTGAAGGGACACGATCAACATACACAGACCTGAGGTTTGATCTCCTGGTGGTCTGAATCCTCCATGTCCAGAGCGCACAGCTCGAGCTCAATGTCTCGGTCTGGGTCGGATTGGCTCTCGACCCGATCCTGATCCTGGATGTAGGTGGTCTGATGGGCTTTCAGATCAGAGACAGCTTTCTCTCCGCCGCTTATGGAAGTGCGACGGCCGTGAAGCTCTGATGCACAAAGCTGCTCACTGAAAACACAAATACACAACCACACAAATGTAGTCTTATGAGCCAGTTTGTGAAACAAAAAATACAATATTTATGTCATAAAAAAGGAACAAGGATATTACGCAAATGACGATAATATGCATTAATGGCGTGGTAGTCGGTGCAAACGTGTCACTACAATATTGACAACCAACGTGGTGATTAAAAAGTGTGACAGCAAATACGTTAACAACAGATACGTCAGAGCAGATGACTTTCCTGACTCCTCTCCTGGCCGCCCAGTGTATTCTTTTTTTTTACCCACCAGCTAGTGGTGCTATTTTTAGTCTGACCACTAAGAGGAAATGACTGCTGCACAATGAGATAGGGGAGGGATGAGAGAGAGTGGGAGTGAGTGCAAATCAGATATATGACTCTATACGGAGCATACAATATTCAACAATGTAAGCTCAACAACGCGTGAGACCGAACAGTAAACGACTACTGTAGGAACAGATGCAACGCACCTCTCTAGGAAACTGGAGTGACTGGAGGAGTCGGATCCTCTGGAGCTCCACCTGAAGTCACTGTGATCCAAGTGTGGGTTGTAATCTGTGACGGACAAAAGATTTAAGCATTGTATTGTACACATGATGTTGGAAGCACAATTTTCATGCAGTTAAAATTGAGGCCCTTTTCTCATGATATTAGGGAAAACTTGAATTTTGCTTTGATGACTCGCGATAAATGAATAAATATTGAAGTCAGGGTGCTCGAAATGGAAAAAATAATAATCCTCATGATGGTCATTGACTTGAACTTGAAACAAATTGAATTTATTGCACATATAAAAGTGGCTTTGAACATGAATATTAAAAGAACCTTTTAAATTTACCTTAAAATAACTATAAATTATTGTATAATGTATATATATCTCACAATGTATAACTCACGGTGCTTGATTAAATCTGAATGAGTGTGTTCTATCTGGCGGGACAGGATGTCAGACACCGTTAACGACGTTAAAAGTGTTATTTTCAGAATAAAAGCCCCCGTTTTGTAATAAGTGTTTGTTTTGATTATTTTGTTTTTGAACTCATTTGGGGCATAATCGTTGCAATTAATTGCACAGACTCATATTACAGTATGTAGTGTTGATGTCTTTTTTTGCTTTACGGCTAACAAAGAACCAGACCGCTCCCTAAAAACATGTATGGATTGGATTCTATGGCTGTAAATTTGACATTGAAAACGTGCACTGGTGATTATTGTCTGTGATTGGACAGTCGTTCCCCAGATGTTTAGTATAATGACAATAGGGCTGCTTTCTGGTAGTTTTTGAATTTTCTAGATATGACAAACGGTCTAGGAGTTATGGTAATGATAAGTACGCTACCAAATCCTGTTGGTAGGATGGTAACCGAAGGTTTAAATGTAAACATAATCCAAATCCAAATGTAATCTCTCTCACTGCAATTGTCTGACAAACTCTCTTCAAGTAATTTGTGTTACAGTTTGAAAGGGGTTAAAAGTAATGTACTTAAAAAAGGTTGTATGGCTTTAAGGTCTTGGCAATCTAGATTTATTGTAGTTCAAGCAGCACATATCTTTTGCGCATATTGATGTTGATATGATAATACATTATTAGTATATTGTGGAGTCCTACTTTTATGCGTCCTTACCTTTAAAGTTGATGGGTGTGGTGCTGGCACTTCTCTGGCAGGCAGTGGCTTGGACCGGGTCAGTGGTGTGGTAGCCCGTGCGTGACGCCCTGGATATAGCGCCCCACTTGGAGATAATGGGCCCCTCACTGAAGGGAATGATCGGATCCTCGTCTTTCATGCGGCGGTAGTGGTCGAGCGAATGCAGCCACCGCTTCCCAACACTACTACTGCCAACGCCGCCGCTGCCGCCGCCTCCTCCTCTGCCGCCGTTACTGTCCAACTCCTGCATGAGGAAGAACATGGACGCTGTTTCGCAAAAAGAGCAGAAATCCAAACACTGGCACAGACGGGGATACTTCAGGAGTGTGTGTCTCACCGAGTGCTCGGCGCAGGAGTGGGTAGAAGTATGCGTGAGTGTTTCGGACTCAAAGGGACTGAGGCAGGGGCCGATGCTTCCACAGGACCACGGGGAGTAGTGCGCTAAGCTTTCCTCGCCTCTGAACCTGCAGCCGACACACTGACCTCCGCTGCTCTCCAGATGCTGAAACAGAGGCAGTGTTTGAAAATTGTCAAAATGTCATCCTGTGTGTGGGGAGTTGTGTTGCTACATCCAGACTGCCAAAAGGCCATGATGGTCTGTGAACGTCCAGTTGCCTAAGACTTTTCACTTCTCATCCAAAAGGTTTCTTCAGTTCAGATTTTTCTGTCCCCAGGTTTATAAACCCTTGGTGGCACCTTGGGGTCATTAACATAACAATCATGTGAGTTGTTCCCTGAACAGAGAGAAAATGATAGATACAGTGGGCGCGAGAGGAGGAATGTGTCACAACAACACTCCTCCACTTAGAGCACAAAGCAGAAATCACTACAATAACAAATCGTAGCTGCAACAAAACGCCACTGGTGCACTCTTTATCTTACAACACCGTGGTGACAAGGTCTTCAGTGCCACCTACTGCTTACCTCTGTGAACTAACTCAACTCAACCAATCATCGTCTCTGGCTCAGACCTAACCCTACATAAATGGACGCAATGTCACAATTGATTAAATGAGTTACACATAAGGTGTTTTGTTCAACCCTGTGTTGCGTTCTATTTGCATTTTTAGCTTATTTTTAAAGTTAAAACAGGGCTTTAAACTCTTGTCTCTAAGCCTTTTCCTATTTTATTCCACCCTGTGTTGTATTTTACTGTTTTATTTGCATCCTTTGTTTTTTATTTCAAAGTTAAAACAGTTCAGACTTGTCCTTTTCATTCCTTATATTTATTGTGTTTTATTTTTGTATTTGCCTTTTACATTTTGTTTTCTTGTGAAGCACATTGAGCAGCAACCCTTGTATGAAAGGAGCTATACAAATAAAGTTCATTATTATTATTGTTATTATAAGGTTTTGTTGTTTGTTTGTGCGTCAGCATTCGAATGATACTTCAACACTTCTTGGCCCTGTTGTTTGTTTTAATAAGAACATCATTTTAAAAAGTGGACATCATTTGGAAAAACATGTCTAACATTGTGTAGAACAAAGCTTCACTCATGTGAAAGCCTGAGTCACTGCTTGTTTAAGTCTGTCCTCTCGCTTCCTCTCTCACTCTCTCTCACACTCACCCACTTCTGCACACATGCCACAATTGTGCACTGCTACGATATCTTCCTCCACAGTTGCTAAGCAACTATCTCCCACTTAAATAGCATTGGACACAGTTGAAATGCAAGGTTTTTGGAATAGTTGGAATTAAATCCAACATGTTTCATAAACTATAAAATGCGTAAAGGATCGATTCCCTCACAGTTTCAGGAGGCTGCGGTGACGGACGTAATGAAGTGGTCATGGTGAATTTTGAATTGTATTATTAAGCACATGAAATCTCTTTAAAATGCTGTTTGTTTGTTTGAGGGTGTACAGTATGTATGTTAGCTGCCGTTCTACCTCGGATCCAAAATCAATGGTGAAGATGGGGGAGGACTGCGAGGGTCTGGTGGTGTTGTGATGGTGATGATGATGATGGTGCGCCCACTGTTCCTGCTTCCTCCTGAACAGATCCTCGTAGCCTAGAGGAACACGACCGTAATCCTGAGCAGGGCAAAGAAAGAAAAAAGATAAGAAGGGAGAAGAGAAAACAAATTTATTATCATAATTTTTTCATGATGTGTTAATTGACAATAATGCAAATATTAGTTTGTACCGTACAGTACGTGACAACTGGCATAAATGTATACAAATGTTTTAGTTTAATGAATGAATTGGCAACTATTTTGATTATCAATTCATTGTTTTGAGTGCTATTCTTTTTTTTATTTTAATAATTACAACACGTTTTCCAAATTTTCTGCTTCTTAAATGTGATTTCTTACTGGTTTCTTGGCTCCAAAACAAAGAAATTGTTAAAACTGAATAATAAATAAGACATTTCAGAACATCATCATTTCCAGATTTGGGTAAAAAACCAGATCAACATCTTTTGAAATTTTTTTGACATCTTGTGGACCAAACTATAAATCAATCGATCAATCAAGAAAATAAATCGATTATGAAAATAACTGTAAATTGCAGCCCTATTTTAGTTGTCTCTATTTTCTCTTTTTTTTCTGTGGAAAGATATTAAAACAGCCGAATGACTCCCTGGGAGGATATGAGGGTGGAAACAATAAAAACACCTGTGTGACATAGTGTCATAGTATAAGCACGTAAACTCTTAAAATATAGACGTCTTACCGCAATATGGTGAACTGTACATACTTTGTAGATTACATATTTCTATTACTATTACTCCTGCCATTTCTCCAGGCTTTAGACACATTAAAGACATAAAACCTTAACAGCCATTCCATTCTGTCACCCTTCTTCCCGCCCATATGTTCAGTGTGTTGACTTTATTAAAAGATTTCTATCTCAGTTAATGTGGTGTGTGCGCTCACACACAGACACACACAACCAGCCACACTGGAAAACGCTCTGTATACGATGATGTGACAAGTGAGTGGGGAAGACAGAGATGTATTTGGGTGAGAAGTGGGAGGATTACAGTGGAGGCTGGAGCTTACATACAGTACTGCAGCTCTGTGGCTGGCAGCAAAGGTAGAGGTGGTGATGATGTGTGGGTGTAAGAAGACGAGAGAAAGTGAAGGAAAGTAAATGTTGCTGAGAATAAAATGTGCTCAGTATGAAAACGGGCTGGCATCAATTAATGCACGCTGGATGTTACCCAAGAGAATGTGCCATGACATTAACAAACAACAGAAGTTAAATAACTTCAATAAAATTATCCTCAGCACCTCAGTAACTTTTAATGAGAGCGCTTTAAATAGAACGTCACTAAACCAAATGGGAGAAACTTAAGACTAGTACAAGCCGGTTAGTGGAGTTTTTAATAAACATGTGAATATAGATGACTATAGATGTGCTGCTTATTGCGATATACATTGTTCCACATACCCTGTGCAGCGCTGCACGGTGCTCCGCTGCAGAGCAGTAGTTGCTGTCTAGAGAGTTGAATCTCTCCCTGAGTGGAGGCTGGTAGGAATGCAGCACCTCTGGAGGCAGTGAGTTACTCCTGGCATCCTCTCTGTGGTACAGCTGTAAGGGAAAAATTGTCACGATTATCAATAAAGTTGCAACTTTGACTCTCAAAGTGTGGGGCACGCCACCCTGGAGGGAACAGCGACATTACAGGGGTGGCTGTGAGTCACATTGGATGTGACCCAGTTGAGTTTCTGGTCTATTTTCTGCGTATTCTGTGAGTGGTTCTTTTTTTAAACAGCACATTTATAAGCGGGCATATAAATAGGTATAAAAATGAGAGGATTCAATTACCCCAATTTTCCAATCCTAAAAAACAAGGCATATTGGAAAAACAACAATAAAAATTATATTTTAACAAAAAATGCACCCATTTTGCCACATATTTGGAGAAGGGTGTAGCTGCAGGCTTGTAGGCAGTAGGTTTAATCCTGTAGAATTAGGCCCCTGAGCGAATTACACTTACACAACGAACAATGGACAATCACAGTGGTGTACTTAGTGAGTTAATTTGTTCAAAATTAGATATACATTTTGGTCATGTTCATGTAGCAGCACAAGAGTGTGTAACATTATTGATAACAATGAAAATACTGATATTAAGGGCACTTATGTCAATGGAAATTTGAGCTAACATTAGCCTAAATATTAACGTTAGCTTGCAGCCCTTAAGGGAATACTTAAACTTGTGCTTCCCAACCTCAGTTTCCAGTGAGTTGAGAAATATCTTCATTCTTTTCTTTGTTACGTGTCCACCAGTGACACTTGGTCCTCTTAGCTTAACTGTTTTTGCATTCTGGGAATGAGGTCCCGTCCCCCTACGGAATTAGCGTTGCAGTGTCACTGTTAAATGCCCACTGGTGGGCATGTAACAAAAAAAAGAATGAATATATTTCTTGACAACTGAGGTTGGGAAGCACAATTTTTCAAAAATACTACCCCTATTTTAGTAATATAAAGCTTAAAGCAAATCGGTGAAGTATTCCTTTAATTCTGCAATGGGCTTAATCCTGCGGGCATAAACCTACTGCCTTCGGGCTGTAGGACGTAGTAGGTTGGACCAACAGTTGGACAGAAACCTGGTGAAAACACCATTAAAACATTTGAAACAATGACGACAACATCACGTAAAAATAAAACGTCCTCATTTTATTTTTGTTTTTTTCCATCCACAGCCTGGACACAGTTTGATGATCAGTAACAGACGACTCACCTGAGGCCTCCATACTCTTCTGCTGTCATACAGAGGAGCATAGACCCCGTGAGCTGGTGCCAGAGGTCCGTACTGAGGCTGTCCCGGGTGCGGATGGAAGCTAGGGCCCATTCGATCTCGAGGCGGGTGTGGTGGGTACACTGAGGAGGAAGAGGACGAGGGCGGGTGTGGTGTTTGAGGATCATTGGCGTAGGAAGTCGGTGGCGGGCCCATGGAAGGTGGCAGAGAGGATTCTGGGACGTTGGACGATCTGAGGAAGCGAGCCATGCAGGGTTTGTGAGGAGGGTGGAAAGTGGATGGATAATAAGAACCTGCTGGAGAGGAGAAGGAAGAGGTAGTATTTTCCCCAAGACGACACTTTTAACAAATGCAAACTTTTATTGAAGAACTTGACTCACAGGTTGGCGGATAATGGGCCGTGTCATAGTCAGAGTGCTGATAGAACAGCTCCGATGCCTGCGAATGATGCGGTGCGCGCAGCATGAACTGACCATGTTTGGGCATGGGAGCACCACCATCACCCTGTCCAACTGTGGTCAGGGGAGATGATGCTGAGGAGTGGCTGATGGGAGTCCTGGGAGGAGAGATGGGCTTCCTGATATAAAGAGAAAGATAAGCACATAATTAGACTAGAAAATAAAAGGTAAGATCTTTCGTGAATGTCAGTAATTATTAGACAGTGGACCTTTAAAGGTACCGTAGACAGAATGTGTCTACTAAACACACAGAGATGAAAAAACTTTCACTCTCCCATTCACATCTTCACAGTCAATCTAGAGTTCTGCTACCCAGGCCAGGGGCTCCCCTTGGCGGACACAAGTCTGACATGGCCCCCCTCATTCTGGAGTGATCAGGTAATTGCACACTTATAAAAAAAAAGTAAATATAATTGATTAATGACACATGCACATGCATGCAACAATGGATGAGAGTGTCGTCATCCAGAGCTAAATCTCACTCACAAATACACAGTAACCGCCTCCAGTAAAACCACATCTTATCTTATCTTATCTACTGCTTCAATACTGAGTCGTCTCACAAATATCACAATTTCTCTGTGGTAGTTGGTGACACATGCAAAATGGTATTTGTGTTCATGCGTGCCATTTGAGAGGACAGTTGTATTCAGATGCAAGACACTTCCTATCTGTAATTAATCAGATTTGGATCAGATGTAAACAATGTGGCTGGCAACCTGAACATAGACTGGCTCATTTATGAGAATGTTATTGAAAAAAAATAAACTGAACCACGCATGCAAATTCACAAGCATGACTAATCTCACTGTTCTGTGGACGCCGCTGTGGTTCGGTTGGTGCCAGATGTCCCGTTAGACCCGTTGGCCCCGCTGGATCCATTTGGCACAGCTCTCTTCATTTCCTCCATCATGTCTGCCCCTCTGGAGATGAGCTGGGGGTGAGTCAGGCCAGGAACTCCCTCTGCCAGGGCGGTTGTATTCTCCACTGTGCCTTTGAGCCCCGACCCCACTCCCACCGTCACATCTGTGTGAATGCTGCCCTCCATGGTGAACGTTTTACCCATCACCCCGGGTGCCAACGGAAATGCTCGGCCCACGCTGCTGCTCTTCTTGTTCCTCAGTCTAAATCTGTACAGCAAAGGAACAATAATGAGGGAATGATTATGGTGCACTGTGTGTGTGCACGCATTGATACTGCGATATTATTATCACAAAGCACCTCTTGTGAATAAATATGTGAGTAGATTAATAAAAAATTTAATTAAAAAGGAGGGTGGGGAGGCTGTTACAGGCATAAACAAATCATAACATCAAAACAACACGAGCAGACTGACTGTATTCTAACATTATAGCGGCATTTATATATAGCGGAGTCCCGTGTCTTAAATGCTGTGAAAGTTGAGTTTATTTTAGGTTTTCTGAAGGCTCACTCACTTCTCCAGCTCATCCTGTGTGTGTGCGAAAGTGCAGTTGGTTCCTCGGGGACAGCCGCCCTGTTGACGAAGGTCTCGGCACATGCTTGTCTTATACTTGCTGTTGGCCTGAGGCTGCAAAGCCCACGGATACAATACATTACGAGTAAAGTTAAACCGTGTTCCGTTCCTCCTAAATCCTGGAGTTTTACTGGAGTAAATTTACATGTACATACAGCCCATAGTTCATATTTAATTTGGGTTTGGATGAACACTTTATCATAGCAACTGGTCAGTAAAAAAAAGTGTGAATTCATGTCATGATGTCGATTAGTGTGTTAAGACTAGCGAATTGTATCCATGACGACTCCAATATCTGTTGGCAGATGATTACAAGTCATTACAATAGTACACAAGTCAACGCCAAACCAAGAGGGGTCAGCAGGCTACAATAGACAGGTGGCAAATATCATAAAACTAAATCATACATGAGCAGAGACTTTACACTGTAAATAGAGAATAGATATTAACATTTTTCCTTGGAAAGATTGACCAAACTTGGCATACATACAGGTCCACTTCCTCCTGCATAGGAGGCAAATGGTCCTGATGGTGACTAAATATTAATTTCCAAAGAAATAATTATTTTTTTTAAATAAGATTTTAGCTTATATTTATATTTTTGCATATATAATTACTAATATTTATGAAAAACATCTTTTCCACCATGCAAATACGCAGTGTACCTGTGGAGTGTCGTGGCTCTTCTTGCTGAAGTTCTGTATGAATTCCACCAGTCCGTGCACCACCAGCTTCACAGCCAGCATCACACTCTCCAGCTCCTCCCATGATGGTGCTGGGGCATCTGCACACAACAACAACAACAACAACAACGCTGTCTGTTTGTTTGAGCTTCTTATAACGAGGTCTGAAATAGGCAGGTAGTTGTAAACCTAGGGATAATACTTTGGTGCATATTCCCTCAAACTACCAACTAAGATGATCACAATTTTATTGATCCATAAGCCTGGAAGGCAACCTCAAAAAAGGAAATGCTTGAGTGTCATCGTATTTCACAGCTCAGAGGTATCAAACACCCCCCTTCAGTGCTTTGATTAATAAAGTGAAAGACCAAAGAAGAAAGTGTGGTTCTAATCTCTGTTTCTTGCATAATAACCACCTTGTCTGCCTATTTTCTCATTAGACTTTGTGGAACGTGGACAAAGCAAGAGTTAATCATTGAGACTCATTTTGTATTCATTCAGCTGAATGAGTTTTAACACAGCGAGGTACCTGGATTGTGGTCAATGTTGGCGAGCAGCTCTAAGTGCGGTCTGAGGCTGGTGAGGTTGGCCGGGTCTCCCGTCCTCTGCAGAACGATTGTCAGTTCCTGAACGCTCTTCGCAAAAGACTCTGGAGACTGCAACTAAAGCGAGAGAGAGAGACACAGAGAGGAGAGTCAGTGCCTGTGCTTCTCTTCCCCAGAGGCTCGTTATGCTCATCATTTCAATATAATTATACCTTGTCAATGATGGACTGCATGTGTGACTTATGGACCAGGTCGCCGTACAGCAGCGACGACCACTGCTCCGGCGAGATCCGCAGGCCCGCCTCCATGGCGATGTGGACGATCTGGGCGTCGTGTTCCCTCCTGAGAGCCTCGTATGTACGGAACTCTTCCTTCAGCTGCATCAGTGAAGAGTCCTCGTCGCGCTTAGTCACCTGAGAGCCAGGAGTGGGCAGAAAGAAACAAAAAAAAAAGGAGAGAGTATGATTTGAGAGCAGGACAAGTGAAATCACTCACTACAATGCAGACATATGTAGTAGATTTCGACTGTGTTTGGTGTCTTCAGACCAACAAAACTCAAACTCAGATCAGATAAAGGGATTTTCCCTTTCTCAGAATCTGCCCTATGAGTAATCATCATAAGACACCAGCGCACAATTGGATTTCATAATCGTTTAATCTCTCGCTGCCCTCCATCCATCCTCTAGGAAACCTCTGTCGGTGGGGGTTTGGTTTCTATTCCTGCGCTTTCTTTTTTATCTTGCTCCGTATCTGTGCACAGTCTGTCTCTGTCAGTCACGCTGGGGCAACGAGGGGCAAATATAGACCGCCGTTACGTCACGAGCAGATAGCAGGCATTTCTGCCCGACCAGCCATGTCTGTCATCAAATGACAGCCACAGAAGTGCACACACTCTTTAATAATGGGATCACTCTTTGTTTTAATTGTTTTGTAACAGCAAAACTGAGGTTCTTTGTGTGGGTGACAGCGGCACAGTGGTGGAGCTTTGGTGGTCCTCCTTCAACTCTAAGCTTGTGGGTTTGATTCTCAGCCCCGCTCTTACTTGTGCGTCCGACGTGTTGGCAAGACACTCAACCCCAAGTTGCTCCTGATGGCTGTGCCAGCTGAGACAGATATAGCGCACATAGAGATCTTTGACAGGTTGTCAAGACGAGAAAAAACATTTAATATTTTATGTGTGTGCACATATTTAACATTGTTTAAGGCTCTGCTGTGTGTTCATTACCTTGAAGCAGGAGGCCCTGTAGAGGAGCTGCACCACATGGCCTATGCTGGTTTTGGAGGCCTGTGGGAACCGGGCTTCCAGCTTCTGGACTACGAACAGAACCAACACCTTCCTGGAGAGAGCTGACCCGTCCTCCAGAGCGAGTAGAACCAGCTTCAGCGCATCTTCTTGCATAGCTGACGAGGAACAGATGATGTTTGATGATGGGACAGATCGAATGACAGGAAGAGGAGAGGATGGTGGGGGTTAAAATGGAGGAGAAGGAGCCGTACGGAAGGAACCAAAGAAAACACATTCAGATACAGTAGAGTACAAACAGTGTTTTACATTTCTCAACATGTCGAGAATCAGGTGTCCTCAGACTTTCAAATGAACTCATTCTGTTATCACGATGAGAAACATTTTCCCAGTCAGAATCTGCCCTATGAGTAATCATCACAGGACACCGCCAGTGCCAGCTCCATCCATCGGTTGGATACAGCTACACAGTCATTTACGCTGGCATTTAAACTCAATTCAAACTTCGGGACTTAAGCCCATTTTCATCAAATGCACAGTTTTTTTTTTAACTTACTTGATTAACAGTCAAGTAAAATCTGGTGCATGAGCACACCGGACTTCAGCTAGCTTCACTGGATCTGGAATTATCAAATTGGGAAATCGAGACACTCACCAGGTCCCAGGAACTGACACCCCCGTGCCCTCACTGCTGCCCACAGGTTGGCAGAGAGCTGCTGCGGGTTCTGATGCTGCAGAATGAGCTCGGTCACAGTTCGCTCCCCCAGCGAGCGGCCTGCCCTCACCGCCCGCACACGGCCCTCCTCCTCCACCAGCTGGCAGTTCACCAAAGTCACCAGCTTCCTTTGCATAGGCCGACTAAGCACGCTGGGACTCAGAGCCGCCACACCTGCAGGAGGTGATAAAGACCTCTGTGGTAAAACTCTGGAGCTTAAAAGTCACTTTTAATTAGGCTGATTTGAAAATAATAAACCAAAAAATAAACTGATTCCACCAAGCCAAATGGAAAGGTAGTACAGTAAACCTAAGTATCCAGCTTTGTAGGTGGATTTAATGGCATCATTTTAAAATTAACTTCCCACAAATGTGTGAATGACGACAGCATGTTAATAGCCAAGAACAAATGATTATGATGATGATGATGGTCGAGGCAGCTGCACAAAAAAAACAACTAAAAATGACTCTCATCCGCTTCCGCAGAGGGTTGAATATTCCTTCAATAGCAGAGTACAGAGTACAGAGGTTTTCAAGTTGCATAGCCAAATAAAAGCTTAATTCGCTCGCACAGATCTTAAATTCACATATAGTGTACGTTACCTTTTGCTCCACTGATAGGTTTTAGGTAGAGAGCCAGCTCTTCTACACACAGCCTGCACACTTCATAGTGCTCCACCTCTGCTGCACAAGTCAGGCTCACAGGCTGCACATCTGGAACCTGGAAAATTGATAGTGATGAATATTTTCCCGTTTCTTTGCTCCGTATAACAAAGAAACGATTCAAAATGAATCATTTTGTTATGTGGACAAAACAAGACATTCGAGTACAACAAGTACTTTTAACCCCGTGACTCACCTGAGCTCCAACCAGCTGTAGGAGGGCGCAGTTGACCGGCAGCAGGTCGATATCTGTGCTGATGGGCGTCTGATCAAAGGGGCAGGCTTTGCGGTGCAGTTTGTGGAGGCAGGTCTTACACACCGTGTGCGAGCAGCCCAGGCTGATGGGCTGGTGGCCGCTGCTGTCAAACTCATTGTAGCAGATGGGACAGGACAGGAACTCGGTCCACTGGGCCGCCTGCACTGGCATCCTGTCACCGCACCACTGAGGGGGGCGTCGCCGAGCTCAGGGGGAATGCATGTCAACGAGCCCCAACAACAGCTCCTGCTTGCCGACCGTCTCTGTGAGGGAACGGGATATAATGATGTTTAGTGATTCACGTGTCAAGATCTACCCGGGACTGGATGCTGGTATATAAATAATGTAAGACAGTAATTATGACAGTTGAAAGTAAGACACAAGGAAATACAGATTTTTAGCCAGTTAACATAAGCTTTACCTAATTAAATCTATGTATGTTAAGTCTACAATATGTTGAGAATATGTTTGGTGCTTTATTTTATCACTAGACAGCCTTTTATGACCAAAAATGTACATTTTTAACTGCTCACTCTCCCCCGAACCAAAGTCCATAGAGAAAATCAGCGTTTTTGTGTGTGTGAGGACACAGGAGCTGCCAGTATAATGTTGCCTCATTTGTTAAATTTGCGTCACTCTTACTGCCGGAAGACGTAGTGCGTTAACAACTCCTGTGTTCAGGTGTGGACACAGCACTGTCAGTCAGCACTGATTATGTGTCAGTTTTTATGTAGTCACACTTCAAAAAAACCTAATCTGTCCCTTAAATAAAACACTTAAATGTCCCGACATTTTGATTAACTATAATTTATGACTGTTTGTAGCTCGTGTTGTTTTAACACAAGCCGGGGGCGTATTAAACACTATTTTTTATTGTACCTGTCCGTTGCCATCACATTAACCCCACAAATGAACGGCGCCGCAATTATTTTGTCATTTATAAGAAGAAGCAGAGTCACGGTGCCTCGTGGCAATTGTGGAGCTCCATCATGTGTAATAAGCATTTAGCCGAGAGTGCGGGCTTCTCTCTCTCTCGCCATAAAAGCAAAAGTCATAAACCTATTCAAGTAATAAAAGTGCTCTGTCTTCTCTGTGCCTTAAAAGTGTAGTTGCCAAATTTGAGTTGAGTTTTGATAAGCGCTGACAGTATCTGAAGGTCGAGACATAATACCTGTAACAAGGAAACCGTGTGGGCCAGTTCAGTGTGCATGTCAAACCCTCCTAGTCATATTTTGTGGCCAAAGTTTACTGCATTGGTGTCGGCTCAATTCTATTTTATTGTATCCAATACAATAGTGAATTTCCTCCAATAGTGTATGAATCTTTGAGTCTATTCTGTTACTGGGACAGTTGTGCAGCTTTTACTGCCTGAACACGTTGAGTAAAAGCATTTACGTCATATTTAAGGTTTATCTAACTCATCAGATGCAACATTTGTCTTCTTCTGATATCAAATCCGCTGATTTTGGTTATTAGAGACCAATAACAAGTAACTTAGTATCGCATCAGCTCATCCCAGCGCCATTCTACAATACATGATATGATCTGAATAAAGCACCACCACCTGTATAAGGAAGAGCTGTTAACACTGTACAACGTGCATTTAAATGTCCAATTTTTAACCCTTTAACACCTATGCCTAAGTGTCAGTCTGGATTATTTCTTATTATTATCTTATTTAACCATAAAAGGACCAGAGAAAGTCCTGTAACTAAGTGCTTTTGCCCATTTTTCCAGAATAACTTCCAATATCTGGCAGTTATTTACAATTTACTGCATGTAAAAGAAGAAAAACAAGAAGGTTTACTCAGAAAAACACTGCAGTTGCACATGTACAACAGATTTTGCGTGTTAAATGTGAAATTTGAACAGCATAAATCACATTTACAATAACATTTGTTTGAGTCTTTGTCTCTCAATGTGCAAAACCAGGCAAAAAAAGGAAAGTATGTACAGGTGTTCTTCCAACTCTCTCCTCTCTGGCGACAAAGACGCCGATTCTCCGGCTTCCTGAAACAGCACAAGTGAAATTACCGTGATAACCACGCGTTGGCTTTGACGCGCAACTTCTCAGCTCTCAGAAACCTTTGGACTTTTTCCTGATAGCACAAAACGTCGCGTAACTACGGTGATGCAAAGTGCGCATGTGCGAACGTGTCGTCTAAAAGGACTTACCCAGGCCCTTTAATATTTAATAATCACTTTATTTTTCATATTTTCGAGTATTTATAATGCATGCTTCCCATTTAATACCCTTTCTTATTACTTTTGGTTTCCCTGTACTGAACTGGCACAAGATCATCTTATCTTACAATATTTTTCCAAACCACTTCAATCTCACAAGTCACAGCGTCCTGCAAACTGTGTTCCTTTTTAGGGAGGGGACTTATTTAAAAGCAGGAAATGCTCCACCTCTTACATAACAGTACTGTAGCGACAATATAACAGGAGGATATTTTTTTGAAACTCATTTCACAGCCTCTGGTTGCTATTTGATGTATCATCCCATTAACCAGGGGGCAAAAATCTCACATGGAAACAGGCAAACACACAGGGTTACTCATCTTCCAGCTCAATCGCACAAACAACACAGCCTTCAGACTCTGAACACCTGTTGCCTTTACAGTCTCTTACATCTGTTCAAAGTGCTCACCACAAGCAACAGCTGGAGCCCACGCACAACAGGTGCCATAAAAACACTGACATTATTTATTCAAATGGGTTTAGCGAGACACTGTGCCTGAGCAAATGAACAAAAACATGCACATGTATCTGTCGAGAGTACAGAGCAAACCCATTAAACAAAATAAGGACATGAAAGTGAACGATAAAATACGATAAAATCACACCACCACTTTTACTTTTACCTTCCAAACCTGCGGCACACAGTGCCCGCGTTGCTTCGTTGGTCGCGAGGTCATATTTCCTTCTGCCTCAAGCCCAGATATCACCACAAACTACTGAACCACCACACCGTCTGTGAGGGAAGAGTGGCGAGGGGAAGTTTGGAGACAAAGGAGGTGGGGAGTTTTATCTTGGCACGTGAGCCTGGATAAAAGCCCCCCACCCCCACTTCCTCTGTGCACTTGCAGATTAGGGATTGGTGGTGCAAATTCTGAGGGCAACTGTTTGTCGAGCCACCTGTTCCTGCAACTGCTCCACCGTGTTCAACAGAATCTCTGACAGGGTATCAGATGCCCGACCTATGGGCTCACACTTTCACCTCCTCCCCCACAGCTCTGTCTCCGTCTATGCACACATACAAGTACTGTGTATATATACAGTGTAGTCTTGTATAACGTACCTAAAAGGGATACTTGTGTCTGGTAAAGATACTTTACCAGACACATGGTAGTTTAAGTCACTTTTTAAGTCTTAAAGTCTATGACATTTACTGCACTTAAAAGTAATTTTCTGATGTAAAATGTATTTAAGTTTTAGAAGTAAAAGTATATTAAAAAGTGAGGAGGTATGATTGAGCCATAGTAGCTCAGTGGAAGGACGAGTTCCACTGGAAGGTCGTGGGTTCAATTTCTCGCTCGCCTCGCCTGTATGTGTCCTTGAGCAAGACACTTAACCCCATGTTGCAGCATGTGAATGGCTGAATGGGTGAAAACTGGAGTGTGAAGCAGTTCATCAAGACTAGAAAAGCTCTATATAGATACAGACCAACTCTTCTTCTTCTGATTTTATTTGGTAGTAACGAGTAACAAAGATAGTTAGAGGAAATGGAGTAAAAGTTGCTAGAAATATGAATTAAAAAGTACACATACAGGAATTTTGTAGGTAAGTACCGTAACAAAGTAACCGATTTCTTGAAACAATTCAAGTCTTCAAGATTCATACGGTCACAACTAAATTTGATTTGCAGTTCAATTCTATTTGATATGTGCTAGCTCTGAAGAAATTTTTCATAGACCTAATGATGCTACAAATTGTACAAAATGGATCTTAAAGTCCAGCAGAAGGCGCTGTAAGCAGAGCTTTGGCCTTCATTCATGCCCGCTTTGTTAATCAGAAGAAGACAACAGTGGTGTTCTGTTGTTTCGCTGTGAGAATGGAGAACAAAACTGTCCTGTTGAGTGTCTGAAAAGGGGTTATTTGTCACATGACACTATCGTGGTCAAGTCTCACGTGATACTCTCCTGAGATGTGTGAAGAGCAATCCAGTGATTTAATGAATCAATATTGAATCTTTCAAATGAGGACTTTTTTGAGCACAGCCCTGGGGAGAAAAGACGAAGATGTAAAAACTGCTCCCACAATTGGATCAGTGTGGCAGTAATGTGACACACAAGAAGCCCCACAGTCGTGAATAAGTGTAGCCTTGTGACTGGGAGAGAGGCGGCTGGGTGTGTTGTATTATTACAGCAGACCTCAACTTCCTCATGAGGCTCCTCTTCAATTTAGGAGGAAATCGATCCTATGATGAGCTCAGTTTTTGTATTTTTATTTAACATTTATTTGTTTGCACCTGCGGTTCAAACACACCACAGCGTCGAGGAAGGCGCGGTGTGTTCCGTGTGTCCACTTTCAAGAGCATAACATCCCTGAAAAATCTGTGGGCCGTTTTGCAGACGGGCAGCGTATTGCTGCGTTAGCCTGTTGAGCCACCCACTCCGCGGAGAGGAGGATGAGGAGTACATTGTGTCTTTACAGCCAACAGTTGGCAAGTTATCATCTGGCTCAGGACACTCAGTCCTCACTTGGCCACCTCCGCGTGGGGGGGGGGGTTAGAGTTCCCTTTAGCATGTCTCAGACAGAAAGACAAAGAAAGAGTTTATACTTTCAAATCGTTTTCAGGAATTGGCTTAGTTTAAGACAAAATTAAGAATCACATTCTTTCACATTCACGCCTCTCAGTGTGAATGCTCGGCCTGCTTCAATCAGATTTAGTTCGCATCACTCTTAGCAAGGCACTGAATGTCACCTTCAGAAACCAGTGACAGGGTTAGGGTGACCTTTGTTTTCTTTCCTGCGATATATTGATTATCACAGAATCCTTGTATCGTGATATTATTGGTATCGCGTATCGTAGTGTGATCCCACTAATTGCAAAGTTGGCACAAAACATTGCAAGATATAATATACTAGTCTCTTCTGTTGTTCAGTTTTCCTCATCTGACCGACAGCGGTGATTATTTGGAGGGCAGGATGACGCCCTGTCATTTTTCTGCATCAGTGTTCGAAAGCCAAGCCACAAACATTGGTCGGCCTTTGTTGTTAGCAAGGCAACTCATATAAAACGTACATGCAAATTTAATTTGATCAATTACAATACAAAAAAAATCCCCTTTGTCTGCAGTTTGAACATAATGCTAGTCAATGGGAGGCTTATAGAGGTGGCACACACCCACTCCACATGCAGGATTATGTCAGAGTTGGAGTAAGAGCTACAGTTAGGGTACGACATGTGGCAATGAAGGATGGATGAATATGGTTGCTATGGCCTCCTCTCAAAGTTTATACTGTGTTACCTTCTCTGTTGCGTTCTCGGGGGAATAAGGTCTGTTCTTGTGCTGTGCCGTGACATTTAACTGTCACTTTGAAACTCCTACTCAAGTCTTACTGCAGTAGACTGAGCCTCAGCATCTGTGCGCGGGACCACTGCAATCAGTGTGCAGAGAAGGAGGCCGACGGGTCTGTGAAAAGTCGATTTTTTTTGGGCCAATTTAAGGTATATACTAAAAAAAGAAACCTAGTGAGGTGTTCAATGAGTTTCACAAGCACACAAGCCACAGCTTTATCAAGGCCGAGAGGGACTGGCTATATTTATAATTCATACTATTTCTAGTTTTAAGAAAATAATGACATAAAAAAAAAAACTAGATCCCATTCACACACGTATTCACAACATACTTTCTGACACACACGCTCAATATAGAGTAATAGTATTTCAGGGTTTACAGGTGTGAGGAGCCAGGGATTGAACTGCAGACTACTTTGTCAATGATGAACGATTAAATAAAAGCCAAAAAACAGATCAATACAATACAGTACAGTACAATATTACTACAATAAGGGCCGCACAAATAATTGTTTTCAGTTAAAAATGGGAAAAAAGGCCACAATTTATTCAGAAATTGTGCCTTAAATGAATGACATTTCTATTTTAAAGTCAGAGATCGTTGACAACAACAACGGTTGAGTTTATATTTTACAATTTCTAATTCTTATGTACTACTTTTGTGATAGTTCTATACCAATATGAAAATAACATCATATATGTCGTATATCGCATGATGATGCTGTGTTTTGATTTAATTAAAATGGTGAATATTGAACAGAAACCTGACTTAAATATTAATATCCCAAATCAAAGCGCAATATCTGTCAATAACATCACAATTAGATACGTTTTCCTCAAATCCTTCAGCCCTGTTTATAAAACAGGAACACAAGTGCAGGGTACAAACACACAAAAAGAGATAACAAATGCATGTACAAATATCATTAAGACACACGCACACACTCACTCACCACAGAGCATGAGCTGGAGTAATCTGAGCTCCCTCTCACCATCCCATAGATCCCAGAATTAGAACATTTCATGAGGCAAGTGTGTGTGTGTGTGTGAACCTGATACGAAGCCTGTCGAGGGGAACATGTGCAGTGTCTGTTTACACAGTTGCATTATTATGGGGACTTGTGTGTGTGTCTTTTAAGGACACAAACAAAAAAGCATGTTCTAAAGTCAGGGTGTAGCAGCAATTATGATCACGGTTAGAGCAAGTCTGCAGGAAATTAATGCAATGAAGTGTTAATATCCTCTGAAGTCGCGTAGATGTGACGGACGTACACTTTTAGATCTCGGAGGTAAAGATGGTTGTCACTAGTCCAAAAGTGTTTGAGTGACATGTTCAAATGTCCTCCTCCCCTACCAGCGTGAGCTACAACTATCTTGACAATAAGCAAATTACACGGCTTGAAACAAAGGCTTCTGGGAACAACAAAGGTTGTCATGAACAACACTGAAACTTCCCACACACGCTGAAATACAGTATGATCAGTCTGAAGTCAAGCGAGCTTCGGTAAGACTAACACGAATCGCAGCTGTATCTTTGCAGATGTGGCGCGAGGATACACAGCAGCAGATTGAAAGGAATGGAATCATGTTTGTGTTTTGTAAGAGCAAAAATTCTATACTTCCTATTTCTCTATAGGCAAAGGAAGCTGCACTTCTCAGCTGTGTAGAGTGTCACCACGGCAAACACATTAATGAAGAAGACACTGAGAACTCACTGTGAGTGCAGGTGCAAAAAAAGGTGGCTATAGTAGATATTTGGAGATTGTTGTTCCATTATTGATTACAGGATTACAACTGTGGTATTACTACTTGTTTACGAGAGTACAGTGGGGCTTTTGTAGGTCTGTGTGATCATTTATTCATCACGCCTGTAGTCACAGTGTGTGTGGGAGGCAGGGTAAACATGCAGCTCACACCATACTACTGTACATTCTGTAACATCATAGAGTATATACTGGATAATAATCCACTAGGATGCTTGTTAGATGTGTTTGCAGCACGGTGTCATCTCTGTGAACCACTGGGTTGTTGCAGCCTCGGATTATTGGATAACGTGTCAACACTGTATCAGGTTACTTGTAGTTGCACATCAGCAGGTTACAGAGGAACCTCCACTATGACAGACTGCTGCTGCTGCTGCTGCTGCACACTTTAACTTTATGATACCAGTGCTGCAACACCTGAGCTAAAGCTACACTGCTGGTTAATCACCAATCACCAAAGTGAAAGTCAACAATCAGAGTGCAGTTGGACGCAGCACCAGTCAGTGTCTTTCCACCATTTCAGGAGCATGGATCCCAGTTTTCACAGTGCATTTTGGAAGCATGCAATTGGTGCCTGAACTCTTTCTAGAATGCATTCGCAGCTGAGGCCCATCATTTCACCACGACCTGCCTATTTGGGATCATAGTCCAACAGCACCAGTTGCTGTAATGTGGTGATGAGATTGTAGCCTAACAGTCCCAGATCTAAATGATGTAATTTGTGAAATCTGTAGCTGCAAAAAAAAGAAGAAAAAAAGGAAGTGGGATTGTCAGCCAAAGGAAACAAAACCAAGTAAGCAGCTATAAAATGTCACATAAGAAACAGAAAATCCCTATTGGAAGAGCAGGGAGAAAGTGGTGCGCACCTCTGGAGAAGTCACTTACCTCACGCACAACACTGGAGCACCGGGGTAAAAACATTCATCATAGACGTGCACAGGAGCGCATCAAAAATAATAATCACGGAGGGGGGAAAGAAATTCTTCATGAGATATAAAAGCAGCGCAGCAGGAAGTCCAGGGAGCCTGGTGTTGGATGGAGAGTAATGTGACAGTGCATTTCACCGCATTTAGACTCCAGTCTCCGGGTTTGGTCCTCTGCGCCTCTATGCTACGTGACGGACACGCTCACTCAGGTACAGTGAGCCTGAGCCACACACCCTCGTCTTGACAAACCAGAGATGAGAGGAGATGGTCGTATCGCTCCGCCGGTGATGGAGCCTGAACTGCGCACCAGGCTGCACACACACACACACACACACATAGAGGCGGAGAAGTGCCGCAGCTGCGGCTGCACGGTTTTACGCACCGTGCACGCTCTGTCCGAGGCGCGGTTGAGTTTATGTTGTTGTTTTTTTGCGAGAAACAAAAACACATATGAGCGAATAAGTCTCAGTGGAGCGGCGGCGTGAGGCACTATTTTAATGTTGTGAGCAAGGATAAAGAGATGTAAAGGGGCAAAGCCGGAACAAGCCGCTTTTCGAGGCGTGGGCTGTGTGGTTTTAAAGGAACAGACCTGAGAAGAGGCAACAGAGGATGCGCTTCGACAAGTGTCAGGAGGAAGTTCACTCTCATATAATAAACACGACACTAACTATTTCCCGCTTTACTGCAGCGCAGCGTACTGAGAAGTGGAGCAGAAGGAATTAACCTATGCTGTGTTATATTTATTTGAACACTATCTGAATGGTCATGAATATAATGGATTATGATGAAGATCTCTAATATTTATTACACTCCCAGTGCTGTAATGTAACAAAATACAAATACTTCCTGTAGGTGCTTTACTTTGTTATTTATGTTTCTAGCAACTTGTACTTTTACTCCACTACAATTCCTCTCTCTAACTATCTTTGTTACTCATTACTACCAAATACAATCATAAGAAGAAGAGTTTGGTCTGTATTTATATAGATCTAGTCTTGATTTCATTTCATACCCATTCACGTGCTGCCAAACATGGGGTTAAGTGTCTTGCTCAAGGACACATATAGACTAGTAGGGCCAGGAATTGAACCCACAACCTTGCCGTTGAAAGGCAACTCGCCCTACCACTGAGCTACAATGGCTCAATCCTATAACTCAAGTACATTTTGTATCGGGAAAATTACTTTTGTTACTTAAATATACTAAAATAAAAAAATTAACTTATTAAGTACAGTAAATCATATACTTTTACTTAAGTAATACTAAACAAAAAAGTGACTTCAGCTTCTACAAAAGAAATTTTCTGGTAAAGATACTTTTACTTTTACTCAAGTATCCCTGACTGTGCAACAATGTAGAGCCAAAGTCAGTTAAAAACAAGGTTAAACAACTAAAAATATGAGGAATAAGAAGTGCCCAGGCTAGAAATGGTGATAAATAGCTAAAAATACACACATAAACACAAAAAAAGTTCAATAAATAAAGCCCTCATATCAATGGTACATTCTCGCACACGTGCCACGGAAGTGTTTCCTCATGCACTCTGGATTTGTGTTTTGGTGAATGCTTGTGTTTGTGTGTGGAGTGGTGAAACTGTGGAATTGCCCTGAGGGAATAAATAAAGTTATCTGTATCTGTATCTGTGAGATTGTACTGGCTCGTTTAAATCTCAGATGTAATGTGATCATAATCATCATATCATTGCTGAATCAAAATTCATTTGTTTTTCCTTGCTGTAGGCATATAGACTATAGATGACATTATGATTACAGTCTAATCACAATGTATTAAACTTAGGCATAATATTGTCGAAATTGCACTTATTTTCCCCAAGAAATTTCAGGTTGTTCATAATATGTGTTGTAAAAAGATACCTTATTAAATGTAAAACAAAGGGGAAAATTTGGAGAACTTGTTGTTAATAGTTTATTATGCTATTATTTTACTGGTCCGGTCAAAATATCAATTTGGTAATATATCGTCGTCCTTACTCGTGCAATACAATCATCGATACACCAGGGAAAATATATAATATATAATTAACAAATTAAGGCGCTCTAAAGTAAACAGTCCCTGCCAGTTTCACTCCTCACGGTGGCGCTGCTCAAATAATTATAAGAAGGAGTTTATAGTGGGATAATGATGGAGAAAGATACGTTAAGAGATGCTCCATCCATATTCAATACATAGGCTGTATGCACTTTGTTGTCTCTGAATAAATCGAGAAATCCTGCACTTTTAACTTTCTGCGGATGTTTTGTTTTCTATATGATTGTCTTGCAATATATTGATGATCACAGAATTGTTGTAGCGTGATATTATTGATATTGTGTAGACCATGTATCGCATATCGTATCGTGAGGTACCTTGTGATTCCCACCCCTAGAATAAAACAGGGGCAGAAAATTATTGTTACAATACTTTGGCAACTTTATTAATCCCAAAGGAAAGAGTCTTTCATGGACCATGTGTTTTAAGCACACTACATTATTCCTCCTAAGAACTGGATGTACTGTATCTGTTTCATCAACATGTAACATCAGACTCATTTCCCCATGTATGAAACTATACAGGAAGCCTGATTTGATAATAAATATGGATATGTTTACTGAATGTTTCATTTTGGTCTTCACTGAGCTCTTAAGGGTCACCAGTGGTCACCAAATTCAGAGACAGGAGGTCAATCCATTCACACATAATATTAACCGAAAGTAAAAAGCACAACTTAATGTTTAACACCTCTCTTAAATTAGACCATGAGACTTTGTCCTGTATGTATGCACATGGTATGACAGTGTAGAACAACAGGATTGAGTATTACGCAAAGAAAAGAGTGGCTTAAGAAACATTTACTGGTGAAGTTGCATGTTGCAGCTTGACATTACATTACATGTCATTTAGCAGACGCTTTTATCCAAAGCGACTTACAATGGAATCAAGTACAATTAGCCAGGGGTGGAATCGAACTTGCGACCATGATGTCTTTGGTACACAAGGTAGGGTCTTAACCACTGAGCCACTCCACCCCTTGACGTCCCTCTACTCACCCTTTTGTATGTATCTTAAATTGACAAATTTAAATTTTGGTTGATGGCAACTACTTTTTAACGTGCAAATTGTTCTCAGATAACGATGAAAACGAAAATACATTTTGACGTAACCAACCCTTTATTTTCTTTCTTCACTCCCACCATGCATTCATCAATTCAGCACCGTGGGGTTTTGAATGCTAGCATGTATGAATGACATTTCTGGGCCAAAAAGATAAAAGACAGAGAAAAGGAGATGTGTGAAGGGAGGGAGGGAGGACAGTGAGAGTGAGAGCATGGAAACCCTCTCAGCCACGTGGGACAACAACCCACTCACTTACGACATCATGCTCAGTGAGCTGCACACAGTTTCAGTGGGGGCACAGGGTGAAGTGGCGATGCTTTTCTATGTCGCCCTGGTATCACTGCAATACAGGGAGAAGGAATGGATGAAATTGGCATAAGGAACAAAAGAATACAATAAAAACAGAAGCTGACACAGGAGTTGAAAACACTCATTCAGTAACAAATGAAACGTGTATGCTTTATGCTGCAGGATGGTAGGGAGCTCAGAGAAACACTGCACAATACCTCACAACCCTAATTAGCTACATGGACAAATGCATCAACTCAGCAAACATTTCATATCTACTATCTTATTTAAACTGTTGTTTTATTTGGCTGGCGAGCTGAAGGCAAATTTCCACCTTGGTGGATATTCTATTCTATTCTATTTTATTCTATTCTATTCTATTCCATAAGAACATCAGTAATCAGATTTTCCTTTGCTCAAATGCAGAAAATCGAACATAACACAAATATTGCATTTCCACATTGATTGTCTTTTGCTTTATGGCTCACAGTCAAAATAATCTGTGTCAAACTTCTCAGTGTGTGTGTGTCTCAGATTACATGTCCTCTTTCTTAAATAAGTACAAAAGATCAAGACATTGTAAGACCAACAGCATTAACTATGCAGTTGGTCAGTCCACAGTCTCCTTCAGCAGACTACTCTTACCATGAACATCCTTCAGGTGGCGCCTGAGGCCTGGTTTTTGTGCAGAGTTCAGAGCACAATTCTGTAGTTAAACTTATGGGGCTTCTCCCTTGTGTGCAGGTTAATATAGTCTTGCAGAGAGGATTTATGAGGCTCAGCAGGCACATGAAAGGTTTGACACCAGTGTGGATGTGTATGTTGTGAGAGAGGTTTCTTCTCATGGGAAAGCCTTTCTCACAGACCAACCACAGATACGTTTTGACCTCCTTCAAGTGTCCTATGTAGCTTTTCTGGTTAGCGCCTCAAGACTGGAAACTACACCCACACTGGCCCATGTGGAGCAGGTATTGGTCAGAGAGGAAGTCTGAGGACGCTGCAAGCACCACCCTGTGACCCTGCGGTCCACAAAGCTGCCTAAAGAGATAGAGCAAACACTCACATACAGTAGTTTGAGAACATGCACATACAAGATGACACATTCACATCAAATAGAAGGTGGTGTGCAATAATCTGGAATGATGTGGAGTCATTGGGACACATTCATATAAAAAAAGAACAAACAACTCCTTAGCTGCTAAAAAGTCTAATCCCACTTGAGTGAAATTAAAATAAACCATGGAAGAGATTAAGGGGAATGTGGAATGTGGAACAAGCATTTCTCATGTTCACTATTTTAAATACAGAGGCTTAGAGGAATGAGTGGCAGATCAGACCCGATTTTGAATATAAAAAGAACGATCAGTGCTATTAAACCTACTATGGGTATTTATGTAGGAATATTATTTTAGAGACAGAAGTGTTTGTCTGGTGGGACCACAGGCTGGGCCACCAATTTAGGGCCAAATGTGGCCCATGGACTGTCATTTGAATAGGCTTGATGTAAAGGGCTGCCAAAACAGTAGGACCGGCCCTGGGCACATTCTGCCACCATGGCTCACACACGACTACAGTTTCCCACTTCCCCTGAACTCACCCACGTTTAAACAAAATGAAAATACCCTTAAATTAGTACTTGGACACAGTACAGTATTTGAAAACACAAGTACAAACTAACAGGTATTTGCTGATGAAGACATGTGCAGGAGCTGTGAGGCATAAAGTTTAGTCCACTTTAAGAAAACAAAAAAGGAAAAAGAATCCATGTGTCACCAACACGGAAGAAAAGTGAGCGGTGTGAAGGCTTCCTGCTCCGCCCTCTTCACCACCACGACCATCACCATCATATCAGCGTTATTATTATTATCGCGCTGTCATCTGCGGCTTGTAGACCGTTGAGTGTGAACCAGAGCAGCGGTACATTCACCCCGAATTAAAGTGACACGAGTGGCTGTGGTGAGGCGTTCACGGACACTGTATTAAATATGTGACCGCGACGGAATATGGCAGTTATCGGAATGAATAACAGCACTTTTTGTTGACCTCTTGACGTCGATTGGTGTGCGTGGCTTTAGCTAAAGCTAACTGCTCGCGTCCGGCTCATATTCAGGTCTACTAAGTCATTCAGGAGTAGCAGCAGCACAACAGAAGACAACACGAGTAAGTTAGAGGGTGTATGTGTATTTGTACGCGTGTGAGCTGTCATTACTGTGTCCTAACTGAACCTGACACCACGTTAGATCTAGCATGGCGAGCTGGGGTGATTAACACTGTTGGGTTGCTAATGCTACAACTTAATTCGTGTGGTTTACAGTTCATTAAGTGCTGAACACAACACAGGAAACATAAAGTGCTGCTATTAAAAATGCTCCAGTGACAGTTATGTTCCTCTCTAAGTTTGTCTACTTGCAGCACACATCTCTAGTACCCATTTACACACTGCCACAGCATTTATTTATCTTGTCGACATGTGCATATAGACTAGCCCAGCCGGGGATCGAACCTTTACCTTCGGTTTGAAAGACTGCCACCGAACCACAGCTGCCCCCCCATGTGCAGGTTCTTTCACGTTACAACTGTGTCTTGTATGATGTTAAGGTCTCAGGGCACCACCAGCTTTGTTGTTTTTATGTCTGTCCAATTCTGTGATCATTGGTATTTGGATTGGAATAATGTGATTGAAAGTTGGTATATTATCAAGCTGTCTCATTGAAAGACTGGCTATCCCAGGGTTTACTAATAACAAATGATAAACTAAATTGTGTATATTAAAGCTGCATGTATAACGTCTGTCCCTAAATGTACACCTCACACTTATACGTGCAATTTCATGTTACAAATCTGCCTATACTGGTATAATATAATAAATGAAAAATAAAACAATTTGAGGCTGCTTTTCTACTGAAGTAGAGGTGGTTTTAAGTGATTTTATATTTTAAATGAGAATCAAATTCAAGTGATGTGTGTTTGTGATTGACTTAGTAATAAGTCAATTCCCCCTACGATGGTGTCAGCAAAATCTGGTCATTTTAACCACCATATTTTGATAGGGTTGTTTTATTGGACTGCATCTTACGTACCAGCCAGGTTGTAGTTAATTCTCTTCTGGGCAGTCAGTTGATCTTCCAGGTAAATTGTCATACTGTTTTCCAGTTTTGAGAGTAGATGCAGTGTTGATAGCAATATTTTAGTCATCCACAAACTTGACACTAATATTGTTTCTTAAGTTGACAGTGAACTATGTTTAGGGGATCACCGAGCTATGGTATTGTTTACTCATCGTTTATCACAACAAGGATTTACTTGTTGTGATAAACTACTAAATAAAAACTAAAAAACTAAACTACTAAATAAAAGTATCTATTTAAGTGTGAGGTATGCTGTAAAAGCTGCCCTGTAGTATTCTTGTTTGTAGGTTCTTTTCATGTTATCAAGAGTAAGTGGTTTGTATAATATGATCTTACTTTATTTAATATGATGTATTGATTTTATGTAGGGAGTGTTGTTTATTTAGGCTACCAGTCAAAGTCCTTACAGTTAGTTCTTTATGGGTAGAATACAAACAGCAACACAGACATGCTGACAGTAATGGGGAAAGTACATTCTTATTGTATCGGTGGGGTCAGGTTTATTCAGGTCACGCAGTGCTATAAGCTGCTGTAATGGAGAAACATTTTGTTTCATGTAGTTTAAACTGAAACAAGTAGCAACAGCAAAGTCACAGTGACTTGTTTTTGCATGTCACATTTTTGCCAAAATGTTTGCTACAATCTTAGGAGTCCTGGGGCATAGACAGAGACTCACAGCTACCAGAAAACAAGAGAATGAAAACATTTCCACGCCGTTTGGGGTAAGATAAAATGTTTCCCAGAACCTCATTTATCTTTGGAAGTGTGTTACTTTAGACAAATTCACTGCCTTTGATGTGGGTGACTGAAAATCCTTGCCAACACATATGACTGTAAGTAAGTGTTTGTAAGGGTATTCTCCTATTACCTAAGTCACTGTGCATGGTTTTTAAATAAATGGGTGACATTTCAGAAGAGGATGACAAAAGCTTTTCCATGTTTCTTTTTTTTTTTTAATCTTTTACACACAGTGCCTTTGTCTTGAGCCAACAGTACATAAACGGAGGAAGAGAAAGCCTGTGTTCCCTTTCCACTTTGATTACAATAACATGATGATAACTTGATTACATTGTATTTGTTAATGGTATAATGGGGAAAGAGTGTGCCTCAAATATTTACTTTTGTACATTCCCCAGTAATTTCCCCATTGATCTCAGGACATAATTTGTTGGTTTAAGGTTTGTGGATTACTTTCAACTACAGAATGTCACTTGTGGTGTTTACTCTCATTTCTTTTTTAAATCTTGTGACAGGAGCTTATAAAGGTGGTGCATTGCTTCTGCATTGATGATATACATAACACAGAGACACAAAATAATAGAACAATTTCCAGTAGTTAGCCATGTGTCTGATGGCCGAATTTCTTCTGTGAGAAGGAAAAGAGCGTTGTATTTATTTCAAATCATCATTACAAGAATATGCACTGGGGAAGTGTAAAAACACTGAAACAACCACAGCTTTGCATCGATGTAGTGGGAAGTGGGTGAGGAGGACTAACACATGACAACATGGACTTTAGACACAAAGCTCCTGCAATGTGTGGTCATTGAAGATTACGTTCTGCAGTGAAACTAATGTTTTTGGTCGTCTTCCACAGGCAGGGGTGGTTAAAGTAGATTTGCAACAGATATGGTGACATTGTTTACTTTAGTGGGTGTTAGGCTGTGAAGATATGTGTGACAGATCATTATCACCCATATGTGTTCACTACTGGTACGTAAAAAGGATGTGTTAAATGCAGAGGTCAAATTCACTACTTTGCAAATCTTAATGGTTTCAATACTGGCCAGCACCTAGTGTTTTGTTTTTTTGTTTGTATTTTTTGAAATATTGTATCACACAGCAGTGACGGTGTTTCACGTTTTGAAACCTGTGTGTTGCCATTTGATATGCTGCTTAGAAACTCTAAGGCAGTGGATGGATTTTCTGCTCAGCATAGCTGCTATGTGCACTCTTCCTCGCCATATGATGAAAAATTTGAAGCATTTTCCAGTGTGAGCAGAGCAGCTTGGTTACAGTTGGGAGGTGAGGTGGCTCATTGACCATTCCACCTCTATAGTGGTCAGCACCATCGCCTCACTGCAGAGTTTGACGACTGCCTTTCTGTGTCCTGTGTGACCTGTTCAGTTTGCACTCATAGACTGTATGAAAAATGGATGGCGTCTCCTGGTTCCCTCAGAGAAGTAATTATTCACTGGTTGCAAAAAGAACTTTGTTTGAATAGAAGTCTATGACAAAATGTCCTGCCTCTTACTTAATTTATAACATCAGTAAACATTTTCCTGAGTAGTTAATGATCTCAGTTTCTAGGTTCAGGTATATATTTCATAATAACAAATAACATATGAGAGGATACCAGTGTGCGTGGCAGCTGGTATCTTCCAATTGCTCTGGCCAAATTGCACTTCTGGAAGCTTCAAAGCAGGATTAACATTTTTTACAGGTGATTTCACGACCAGTCCCCACGAGGTTGAACACTGCCTTTTGCCCAGTCTCAGCTGTGATTGGCTCCAGCTCCCCATGCTTGTTTTAAAGCACAAGCAGTATACATATGATAATGAATAGATGGGAGGGGTTTTGTCTTCATGGGCATGTGACAGTCGAAGCTTTCACAAAGCTGTGACAGATGAAGCACCCAGGTGTTTGTTGGACTTTGCCTTGATCTTGAAAACAAGTTGCTTTCTTACGGTGGAGTCACAAGAACATGGTGGATGTGTCAATTGAAACGTGTCTCATTCACTTAGAATGGGTAGACAGCAAACTTTGCCAAAATGCTTTGCAGATCAATTTCTTAGAAGTTTAAAAAATGTCCATCTCTCTAAGTGCGATCGGCAGCCAGTCAAATCACGTCATGATGCACATATTCCAGCACAGGCACTAGCCAATTAAATCATGTATTATATCATGTCTGCCTGAACAAGACACCAACCAAACAGTGCTCTAGGACAAGGCCGTTCTCCCTGCTGCTGGTTTGTTTGTTGCTGCTGGTTTGTTTATTGGAGTGCACCTATCAATGATGGACCAATTAGATACCATGCCGTCAACATTATTTAGCAACACTTGCTATGAATTTGGCCATGACTGCCGCTACTCTGCTAACGTTTAATAGGCATGCCAAGCATTCACATGACTGTCAGGAAGATTGTTGTGATGGTTATTAAATGGAACAAACATAATTTACATTGAAATAGTGAATTGCTTTTTATGTGCCAAATCCAATAAACTTTTAAAATCACTAAACCAATATAATCCAAGTACTTTACACAGATTTGTTTGTATTTCAACCAATGTATAAATGAAACAACTCAGACTTAAAAATGAGCAAGTTATTTTTGTCAGGCCCCCTATGGCCAATAAATCCCTGTGTGTATGCAATGCATGGGATGTCTGGATTTGCTGGTGAATTAACATTCCTTCCCTGTGGTGCTGTGGTCAAGGGGAGCGGAACTCTTTTTTTGGGGGGGGGGACGGGGATTGTGTAATCAAGCATTTCCATTCCTATTTGATGTCACTCACACCCTGTGATATTTGTGGTCTAAATAAGGTCATTGAGCCATTTGAAGTGTAATGATGTTCTGTTGTTCTGTTGTGCTTCGTGTAGCCAGAAGCTAATTTTGAGCTGTTCCAACTAATACTCAGTTTGCCCTAATAAGGAATTCACTCAAGTTTGTTGCACATGCTGCAATGACAGAGATATTCTATTCTAGTCTATAAATGGCAGCCCATAAAGAAAACTTAAAATACATTTAGCTGGTAATTGTTTTGCAAATTAATTACACAGTTTTGCACAACAATGTCAGCAGATCTCTAAAAAATATTTAGCAACTGTTGTTATTTTTAAAGGAAGCCCACCAGTTGGTTGATAAGTACAAAACATCCAGAGGTGGTCTTAGCAGCCTACAGTGGAGCAGAGCAACTATAAAGAGCAAAATGTGTCTAAGCTGATAGCTCTGACCTCTGCAAGCACCAAAGCCCTGATAAGGCTCAGCAAGAAACTGGTCTAACTCACTGCCTGTCTGCTTGACGATAAACGTTTTGGGTGTGTAAACACACTGGTGAGACAGCAGTGTTTTCCTGTACATTCTTCAGAGATCAGTGACCATGTAGCATCAACAAGGTCCAGCTGCCACGCTGATGCCAAAACAAATTATTTGCCAATATCTTTCTTTTATTTTGCATCAACGCCCCTGCTGTTCATAAAATGTACACAAATGAGTATGAGTATTTTTGAAGGCTGAATATGTATTAAATAATATTTGAAATGGGTTTGTTAAGCTATCAAGCTTTAAGTTCACAAGGGAGCAGAAGTCAATCCCAAAGAAAAACAACTATTTCTGATTGGGAGTAGCTCATTATCTTTGGAATGTGGAAGAAAGCCAGTGCATCATGTTTTCAGACATGGGGACAACATCTGCAAAGAGAGGGCAGACACCCGCATAATGCACCACCATAACACCATGGAAGTCACAGCACATCCACTGTGGCAGTGTAGCAACAGCCAGCATAAACATACACCACCTGGCCAAAAAAAAAGTCACCACCTAAAAAAAAGGGTAACATTGTTGGACCGCCTTTAGCTTTGATTACGGCACTCAATCACTGTGTCATTGTTTCCATAAGCTACTGCAATGTCACAAGATTTATTTCCGTCCAGTGTTGCATTCATTTTTCACCAAGATCTTGTATTGATGATGGGAGAGTCGGGCCACTGAGCAAAGCTTTCTCCAGCACATCCCAAAGATTCTCAATGGGGTTAAGGTCTGGAGTCTGTGGTGGCCAATCCATGTGTGAAAATTATGTCTCATGCTCCCTGAACCACTCTTTCACAATTTGAGCCTAAAGAATCCTGGCATTGTCATCTTGGAATATGCCCATGTCATCAGGGAAGAAAAAAATGCATTGATGGAATAATCTGGTCATTTATTATATTCAGGTAGTGAGCTGACCTCATTCTTTGGGCACATAATGTTGCTGAACCTAGACCTGACCAACTGCAGCAACCCCTTACCTATTTGCTTAGTTCAATCCAGGTGGCGACTTTTTTTTTGGCCAGGCAGTGTATTTAATGCAGATACCATTATTTGCCTGGCTTAAGGTGTTGGGCTGCCTGCAGCAACACACTCCAATATCATGGTAACTACTGACATGGTAACCAAAGCATTTCATTCATTTGTATCTTCCTTCAAATCAAGTTATCAGTATGTGAGGATGATGCTGTTTCTTTATGTGCATCGAAAATCATAAAATACAAGATTTATCTGTTCACTAGTCACACATGCCCGCACTGAAGACATGAACTTGCAGTTAATCCAACATTTGATTTACTGAATCCAAGCCAAGCCAAAAGGCCCATGACTGCAGGAATTTAGGGAACTGGACGTTTTTGTACTAAACTGAGAGTATGTTCAACAAAGTATGCATATGAATACACGTCTTAGTTGAAACACCAAATATGGTGGTCACAGAGCCACTTCCCACATGATAATAAAAAAGTAATAAAACACTTGATTATTAAATCCCACAGACATCTGCAAAAACAACTTGGGATAAAACGGATTCTGTTCCCTTGCTAATGCCAAGAATAACAGGACATTATGCACTTAGAGGGACAGTAGAAATGAGAATGGACAGTAGAGACAGTAGAGATGGAACACAGTTATATGTGAATCACACAACAGAATGGACGGATCTACTTTTCTTTTGTCAGTTGCAGTTAGAGGTAAACTGCCAGATTTGCACGTACAGATCTTTTATTTTTTAGCAAAGATATCAGTAATAGTTCTCAGTAGGATATTCAGTTTTTATCTCTTTAGGTTTCCATTATATCATAAACACCTTTTATTTTTAACACATACGTTCTTTACAAGTCTTTAAATACATTAAAAAAGACCCCATTAGTCCCTGAGCTGCAGAACCATGTTCACACATAAAGAGCTAATCATTTATTTTAAAAATATTGGTCCCATTAGCTTACTTTCTTCCATATCCAGTAGTCATCTTACATTACATTACATGTCATTTAGCAGACGCTTTTATCCAAAGCGACTTACAGTGGGTATGAGTACAATCAGCCAGGCCACTCCACCCAAATTTAAATGTATTCTTATACACAATTAACACAATGCAATATCATTACTGAAACAGATTCACTCTTCTGGTGTGTGTTGCTGCAATGTTAGTCTGCTCCTGATTACAGAAGCACAAGTAGCCAGATGACCTGAGACATCTTTCCAATATGCCAGCTGTTCTCCCTCCTCACAGACTGTTCTACGTGTACATTTCCAATCTGACAAGTGGGTTAAAGTTGCTCTTAGGACGAAAGAAAGGGAAAAAAAACAATAATTTGGTGGTGACACTGTAGAGAGTAACAAACAGAGGAGTCCTACAGTACATTCACCCCTATCTTTCCCACGTGTCCATGAACTATGGTGGCCTCTATAAACCATAAAATATGTTGTTCTTCTTTGTTTGCATAGTAAGCTTCTGGTTAAAAAAGGTGAAATGCATGCTTTGGCTGGTTCATCTCTATGAGCTACCGTAGAGACATGGACGTGCAAAAAAGTCCCTTGCCCTAAATTAGACATCTGACCCTTTTACTGTTCTTTTGAGGTAGATACTGTATGGAATGACGTATAATATGTCAATGTCCTGTGCAGTGGCTGTACACCATAGACTGCCAAGTTTAAAACACTCAGCATCTCAACCTGGAGATACTGTCCAAACAGAGAAGGGTGTTGCTATCCGATGATGAGTCCACGCCCCATGAAGAGGAAGTGCAACAATGTGAAACACGAACATAAACAAAGCACACTAACACTGCCAGGAGGAAAAAAAAAAACAATTTAGTCTCGACATACAATAGTGAAATCAAAATTCTAAAGATGCATTGTGTTGCTAATCTAGTTACACTGAGTAATTGATTTCATATTTTTCATACTCTGACTACGTTGATTGATCACACAGTCAGGTTATAACATGAGTGGAATTAAACAGATTATCCCCATTGCGTGTAATGGGCCACTCAAACTAAATAGTAACTGTATTGTTCTGAATTTCTTTGTTAACTACTGGCCTCCAATTCAGTTAGTCTACATGTAGTATATAGCCTGTTTCCAGTGCATCTAGCTGATGCTGAGCAGGTTTGATGTTTGCCATGCTGAACACGTTGGTTTAGTGACACTCTGGTATGCTGAAATGCTATTAGGAATAAAAACAGTACATTTGAGGCTAATATGAATGTAATAGTTGGGCGAAGTATAATTATGACAGAATGAGATATTATAGTGACTTTTCTGTGTGTATCAAATGTAACGGCAAAGAAAATGAATACAGAATGTCAGTTACAGACACATATGCTTCTATAAGCCAGCTACATGCTATACAAAATATTACTTCTGAACCTTTCTTCTCACTCTCTCTCTTTTCCTCATTTACAGGTAAATGCTGGTTTTCAGTAGCACATTATTCTGCTGACGGAAATGGACTCACCCACCTCTGTTCTCACGGCAAACCACAATGGGCTACTGCCCGTCTGCGACCCTGCTGTAGAAAACAACTCCAAGCAGGACATGGACACCCCCTGTCTCACTGTCCACCTTCACTACCAAGGGAAGGAGGGAGAAGGGGACGGGGTAAAAGGTTCAGACAATGTCCTCACCTTTCCACCCGGGGAGTACGTAGTGGAGGATCTGTGCATCGCTGCAGCGAAAGCTTGTGGTGAGTCGCAAGTGGATCTCATTTCTGATGCCTGCACACACACACACACAACAGAACACAATTTCATCAATGAGTGACACCACTTTAATATGGACTTTGTAAAGTATAAAGTTATGATTTAAATCTGTAATGTTATGTCTTGGTCCTCCGAACAATCTGCCTGTTGCTCCATCTATAGGTACAGAGAACAGCTGGGTCTCTAGGATTCCAAGATAGCTGCCACGTGTGTAAATAGTATAAAAACTCAGCTACTTTCCTTGTGAATTGCACTCAGTCGTACACATAATACTGTTAAATCTTTTATCCATGGACATGTCGCTATTTTTGTGTACAAAATACCATGAAGTGCGTGTGTTATTGCTAACAATGGCTAGCCCGAGATACTTTTGCATCCATGTTTTTTTCCGACTTCTTAACCGGAACATAGTCAACTTGGAGATGACATCACACCAATGTCAACGGAATGCACCATAATTCTGCAAGACTGCCTTTTCTCTTTCCTTCGTGATTATGGATCGGTAAACCTTGACAAAAAAGGTTTTAATTTTAAAGCAGACAACTATGCAACAAGACTGTATATGAACAGTTATAAATTACATTTTTTGTAAGTGTTCTTGCCTGTGAAGAAGAAAATCCCTCTGATGAATCAAGGTCATCTAAGGACACCCTGCCCTGTGCAATGTTGTCAGTTTGGTAAACTGTTCATTTGTGTGATGTTAAGCGTTATGCACCTTTCAACTATGCAATCAGTTGTCATCCAGGTAAAAATCCTCATTTTGCTTCATCTTCCAAAGCTATTTACTCCCAAAATAAACTGAATTAGGTGTTTATTTAGTTTAGAAAAAGTCACACAATACTCAGGTTGGCTTTTTGCCTGCTGTTTTTAGCAAATTTAAATCAGGAAGTTGTTGAATGTTGTGTCTGTTTTCCGCTCTGCTTGTACTCTATCTCTTTCTGACACATTCTCTTGCTCTGTTCCCTCTGATAAGAAACAAACCAGGCTTTCTCTGTTTTTTCAACTTCCACTTTTTCAGCTTCGCCTTGCATTTCTCTTTTTTTTTTACTCATTTTGTCATTTCCTACTTCCTGCTTTTTGTCTGTGTTTACGATGCATTTCTCTTTCTAATTTCTGGCACTGGCAAATAACCACTGGCAAATAATAGTCATGTGATTTCAAGATTGCTCTGTGTTGTCTCTGCCTGGTCACTCTCAACACTTTTCTTTGCTGTTTGTATTAAGATAGAAGATAAAAGACAAACTAGGTCGTTAAAATTTGCTGGGATAAGTGAGGATGTCACATCTTAACCAGAATTAAGTCGCGTACAGTAACTGAAGCTTTAAAAATGATTTGCGTCTACTTTTATTGTCTTACACAGAAATAAAATTGAAAAACAAAAAAAAACAAAGGCAAAGTCCAGCCTTTAGATTAAAAGATGTGAATGATATTTCTTAAGGTTATTTAATTCTTGTGAATCACAGTCATTTACTTGGCAATGCAATTCTTAGACCAGGTAAGACTTGCCTAGCGATCAACCCTATCAGTCGTCCGACTTGACTTCCTCTGTTGAGGTTACACACACTCCTATCCCCATACACCACTGCTCGATTTTTGTGAGTACTTCCTGACGTACGGTGACATTTTCTGTCTGCTAACAAACTACTACCACACTGTTGTGGTTGTAAGTAAAGAGTGAAGAAATGTGGGCAAGGACAGGAAAAAACCCAGACATGTTTAAGTGCTCAGCTCAGGCTGCCGATGTCATATGAAGTGTCAAGTCTTTGTTGATAAAATCATTCATCTTGTTGAGAAGTTGCTGTGATTAGTCTACCGTGCTACCACAGGCTGTGTTTGTGTTGCATACCCACACACACACACACACACACGACTATGTTTATGTCCAAATACTGGCCAGTTGTCGTTGTTTAGCATCAGTTTTTATGGCTTAAAATCAAGAGTAGTGGATGAGTTAAATCAGCAATAGGATGTCCCAGACTCTATCCTCAGTTACAAAGTTGCTCCCACACATTGACTTAAAGAGCAGCACATTCTCAGTGATGTTTAATGAAAGAAAAATCTATCTGTGTTTCATTCCAGTAAATATTTGATTTTAATAAAAAACTTTTTTTATTTTCAATCCAGGTATTGCTCCAGTTTACTGCAACTTGTTTGCCCTCATGAGGGAAAGTGACCGGATATGGTTCCCTCCCAATCACATATTAAAACTCAACCAGTCAGACAGAGAAAACCTGCTCTTCAGAATCAGGTAGACTGTGACATTTCATGTATGTTTTATACATCTCTTTATTCAGATACCTCATGTTCCCTTCTCTATTTGTGTGTTGTTGAATTGTATTACTTCCTAAGCCTGTGGTTTTCTTCTTCTGTCCAGATACTATTTTCCAGGCTGGTATAACAACACCAGCTCATTTTATGCACATCGCTATGGTGTGTCCAAGGGAATGGAGACATCTGTGATGGACGACTGTGTAATGGCGTACCTATTTTTTCAGGTTAGTCTTCATAATGAGCGTCAGCATAAATCAGATATTTACTGCTTTCAATGCATGATGCATTTGTTGTGTTCAACTGTACACTTAGAGTTAGTGTGCATTCACTTTTTTGTTTTTGGGTGTAGAGCAAACAAGACAGCATCTTTAAGACTAATGTCCCCTAATGTCGGCTCCTAAACCACCACCCAACCCAAGTCTTTCTGACTTACTTACTTTTAAAGATCCCATAGCCCAGAAGTGCCAAGTAACGCTGCATTTTTGTGTGTATCTGTGTCATTACCTCGTTTATGAAGCCCTAAAAGTCCATAACAATCAGTTAAGCCACTGCTGAGAGTGCAGGGTTTGATTGTTTTCCTGAGCTCTATGAAGCGGAACGGCACTTCCGTTGACTAGTTACGTCACTGGCGATTTTCTCATCTAAACAGCAGCGCCTCCTAGTCCGGGCACTAGAGTCCGGCACATCCAGTGACGTACTTTCAACCATAGGAGAAGAACTGCTCATGCTGATATGCTCAGCAGCTACAACGAGAGTAGTTCTTCTTCTGAAAGTAGCAATATAAAGCAGGACACAGCACCAAACTTCACCTAAAGGAAGGAGCGGTGTATTCTGACTCTGGGTCAGACTCCGGATCAAATGCGTACGGGATCAGGTATTACTCAATGTTTTGATAATTGCTAGCGGCGCATCTGCCTTTCCAGAGGGGGAGCAGCCGGTCTGATAGCTGGCATGCCAGTTATGTCACTTCCAGGTAACTGGCCAATCACAAGACAGTGGGAAAGCTCTCGTTGGCTGGCCAATCACGTGTTCTGCGGGTGTGGTTTTGGTCTGAAACAGCACGGCTGACGGGAGCGTCAGTGATGAGACATTTACATTGGCTTGTTTGTAGCGACTAGGACGTTTCTTTTTTACCATAAAAACGACTTCATATTTGTAAGTACACCTCCATATCTCACATATAAGTGAGATAGGACGATGCTGTGGCCGCTTTAAAAATACAATGGTAAATAGACCAACATCAAATGCTAGTTTCCGTTTCTCCTAGATAGTGATAGTCTGTCTGTCTGTCTGTCATGTAAACACAGTCCTCTTTGTTTAGAAAACAGGAAATGTGGTAAGAGTGTTAAAAAAAAGCACAGTGTGAAATAGTTTCTCTCAGGCTTCTTTTGACTCTGTGTTTGTGTGTGTTCCTTTGTTTGTGCACACAGAACATGCGTTATTTTGTGTAAATGTGCATTTGTTTCAAATTCATTTATTCAGCCCATTCAACAGAAACAGCAGGCTGAGTCGTTAAATAAAGATGTCTCACAAGAAATTCATTTTAAGAAAGGGGAAACATCTTCTCCATATATTCTAATAATTTTCAAGCATGCGTGTGTCGACTTGGCAGCTCTGTTGTGCTTTGTATTAAATGGACTGACACTGAGCTGTGAGTCAACAGACTGACCCATAGAAACATTCATGCTGCTCACTGTGCACAGAATCCTGCTGCTGCTGTAGAACAGGCCCAATGTCTAAATTATTCTTCTTCGTCTTCTTGTGGCTTCTCCCTTTAGAGTTTGCCACAGTGGATGATTTGCCTCCATCATGTCCTCTCCCTTATGCCCTCTTCTGTTACATCAACTGTCCTCCTCATGTCCTCTTTCACAACATCCATGAATCTTCTCTGTGGTCTTTCTCTTTTCCTCCTGCCTGCTAGCTCCATCTTCAACATCCTTTGTACAATATAATCACTATCACTCCTCTGCACGTGACCAAACCAAACATTTTGCCGGAGCTGAGCTGAGCCTCAAATAAACACATTTCTAATCCTGTCCATCCTGGAATAGAAAGAATTTGATTAAATAGTAAATCTAAGAGAATTGAGTGTAATTCTGGCTTAAAATTTAATATGAGTTTATAACCTGATTTACTTAAATTAGTTGTTTGTGTTGACTCATATTGTGGTGAAATTAAGTCATCATGTTCTAACATAAGGAATTCTGCATCCGTTTAGCCCACTCTTTCTGTCCCATCAACTACGATGTAGTTACATCCCCTTGTTCATTCCCTCTTTTTTTAATTTTGTTTTTCAGTGGCGCAGTGATTTTCTTAATGGCTGGGTTCAAATGCCGGTGAGCCACGAATTGCAGGAGGAGTATCTGGGCATGGCGGTGCTAGACATGATGAGACTCGCTAAAGAGAGCGGTCAGTCACCTGTGGACATATATAATGATACAAGGTAGGATGCTCTCTTGTCATTCAAGAGAGATACTGAAGCAACACTGATCAGCCACACCTAGTGCTGGGTGGTATTCTTTATTTCTTTTTTTATGATATGAATGTTTTTGTATACCACATTCAAGACCATCCATCTTGTACTGCTTTATCCTCCACATGAAGGTCACGGGGGGCGCTGGTGCCAATTCCAGCTGACATATGTACACCCTGGACAGGTCGATCACAGGGCCACATAGAGACAAAAAAACATTCTCTCTCACACTAACACCTATGGTCAATTTAGAGTCAATTTTCCTAATTCATAAATCACATGGGGATATGAAAAGTGGAACGTGGCGCGGCAAAACACTGTTCGATGGAGAACCTGAAGAAGAAATAGCTAAAGCTGAAGAAATAACTGTTAGTAATTGCAGCAAAAAGCACTTCAGTCCACCAACTTAGCAGAAAATATGTCTGAGAGTCAGACACTCGTGCAAAACGAGCACACGCGCACACACACACTCAGTTGCACCTATCTCCTGCCGGAGTACTCACTCATGCTCATGCATAAAAAAATACCCTGATATAATTTTTTTGTCACGCCATCCATCACAAGCCACTCCAATAAGACAGGAACTAGCTTTAATGTAAAACATTAAATTGTCCAGTCTCACATCCAGTCAGACATGCATGCTAATCTCTCTTTCCTCCTTAATGTGAAATGCTCAATGTTATATACATGTGCACATGTGGTGCAGCATATTAATAGTGATTTCACAGCAATGTGACAAGCGTTTTTTTAGATCTCAGTGTGCATGCAGCACAATGAATAGTTTCTGTGTTAGATAACATTTAAGTTGAAATGATCTGTATTTAGCTTGTGTGCTGTGTCCTTGGACGAAATGTGGCATTGTCTATAGTTTCCCTTCAAAATCTAATCCGTCATTAACATCATTTGTTTAACGTGGCCTTTACATTTGCATGACTTAATGCATTTTCCCTGAGGTGAATCAGTACTCCGGAACAAAGCACTCAGTGTTGCGTCTGTTTCCTCTTTCATTTGCCCCACTCGTCTCTTTTTTATCTTTTCTTTTATCGTTTATCACTTAAGTCTTTATTGCCCGATAGAAACTTGTGTAATAATTCACATTATTGTCGTTAAAAATGTTTCCTTATGCTTTCAATTAAATTCTGGGTTCACTTTGTCCCAAGTTGGCTCCAGAAGATACTGTATGTTATGTATGATTTGCATATGATTTGTATGTTATGTTTGTGCCTCCATCTTGTTTGATGCAGAAGAAGAGTTGGCCTTTTATATCATACTCTAATGTGAAGAGTCCACAGGACAAGGAAGATGTCTGTTACACAGACATACACACATACGTCTCCTGTACTTGCAATATTTTGCCTTACATAACATGTAGCTTTAATAACAAAGAAAATTATTGTTGCTATAATATTATAGCAATATTATATCATAGAATATTGCTGGTATGCACTGATCAAGTTTTTTTTGCTGTAATATAATTTTAGTTGAACACAATAAATATTTATGTAAGCATCAGCCCCTAATACTGTAAATTTACTTTAATAATTTATCTTTTTGGTTATTATCATTTCCATCTGCTCTTTACCACTGTCCCCCGTCTTCCACCCGGCTTTCAGCTACAAATCCTTCCTGCCGAGATGCATGCGAAGTCACATTCAGGAGTACAACATTTTGACTCGCAAGAGGATCCGCTATCGCTTCAAGAGATTCATCGAGCAGTTCAGTGAATGCAAGGCAACGGTGTCCAACCTCAAGCTCAAGTACCTGATGAACCTGGAGATGCTGCTGCCCCACCTCTACTCTGAACACTTTCAGGTCACCGACCTCTCTGCACACAGTGTTACCATCGTTGTCACGGGCAACAAAGGCATCCAGTGGTCAAAAGGAAAAGAGGAAGAGGGAGCGGAGGAGGTGAGCACCGGGAGCTGGGTACACGTTGCACTGGTAATGCCTTTGTGCAGTACCAGTCAGCCACAGTGTCACGCTGTCTTGTATTTCTTTTTTTACCACAAGAACAATAGTGTATGTGTCATCATCTAATGTTGTGATCTAATGTCACCTAATCATGCCTTTGTATTATCTTTGTGTCTGTAGGAGTTACAGATGTACTGCGACTTTCCAGAGGTTGTCGACATCAACATTAAACAAGCTAACAAAGAAGGCTCAGCAGAGAGTCGCATAGTTACACTGTCCAGACAGGACAGCCAAATCCTGGTATAGTATACTCTACTACACACTCTGCTTTTCACTTTTAAAATTATTAGATTTTTCTCATTTTAAAGGACCAATGTGTAGGATTTATTGGCATAAATAAGAGTGAACTGAATACCTAAGTATATATGTGAGAACTACGGTGGCCTTCAGATAGCACAAAAACACAGTGGAATCAGTGTTTGATATGTTCGTTTTTTGAGGTAACGAAGACACAGCAGCTCTAATTTTCAGTTGATAATACATTTACATTTACATTTATTAAATGCTGTATTTAGTTTCAGTTGATAGACCCCCCTAAATCCTACAATCTGGTCCTTTAACTTTAGCTAAATCATATATTTTATAAAAATTAAAAGTATCTTCTTTGCTTTGTTTGAATTGTGACCAGTTAACAAGTTAAGTGATTAAAAATGATCAATTTAACAAATTTAGTATCACTTTCACTACTAATTTGATACTAGTCTGAAGTATGCTAATCTGTTCCAATTAATTGCAAAATATCCTTTTGTTTACATTAATTTAAAGGTGAAATTAGGGACTGAATCGATTATTTTTTTTCCTCTACATTCTGTGTCCATGTCTGATAAACAAAGGAAGTGGAATTCCACTCACCATCAGAGGCTCTGTCGTTCGTGTCGTTAGTTGATGGATATTACAGACTGGTCGCCGATGCCAATCATTACCTGTGTAAAGAGGCGGCTCCACCAAGACTCCTGGAGTGCATTCAGAGCTACTATCATGGCCCTGTTTCGTGAGTAGTGCACATGTGCATGCACAACGACACACGTGTCCTTGCGCATCCATAACATACACGTACTAAGACACATTTTCTGCTCACAGAATGGAGTTCACGATTGGTAAGCTGCGGCGCTCTGGTAATCACCAGGGACTGTACATCCTTCGCTGCAGCCCGAGGCACTACGACAAATACTTTATGTCTTTTGTGGTCGGGGTAAGCACAAAAAGTTGCATAATGCTTATCTTCACAGGAGTGCATGAATACTTGTCTTGTTACATGACTGATATTGGCGTTGAGCAATTAACTTCTTGAGTCTACATACATCCCAGACAACAGACTATGATGTTTCTCTTTAATTACCTTGACTGTGGCGACACGCCATAGTCTAATCTGTCCCTTCACAGTTTAACAATGAATGGATATGGATTTATACTCCATATACTGTCGTAACATATAACATCTAACATTTTCTTACCTGCAAATCTGTCTTTTCATTTTTTTCATTATCAGTATGAAAGTATGGTGGAATACAAGCACTGTCAGATTATGAAGTTGGAAACAGGGGAGTACATTCTGAGCGGAGCAAAGAGGAGCTTCGGTTCCCTGAGGGAACTTCTGCACTGCTATCAAAAGGAGGCGCTGCGCACTGAAGGATATACTTTTCAGCTGACCAGGTGCTGCCCCCCCACCCCGAAAGGTCAGTGTTCAAATGCAGACATGATGTTTCAAAACCATACTGTACACATGAGCACTGGTTTCCAAATGTGGCAAACAGGGTGCAGCACTAAATTCCTTCATTACATAATTTCTAACTACTCAATACTCAACTCTGTGAGGTCCCAAAGGTCTTCATCTAACCGCCTCATTTACATGCTGCCAATGTCACATTTTTATCTATAAACAAATAAAAAAAACTCAGTGGAGACTCCCTCTGTCTCCATGGCTGGGGCATTAGCAGGCAAGTTAGTCCCTCTAAATACGGACTTCAGGGGGCAAAACAAATAGCTTGTTCCTATATAGGCTCAGGTCAGGCCAACTTTTTGTATTTTTAATTATATATAGTCACCAAGAGAAGTGAATAATCTTTTTTAAATATTGCATTTTATACTGAAAGTAAGACTTTTACTTCCCAGATAAAGTCAGTGATAATTGGTCTCCTGGTGGGAAAACTCTTTTATCCTTTTATAAAATGAATCAAGTTCAGAAGTAGTTAATTCTACTAACATTAGTCTTAATCAAATGTAATGTCAAAATGTGAGTGATTAAATCCATCCTAATCCCTTTTCATCCCTCCAGAGAAATCCAACCTACTGGTGTGCAGAAATAATCAAGGTGCAGAGGTTCCTCTGTCGCCCTCCCTCCACAAACACATCAGTCAGATGGTCTTCCACAAGATCCGAAAAGAGGATCTCAACATTGTAAGATAACCGACTTATTGCAAGGGCTTTTTCCTGTTTGTAGACATTTTCTAAGTCAAGTTTGAATTAAAGTTCACGTGTGTTCTGTCTCCAAAACACTGCTAGTGTTGCGCTGAAAGAACTCTTTCGACATTAGTGTGCCATTGTTTGTGTCACGCTGTCACCTCAGTGTTTGATCCATTTCTGTCTCACTATGTTTTCTGTCATAAGAGCACTTTTGTGGAACAGGTCAGTCACAGTAAAACCACACCAGTTGTTCCATGAATCAAAGAACTCAGGGTTTCCCCCTTTTTTCTTTTTGCTAAATTGTCTTCTCAGTTATTTTTTTCGGAGATTCAAGCAGTTTCCTCTTCCTGTTTTGAACTTCAGCTGAACTACTTTATGTCAAGAACCTCAGACATTGCAACTGTAGATTGATTTTGTTGAATCTGGTTCATGCTTCTTAAGCTTGGTCCTTTGCTGGTGGTGAAATGGTGAAACTCGTCTTTCCAAAGCAGATGATTTTTTTAACTTAAGTTTAAACTGTTTTTAGAATGAGAGTCTGGGCCAAGGAACATTCACAAAGATCTTCTGTGGTGTGAGGAAAGAGCTGGGAGACTATGGAGAGGTACACCAGATAGACGTCGTTATCAAGATCCTGGACAAGGCTCATCGCAATTATTCCGAGGTTGGTTTGTTGACTGAGTGAGCGATCGAATATCAGATCAAAGAAACATTTGAAGTCAAATGTTTGACCCGTTTTCTCCCTCACAGTCATTCTTTGAAGCAGCCAGCATGATGAGCCAGCTCTCCCACAAGCACTTAATCCTCAACTATGGCGTCTGCGTTTGTGGTGATGAGAGTAAGTTTACAACACATACTCACACAAACACAAGGGAGAATTCTTTTGTTATCCTGGCCTGGAGTTTGTGTGGACATCTGTGTGGACATCTGTGTGGATTAGCGTGATGTGGAAGAAGAAGACAAATCAGAGTTAGAGAATCAAACATGAGGTTTCTGACCTGCTCACTTGCTTTGTGTTCTGACCTGAACTTCCACCTGGTCTCAGTCATTATTGGACTGCTGCCCACACACATCAGGGCAGTGAAGCTGGAAACTGGAAGCGAAAAGTAGACGGGAGAGAAAAGCTGCGACTGGAAAGATTTTGGAAGTGTCTTTTTCACGACATGCTGAGACGCACCTGACAAATATTTTGCCAGTAGCTTAACAAGAGTGTTTCTGTTCGATTTCCATGACCAAAGCCAGATTTCACACGTGAGAAAATAAACTGGACTGAACCAGATGCCTAACTGTCAACAACGAAATTCACGAGTCGGAAGAATATTCTGTTTTCTGCATGTCATTTGCGTCATTGAAGAAACCACAGGAAGTGAGCTATAATGACCTCCTTCTTCTCTGTTTGCCAGACATGATGGTGCAGGAGTATGGTAAATTTGGTTCTCTGGACACCTATCTGAAGAAGAATAAAAGCTGTGTCAACATCACATGGAAGCTGGAAGTGGCCAAACAGCTGGCGTGGGCTATGCACTACCTGGTAAGAGCACTTACATGTATATACACTAGCTGTCAACTACAATTACACTGGTGTCCACTTAAATATGCTGTGCTTTAACATGTTTTTTCATCTAAATGGGATGATAATAACACATCCTGTGCTATTAAAGAAGTCTAAGACTAGTGATTCAGAGTATTAAATCATCCAAGTCCCTGTCCTGTGTCCACACAGGAGGATAAGACCCTCATCCATGGAAACGTTTGTGCCAAGAATGTTCTCCTGATCAGAGAGGAGGATCGAAAGACAGGCAGCCTGCCCTTCATCAAGCTCAGCGATCCTGGCATCAGCATCACCGTGCTGCCCAGAGAAGGTGAGACCCATGTCCTTATCTTGGTGTGAGTAGACACATACCTATGTGACGTCATGTGGAAATATTGTCCACTCAAACAGGTTTCCTTTGGTGTGATTGTCTCAGCCCTCTTATGTATTTCCCACCCCTCACTTTTCTAACTCTCATGTGTCTCTTTCTCTACATGTCCATTCATCAGTTTTGGTGGAGCGCATCCCATGGGTTCCCCCTGAGTGCATTGACAATCCCCAAAACTTGAGTTTAGCCAGCGACAAGTGGGGCTTCGGGACGACCCTGTGGGAGATCTGCAGTGGCGGAGACAAACCACTCAGCACTCTGGATTGCTCCAAGGTCACAAAAAACAAACCGAGAATGCCCTGTAAGACAGATATTACATAAAGAATAGTTCAACATTAGGGAGAATGTTGTATTTAAGGTAAGACAATAGAGTTGTTGGTGGTTGCCATGGCCAACAAATGACCACTGTTCTACAGCAGAAATAGCTCCAATAAAACAAAAAACCAGTGTGTTGCATCTCCATGGATGTTGAACTATTCCTTTGAATCACCTTAAACGTATACTGTTCCATTGTCTTAACAGTCATTTTACATTTTCATAATTGATGAAAGAATGAAAGAGAGGGTGAATACACAGCACAGGTCCTGACCTTAACTCATTTCCTCTGCAGAAGAATTTGTTCTATGAGGACAGACATCAGCTGCCGGCCCCCAAATGGACGGAGCTGGCTAATTTAATAAACTGCTGTATGGACTATGAGCCGTCGTATCGACCATCCTTCAGAGCAGTTATCAGAGATCTTAACAGCCTCTTCACTCCAGGTAGGAAGACGCGTGGTAGACGGGTAGAGCTACAGGTCATGTGCACACTGTGAGTTTGCGTCCTTCTGTGGTTGCAGACTATGAGCTGTTAGTGGAGAGCGACATGTTGCCCAACCGGACAAGAGGCTTCGGCTTCCCGTGGGCCTCCGAGAGCCAGGAGCCCGCCCAGTTTGAGGAGCGGCACCTCATCTTTCTCAAGCAGCTGGGCAAAGTGAGATGTGCTCATTAAACGTTTGGCAGCAACATAATGTGCTAGAAGCTGAGATGGAATGATAACACTTTGTCTGTTCTCCCGTCGACCCCGCGCTGCAGGGGAACTTTGGCAGTGTGGAGATGTGCCGATACGATCCCCTGCAGGACAGCACAGGTGACGTGGTGGCTGTGAAGAAACTCCAGCACAGCACAGCCGAGCACATGAGGGACTTTGAGCGGGAAATTGAGATCCTCAAGTCGCTCCAGCACGAAAATATAGTCAAATACAAAGGAGTCTGCTACAGTGCAGGTATGAACACATCATCTGTCTGCCTGTATTTTGCCATGTCAATGCAAAGAATTTCAGAGTTGGAAAGATTGCAAAAGATTAGTGCATGAAAGAATCTGTCCATGCTCGTCTGAGGACAGAGAGCTGTCATTCCCTAACGTAAGAGTTCTAATAATCTATGAATGAAACTAATTTGCAGCTCTAAGTTCCTCACCTGGATCACAGGAATAGTAGCTGTTGCACCGCGAGAGCTTACGAGGATCCCAATAAACTATAAAAATAAAACATGTTGATAAACATTTTTTCATACATAATACCATCTCGACCGTCTCCACATTCACCGCCCAGAGCATCAATGATCTTGTCCATGAAAAATATTAATCTAGATCTTCTCATAAAAGCCTCTTAAAGCTCGGGCCTCCACTCCTCATTATTATCTCTGCCTCTTTCCGTCTGCAGGACGAAGGAACCTGCGGCTGATCATGGAATACCTCCCCTACGGCAGCTTGAGAGATTATCTCATCAAACACAAGGATCATTTTGACTCCAAGAAACTGCTGCTCTACGCATCGCAGATCTGCAAGGTAATAATAATGATAATAATGATAACCTAATTTGTGTATATAGCAGCCCATATTTACCCTACACCTCAGGTGCTTTCTTAAAGGACAACTCTACTCCATATTCATTTCGGTATCTCGGTCTTTTTCTTGTGTTTCAGAGAATCTAATGTTCTCTTTCAACATTTCACTTCACTTCTGTTTCCTTAACCGTACAGTTTGCTGCCGTCATAGCTTTAATGTTTCGGCCTTCCCTCCATCATTCGGGATGAGAGAAAGCATCACTGTGTCACCACAGACACGGAAAACAAAACACTGCCATATTGAGAACGACAGAAAGTTACATACAACTGATTATAACTGGTTTGATTATAACAGACATTTGTTTATATGGAAAAAAAGTACTACAGCTTTTAAGTGTTTCATGAGGCAGCATCAATGTCATGGTTAGTGCAGCAAAGTCTACATTTCATTTGAACAATTTTATCTCAACAAAAGGCACAAGGATAATGTCAAAAAGAAACTTACAATGATCCAAACCCATAGGGACTGGAACTGGACACAAGGAGCTAACAAGACAATATAAAAACAAGTGTGTGAGTATACACACACACACACACTAGGAAGGGACAGATAACGAGACACAGGTGACGCTAATTAGGGCGGAGCAGGTAATCACGACAATGACCAGTCAGTCAAGTATCAAACCAAAACAGGACGTGTCAAAATAAAACAGGAAATCCACAAAATATATACGCCAAACAATCAAATAATGATATGACTGATTCATTTTAGGGGATGGACTACCTGGCCACAAAGCGTTACATCCACAGAGACCTGGCCACGAGGAACATTCTGGTGGAGAGCGAGATGAGGGTGAAAATTGGAGATTTCGGTCTGACCAAGGTGCTGCCACAGGACAAGGAGTACTACACTGTCAGAGAGCCGGGAGAGAGCCCCATCTTTTGGTGAGAGCGACAAACTGCAGGTCCTTTTCACCCTTGACTGGCGAGAGTGAGTGAACACAGCTGGGTTCACTGCAAAGTCGCCATGAATGAATGATTTGAATTATTTGCTGGTGTTTTTAAATATGTGTGTGGTTTGTTGTGTGTCCCACACACGGTAACATGTGTGTGTAAACGATGTGTTGTGATGTCTTGCAGGTATGCTCCAGAGTCCCTGACAGAGAGCAAGTTCTCCGTGGCCTCAGATGTTTGGAGTTTCGGCGTCGTCCTCTACGAACTCTTCACTTACAGTGACAAGAACTGCAGCCCTCCAGCAGTACAGCACCTATTTTTTATTTTTATGTTTTTTTTTATGTTATGACGTTACCACTTTCCTCTTCCAACATGAATTACTTTTTATTGAGCTATTAAACTACGGGAGTATAATTAGCTCTGAAGTGTTGGACAAATCACTTGGTTGAGCACTCTGTCCTGTTGACGTCTGACCTACTGAAAAATAGGAAAATTCTATTCTTAATTGTGGATCATTTTGTTTTACTTGGTTTTAAAACTTTAACCAAACAAGAATGTTTGATTTTTCTTTTTTGTTCCAGGTGTTTATGGACAAAATGGGGAATGAAAAGCAGGGACAGATGATTGTTTACCATCTGATAGATCTGCTGAAACAAGGATACAGGCTCCCTGCTCCTGATAATTGTCCAAAGGAGGTCAGCAAAAATATGAAAACAAGAAGCAACGCAGATTTGTTTTAATGAAATCGCCCAGGGATTTGATTCTTCCTCTTTGTTAACATCTCCCGCAGATTCACAAGATGATGGCAGAGTGCTGGGGCAGTGACCCGGGACTGCGGCCGACCTTCATGACATTAATCCAGAAAGTGGAGAAGGTCCGAGAGAGCAATGAAGGATGAGCAGCATTCTTCCCTGAACCTTAAAACCTTTAGGTGTTGGACTGGACTTGGAACGTCTCGCTTTACTGCTGAGATGTTTTAGACATAATCACTACACCTGAATCAGATGTTTAAACCATGAGGTTTTTGATGACGCCTTCAAGAACAATGGGCCTGTTTCACAGCAGCCATTTTGACACGTTTTAGCAACAAGAGCACAGGTGTGAAGTGATCACATGACCACTGGCTCATGAAAAAATGTCAAAAACCATTTAAAACTTGAAATGAGTGCTAATAATTTGTTTAACCAAAGAGACGAGGGGACTTTGGACACTGTTGGACATTTATCTGATACGTCTTTGGGGGAAGGCATTCTTGACCTGACGTAAGAACAGAAGATGGAGGACAGAGAGAACAGAAACAAAATGCAGTAAACTGTTGGGACGGAGGAGAGCGGAAGCAATGATTTGCCACTCAGGACATTCTTGTATGTGCCATAAACTTTTCAGCTGCCACGATGATTCCTGCTGTTACTCTGGAACTTTTACAACAATATATGATCCACCAAACATAAGATCATAACCAAAAAGTCTTTTGTTTACATCAATGCAATTGTGAGAAGTGAAATGTCCACAATAACTGCTCTTCAAGCTCTTTGACGGTAAAATGTTAACATCGTCTGTGTCAATAATTGCTGTGAGGATAAATGTACAGTTTGCCGTTTTCAGTGTTCCAATGCAGAACGGTCTGTAGGTGCTACACGTGAAACGTACACGTTGAGAGTAATGAGTGAATAATGAAGCGTTTGTACCGTGTACAACAGTAGTTTGTTGCAAAAAAAGGGGTTTGATTTAAAACCCATTTCACGTAGTTAAAGATGTAGAAGTTCTTGTGCGTTAGAAGCCTATATATCGTCACATTTTTCAACTCACATTTATGAGTGTTCACAAGTTGTTGTTTTTTAACAACAACAAATCTGTTGCATTGAATTTATAAGCTTAAACCAAAAAAACTCAAATCATTCAGGTAAATAAAAAGGTTTTCCTTTTTATGGACTAAAGCTCAACGTGCAAAGAACGAACCAATTTACCTCTGGACTCAATTTATTCCTGAATGTCCCTTTTGAGGTCATGTCTGGTGTGAATAACTATTGTTTGCTTTAATTTGTATTTTGCTGCCAATTGGCATTTTGTTTGGCTGTGTAAGATTTCATATCAGTATTTTGTGGAAAACTGTTTGAAAAACAAAAAAACCAAAACAAACGAAATTGGCTCCATTTATTTCACCTGGAGTCTGATTGCGACACATGACGTGCATGTAGATTTGTGTAAAGACTGAAATGGTGGATTTGTCATCATTATATTCCAGGAGTGTTTATGACTTTATTGAACAAAACCTTTGTGCTATCTGTTATCGATAATAAACGTATCATTGTTAAAATGGACTATGGGTCTTTTTTCAGAAAGAGGCTTCATTGTATTGACTCCAAAACCCAAAAGGTGTCAAAGTGTGTCCATTGAGAGCTATTGTAAAAACATAGTGGCCAATTCTGGGGTCAAGAAAAACAACAATGACACAAGCAGGCGATTGTACACATAAAAATAAGTAGAATGAAAATTATTTCCACCTTAAATTTGACACACTGGACCTTTAGCAAAGACAACAGGGTGAAAAAAAGAATTCCCAGTTGTGTCCTCGGGGCGTTGACAGAAAATAAAAAGGACGGATGTGAAATCGCAGCAATATACGCTCACAGCTGCTTTAATAGCATCGATATCATTTCCCTGGTGTAAACATGGTTTAGTCACACACTCCCTTACAAGTGTGAAGAAAGGAGCAAATGATAACTGCGAGTATTTTTAATTTTTATTGTAAAGGATACTGAAATGGTGACACAAGAGTACACACAGATACAGGATCTCTTTAACAAATCGTGAAGGAGGATAAATCAATGATGATGACAAAGAGATGAAGTAATAAACAGCAGATGTGAACACTCTTAAATCCTACATCTTTCCACAGCTCCCCCCCACCCTCCCCCCCATCACCCCCTTCTCCTCCTTTCCTCGGCTCAGCACAAGCGTCCAATATCGTTCTTGGTGCAGCCCTGGCTGCAGCACATCCCTGCCACTCCCAGAGAAAAGTTCCTCTTCTTCTTGCTGTGCGTGGTCCAGCCGGCTGCCAGTGGACGTCCGTCCTGCTCAGGAAAAAACGACGGCGCCTGAGACTTCTCCAGCAGGGACGGGTCACTCTGCTGCTGCTGCTGCTGCTGCTGCTGCTGCTGCTGCTGCTGCTGCTGCTGCGCGTCTCCCACGGCCCCGTAAAGAGCCAGGAGGTCAGACAGAGACTGAGAGGCGGCGATGTGAGCGGGAGAGCGGTGTTCTGTGAGCTCCGTGCCACTCTGCCAGGTGTGCCGACTGTCCTCTGCTGGAACGTCGCTGAGAGAACTCCACAGGAAAGAGTCTGGAAGAAAGGAAACGTGACAGAGATAAAGATTCACCTCATGGATGTAAATATAAAGCTGATTGTAAATCATGAGTGTTGCTCCTGACCTTTTGAGATACAGAAGAGCACAAAATGTTGTGTTCTTTGTTTCTTAGCCAGCTGATTCTTTCAAAACTCTTTCCTTCACTACACCAGAAAATATTTCAGCTTAAGGCCAAGCTGGAGATTTTAAGTCTTGAATGATGTGCTTTTAAAAAGCAGTTACTTTAAGTGTTTTAGTGCCTGTATATTTGGTTTTATCTGTTAATTCCAAAGACACACATAAGGAGCTGTAATAATGTCAACCCACCTGAGTCCCTCTCTGTGGACCGCCTCCACCGGGAGCCTCCGCAGGTGAAAATGACCGCTCTGATGAACTCTCTCCCGCAGAGCTTCACCCCATAGTCCCTGGGCACCATCAGTCTGCTCATGACATCAGCCCTCACGCAGCTGCACATGCCACCGACGCACACCACGGCCACGGCGAGAGTCAATCTCCAGAGCATTCTCACAGACAGGTGGGGGACCAGGTTCCACCTCAGATCACCAGACCAGACGTTTCCTCGCCGCTCAGGTCACAGAAGGTGCTTCAGGTTTTTTGGCTTGTATTGTGTGGCAGAGCAGACTTTGGTGTTCCTCCTTCTTGCTCTCTCTTGGTCAGTGGACGCAGCCTTTTATAGTCTTAGTCAGTTTAATCATCAACCTTTTCCTTTCAACCTCCCCCAACCTTTCAGTCTCTCTCTCGCTCTCTCTCTCTCACACACACACACACACACACACACACACAGAAACACAGACGTCATCTGGATTAATGACAATGACGTACTTGAAGTTATTCACATTTGTTGTAGTAATATTAGAATAACACTAACTCAGTAACCATTTCATTGCTAAAAAATATAGGGTTCTGCATTTTGGACCAAAGCAGAAAAGATAATTTTCTATGAAATTGTTCTTTTTTATTGATTTTTTCTAACAAATATTATTTTCAACAAATCAATAATTAACCGATTGCAAAATTAACCGGTGGCTATTTTTGGATCATCGATCAATCAGTTCAAGGGACAGTTGTTTGTGGACAATTAAGACATCTGAAGATGTCGTTTTGAGACATAGGAAACATCGGATAAGAGAAAATTGATCTTAATAGACGGATTAACTGCTAATAATAACATGATCAATATTTGGAACCCTTGTTATGATTTAATGGGAATCCTTCCTGTCTTGACAAATGTCAGCTCTGTTGACGGTCTTCATAATTAAAGCTCGGTTAAATACCATTTTTGAGAAGAGAGCATTTTCATCATTTATTCATCATTTGTTCACTTTAGTTGTCTCCTCTGTTCCCAGGCAGAAATGCTGTGACAAGTTACACAGACGTGCGCGCTGGAAACATTAAAGCAACACTATGTAACCTTTGTTGAGGCGCAGCGCCCTCTGCAGCCACAAGTTATTATTTATGTCGGGCTTTGTGAGATTTTTAGGTGAAGAGGAAAAAGAAATGAGTGTCTTGAAGACGCCTCAAACAAATGTTTGAATATTCATCGGGATCTCCAGCTTTCTGAACCTGAAGCACTATCACTTTATGACTTGATTTTTGTCCCCATAATGTGACCTTGTAAACAGAGTTAGGTCCCCACAACATAAGGAATACCACAATTGCAAGTTATTTGTAACACATTCTACATAACTCTGCCCTCTAGTGGTCTCAAATAACTTCACACAATATAACCCTTCGCCTGAAATATCGAAGTGTTTTAATTAACCGGACAGTGAAAGTAATTCATGTATTAAACATAAACAACTGGGGACCGAGTATAAAGGTTGCACAAAACCATTGTGTCACAAAATGGTTTGTCATCTTTAAAGAAGCACTTCCGGAAATAAAACGTTTGAAGCATAAAGAGGAAGAATATGGTCATCATCACAGTCTCAGTGGATTATGTGGAATTCCTTGAGCAAACAGTAACTGATGTAAATGTTCATACTTTAATATTTATCATTGAGACACGTTAGATGTAACTGTAGTTGTGTGTTTGTATAAAACATGGACTCTAGTGATTTTGAGTCCATTTTCAACACCTGTACATGCCGGGGACCAATGTGCCGTCTGAAAAGAAATACTGGGTCCCCTGATATTCATTCAAACTATTGACTCGTCACTTCTTCAAGAAGGAGGTGAGGCTGTTTAGCGCGCCGGGCTTTCTCTATGCTAACGAAGGTCGGAGTTCCAAGAGGCAAGTCCAAAAGGTCGTGTTCAGTCGCCATGATACTCTCCGCCTCGCCTGGAGGTGTGACGGAAGAACAAATACAAATTGTTGCGTCAGGTTGGGACAAATAGATTTTTTTATTTGTTAATGCCGAAAGTCATGAACTGGAAGTGAGTTAACAGTGTTGCCGACTCCTCAGTAAGGAAGGTCGCTATTGCATGTCCCAAAGAGACAAAAAGTGAGCTTTGAACTACATTACCTCCATTCTTGTTTTTGTAATGTCACAATTCCAACCCTCCTCCTTTAAAAATGAACCATTTATTAAGAAAATGTTGTATTTGCAGATCAGCCAACGTGGCTTCGTGCATGCACGATTCATTCTGCAGTCTAGACAGGGAGTGGTGAACATCTCCTGCGCTGACTGCAGCTGTGTGAGGAGTGGACTGGGCCGCCTGTGAGTGCTTTAGGACAGGCGACGGACCCATGGCAGCACCCGCTGCACGTTGAGATGTAAACCGGTACGTGCGTTCACGCCAGGGTCTCCAAAGACGCCAGAAAAATCACTAGATTTGTCGCATCTTTGAAAAAGAGTGGTTAAAGGGGTCTGAATACTCACTCAGTGTTGGCAACACTGTGAGTTAACCACTTTCCAGTTGAGAAAAAACATGAATGCAAACATATCTCTGGCTAGCCAATGTAAGCCATTGTTAGCAAGTGATATTTTGTACACACAACACAGCACAACATGCCGGCGTTTGTGAGGTTACTCCGACTTTCCCAGTTGGAAGTTCCAACCTGAGGGGGTGTTCCAGTTAAAACACAGGAGCGTAGGCACTCGGAAATTCCAACAACAACTGGAATGCACCATTTGTACGTGCGTCCAAAGTATGCATCAGAGGGAGGGGATTAGTGTTTATGAGCATCATTAGCATTGAGCTGAAGGTGATCACACGGCTCTGGAATGCTGAGTTTTAATGGCGGTAAATTAGTAGTTCGCTGAACCAAACTCTGTTTTGAAAGACAGAGGCTGTCCTCGACTATCACACATCTCTCTTTTACTGCCTTCATGAAGCTTATTAGACATATGGGGTGTGAAAACTAGAATCAAATGAGTGTGAATCACAGCGAGCCTCTCGCAAACCTTAAACAAGGCTTTCAAACCAGTCAAACTATGAATGAACAGGTTCCTGCCTCTTAGAGAACAGAGACCCAAGGACATGTTAATATACACACACACACAGATGTTTAAATATTTTACATACGGGTGGCTGACACCTTTGTGCGTGTGTAAAACTGCAGCACAATTACATTTTGTTTCATTTCATTGAGTGTAACTATGAATGTTTCATCGAGTTTTATTTTAAATAACGTGGATGGGATATTTGCTAAATAATGTGGAAAATTCAGAACAAAAACAAGTGTTATTTGAACTGTATGAGAAATATAAGTTCTCCTGGGCCACTATTATGGTCGTGTGTGACTGCGTTGCCGTAGGTCTTACCTCTCATGCGATGAATAAGCGTTCCATAAGCGCTGTCTATCTGGTAGGCAAGTATGAAGCTGAGAGGATAGATGGGCGCCAACAGGGAGGGTTTCTTTCTTTTAACGGCGCTGTAGAAAAAGCACAGTGAGTGAGTCAGACTCATGATTACTGAGCTGTGGCCATTTAATAAGACAGTATACAGTGAGGATCACACTTTTTTTTGCAGTTTTTCCATCATGATACGGTTCAGTTTGGTACAGTACGGAACAACGGCATCAGGACACGACGCCAGGACATCCACTAGCACTTTGTTTGTGGCTGTTTGTCTCAACAAGACTTTAAACTTTGTGTGAGAATAGACTGCATGGCCTCGACTTCCATAGGATATTTGTTCCAGTTGCAAGGGAGTGACATTTTTTGTGACCCATACTGTATTATTTTACTCTGGTACCACAAGGGATGGGTAAGAATGGGGCCAATTATTTTGGTACCATTCCTAATGAAAATGAGAAAAAAATACATATCGTAGAAACACAGCTTTAGTGTATCATTGCGGCTTTTTAATTGTGTGTTACACACAAGTCACCAGAGGGAATCTCCTCTTAAAAATCATATGAGCTGTTAACACAACTCACCCTGCAACGAGTCCCACTGTAGTCACTGCAAAGAACGTGCCAAAGTATTTGAGAAACTCTCTGGACCAGGCAATCTGCATGGCCATCTGTCGGTCCCTCATCTGGCTCTGCATCATGATCTGACGCTCCAACTACACACAGACATGCACACAAAAAGAGGAACAGAACAGGTTACAAAGCTAGAAGAGCTTTAAAAGCAATGGCAGGACACCGTCTCATGCCTTCTTGTAAAAATACATATTTAATGAGCAGATAAAACTTAAGACAAATTATGTCAAATGTAATTTGCAATTCTGACACATGTACAAACAATTAAGAAACTATACAATCCACTCTTAAAGCTTAAATATCTAACATGAAAGCCAGGTGTTTCCGTATACAACCACATCACACTAACATGTTAATATCTGTCATTTGTGAAGGAATGACATCACAAACACACAAATCTAAACAGAAAATCTACGCTTTTCGAAACAGAAATATGAAAGGTATCAGTGCGGCTGTTACATCAGAGACAGGGTCAGTCGGTTTCAAAGTTGTTGCAGAAGGACTTCAGTGAGATGAGGCTTTTGTCTGCTCTTTCCTGGTACATGTGCACAAATACACACGCTTCATGCATAACAATTGACCGAGTGACATTCTCGTTTAAAAAGGGCTTTTATTCACTTCATAAAAAGTGAATATGTCAAAGACGAGCCTTTGTTTCCAACTCAACAGTGAAGTGACACTATCTCGTCGATGTTGCAAAAAAAAAAGAACAAAGAAAAGAGAGACCACATCACTCAAATGATGAGTCACTGACATAAATTATAATGTGTCGAGTGAAACGACGGTTTGATTTCTGACGTCCTGCACGTGTTCATGATCATTTCTGTGTGATGTTACTTAGCACTTGAGCTAAATTAAGTGAATTCAAAATAATGCGCGGAGACCAATGCAAATGTCTGACGGAGATAACATTGCTATACATTCAGATTTTTTCACACAACACAACACAACAGCTGCAAGTAAAGAGGTGCACAGTAAAAACTATACATGTACAGGGTGTTATGAGAGAAAAGACTGACTTTCATGTCCAACAGATAAAATGACTTTTCATTTGGCAGAATTTTTCTTTATGAATTGTTGTTTTTCATTACCGCATGGTGGCCATTCTGGATCACCATTATTTGTTTTACATTAGCCTAACAAGGACAAACTAAACAGCTTTTGAATTTTGATGCCAATTAACAGCTACATAGGTTCTCCAAAGTCATGTTTCCAGCATGGTACGGTAAAGCCCACAGTCAGGCTTGCGTTTCGACAGAGAATAGTACTTTTACTTGGTGGGCTAACAAATAAATGCATCCAACACAAAACGGAAACTCGGTCAGTTTGTGTCAACAAGACGTCAAGCGGCCGTTGAAGAAACACTGGTCGCTTTTCTGTCACCTACCCATACCATACCACACCACATACTCCCGTACCAAAACAGTTGGGAGCAGTTATTTTGGTACTATTCCTAATGGAAATGCAAACTTATACATACCATACTGAACCACAACACACTTAGAAAGGCTGGGTGAGGTGACTTCACCAAGAAATGTTGCTAAATGTTACATACTGTACCTTTAATCTGAGCGTTACAGTGGAATAATAAGAACTCAAGCAGCGGGTGATCAGTAATACTCTGGACTGACAATTCTTTTTATTATAGCCTCTGTGTCGATTTCAGTTTCAGGTATTTTTTTTAGGGGACAGAGTATTTATTTACTGCTTTAATATATCAGCAAATATGCTTAAAAAACAACAACAACAGGTGTATCATGTTAAGTTTTATCCCCTTATCAAACTCAGGGGAAAATGTCACACTGTGTCCAGCAGCAGAACGAAAAGCTGAAATGCAAATACTTGATGTGAGTCATTACGCTGTAATTGTGCTATATGGATTGGCAAACCAAATTTCTGCCACTTATGTACACTTACCATTAGTCCATCAGTGGGTTAAATAAATAAAATAAAATAAAATGCACTAATGACATACCCTTAGTGGTAATTAAACATGACATCACTCGCACTCTTGCTGTAAAGGACGCAACATTGTGAGAACATTAAGTGCTTGGTTGATGGCTACTTATAAAAGTCAGTAAGCATTTAAATTTAGAAGAAGAAAAAAAAGAGAGTTTGAAAGTAATTGGGCTGACCCGTCACAAGCAGGTAGAAATCACAGTAATGAAACACAATCATTCCTAACAACATGCTCTTGGACTGATTATGGAGAGTATTATCAGCATGCGTGAACAATAGAGACTCAGTTTAATTAAAACATGACGTATAATATCCCAAAATGATATGTATGTATGTATGTACTGTATATTATTTCTACAGCAGATATAGTTGCTATGCACTCTATATGTCCAAAATTAAAACCGGTAACTGGCTTTAATATTTAATGATTCATATCAGTGGCCAAAACGTACCTGGTAACATTTTTATTTTAGTGACTGATAAAGAAGTGGTAAATCTTCTATAAACAAACCAGTATTTGTATTTGTATTTGTATTTATTTATTTGCACCATAAAAAAAACGACAATACAAAAAACAGAAATTAAAGAAGAATAGTAAGTGCAGGAGAGGTTAAAAAACCCTACATGGGCTTATAAGAAGCACCTCCCCAAGAAATATACACATTCAAAGGATAAATCAACAACAACAACAATAGGAGAAAGCAACAACAAATAACAACAAAAAAGGAAGCAATACAAGTGCCATTTTATAGCAGACACTCAAAGAAGTCAGAAATAAAAACATGGGTATGTATAAATATAAAATGATTGTATTTAACTGAGTGTATAAGCATGTAAAGAGATAATGATCCAATGACAAATATACTGGAAATATACTGGAAAAAAAAATAAAAAACTATTAGGAACTTTGATTTAACAGGTAAGCTTTCAGTCTTAACTTAAAAGTATTGAGGGATGAAGATAATTTAACAACATGAAGATGGGAATTCCAAAGTATGGAGCCTCTGTGAGCAAAAGAAAACTGAGTATGAGTAGTGCGGCAAAAAGGGGGATGAAGTTTATCAGTCTGTCTGGTGTTATAAGAATGGACCTGAGAGTTAACTGTAAAGAATTCATGAAAGGATTTGGGCAGCAAGTGGGAAAGTTGAATATATTTATAAGTAAATACACATGATTGAAGTATATTAATATCGTAGACTGACATTATCTGAAGATTCTTAAACAGAGGGGCAGATGGAGACAAATAATTAGAGAAGGTGGCTAATCTAACAAATTTCCAGTAAATTCATTCATCGGGAGAATGCCAGATTAATTCAATGAATGAAAATGAGCATTAATTACAGGCCAACTTTACAGGCTGTGATGTGATATATTTTACATTATATTATTTATTTGGTTAATTTTTCAAGACAAACAATATACAAAGACAAAAAAAGTTTCTGAATTCTCACTGGTGAAGCAAAACAGGGTGTAAAAAGGTTTAAGCTTATTTTCCCATCTTTCCAACAAAATCATAATGTTTTTTAAACCAGTTAGTTAGCCTTAAATGTCAACAACTTAAAAACCACATATTGGCATGCAAACGTGGAAGACACAGGTGTGAATTTATTTATGTGCACATGTGAAAATTTTGCTGGAAACCCTTCGGAATCCACTGCTGTAACCAAAGCTGACTACCACTACTCAGCTCTCCAGGAAGACAGAAATCCAGTTTTAGAGAACTGGAAATGACAGGAATGACTCCTGGAATCAACAGTCTATGGCCGTTTCTCAATATCCATACTTGTGCGTACTTGTCCGTACTTGCATACTCCCCTACTTGTGAAAACGTCATCGGCCTCAGTCCAAGTTCTGTTCCAATTCTCAAGTCCGTGAACCACGAGTACGGTTGTCAAACCTAGTCCTTAAGATTTGTATTATTATATTATATTTCTATTTATTAGATTATATTGTATTAAGATATAACATATAGCTCCGCCTCTGCGGACACTCGGAGCTCACAGTGCCCGGCACAGAGCAGCGTTACCATGGCCTGTCCTGACGAAAGTTTGAAAGTTTGTATATTATTAATGTTTTATTTATTTTAACTTTGAATTTTAGATTCATATTAAAGTTGCACAGTCATCGTATCTGTATTTAAATATAATATGGAAATATACATACACACACACACACACACACACTACAATGCTGTAAAATATCTATTTCCACATTGTACTGTATATTTTAATAAAAAATAAATTAATAAATGAAGTTTTAACAGTAAAAAAAAACCTGCAAACGAGTCTTGTTTAGAACAGTTTTTCACAAAATAAATGGCGAAGAAAAATAATTATTGTTATTATATTGTTTTTTTGGTGAGGGTATTAGGTGCAGAAAGCACTCAAAAAAGCTCAAAAAAAAAAAAGCTCAAGAAAAACACCACACTGAAAGCCACTCATGTTCAGTGAGTCTGAAAGCACGCAAACCTCTTATTAACAATCAAGCTGCTATTAAATATAAATTGAACAAAAAACATTATCGACGTCATTTCAGAGCCCCAATTGAAACCCAGGGCATGCGTCACACATGCGGACACATATCCAGTGATTTTTTTCGAATAGTGTTTAGTGATTGAGATGGATCTGTGATTCCTGGACAATACCCAGTGACTTTGACTTCAGGGTCTGCGAGGCAAGAATCAATTAGGCCTGACTGATGTGAATTGAAAATACAGACAAGCACTCATCTTTGACAACTTAATGCAAGGGGAGGCAACAGTGTCGCTTCCTACATATTCTGAAATTGCGTGGGTCCATCGCAAATTAAATTTGCTGATGTCACATTACAATTTAAATGTTCAATGTGAAAAGAACTCATCATTTGACGCAAATTACACTTTAATATTGTCATCTATGTATGTTATACCCTGCAAAAGGTCTGAATGCATAAAATATATTCATCAATGTTAAAATAAATAATCTAATTTTATTTTGAGCAGACAGGACAATAATTGTAAAATGACAAAAGTCTCATCAGTTTGCACTCAAAAGTGACCAAGTCTGTGAACGCCAAATATATAATTGTCTTTACCAAGTTAGGATTACAAAACAATGAGGACCCACTACAGCAATGTTTAAACATGCGGCTAATATTCACCTGTGAGTCACTGTTGTGATCCAAACGAGGGAGCTCTGAAATTCAATTGTCAACCCTTTGCCGTTACTAGATATTAGTCATCATCTACCACATTTACAGCTGTGAGGGCATCAGAAAATTAAGGGCCGCGCAACACAACCAACCTCCTGGGTGTTAGTCGGATAATGTCATTGGTGTTATGACAGTCACATCCCACCTGCTGCTCAGTGGCTCACAGGCATGAATAAATCACAACAAATTGGCCCCAAAATGCGAGAATAAAAAACACAGACATTTATTTAAAAGAGGAGAAAATAAAAATAATGAGAGCAATAAAACATGTGGCCTCAATATGGAATTGATAAAATTCCCTACACTGGTTCAGTGCGAGTTCAGAATAGAACAAAAGATGGAAAGTCCAGTTATAAAGTTGGACAAGGCACATCGATCTGATAGGGTTTACTGGTAAAACTGCTATTTTCCCAACATTTAATGTGTGCTACATCTTGGTGATGTCTTTATATTTTATATTATTCATAATTTCTGGTTGTATGTTAACCTCTGATTGCAATGATGTGGGTGGGATGCCATTTCAATGGGGTTCATTTTTTTATATTTTTCCCATGTTGATACGTCATTAAAAATAATAATTTAAAGTAGCTGAAATGGTCTAAGAAAGCTGTATCAAATTAAACATAAACATCTTAGATTTTCTCTTTTTTGGGGATTTTTTGAATAATTTGTTTGTTTATATAATTTGTAATATTCAGATATTCGACAGTGCATTGAATATTCTAACAACAATTTAGATTGAACTGTCAGGCTGAACATCCTTAAGGCCATCGTAGATCCCTGACGTGGTTGAAAAAGGGAAGCGCGAGAGAAGGAATCCTCCATTAGCTACTGTCTCGCCATTACATTACATTACATGTCATTTAGCAGACGCTTTTATCCAAAGAGACTTACAAGGGAATTGAGTACAACCTGCCAGGGGTGGAGTTGAACTTGCGACCATGAAGTCTTTTGCACACAGGGTCTTAAATATGACAACTTCTTACACACTAGATCTTTACGATGTACACACTTAAATGACATAATCTGAAAGATGTGAACCGTGGCTCACCTGCAGTCGTGAGTTGTGGAGCATGAACTCTTGCTGCTTCTTTAGGTTTGCATCCATGGTTTTGGACATTTGAAACCCCATGGTGACCCTGAAGATACAGCGACTTCAAATGATCCTGCAGTCACAACATGAGACAATATACAACATAGGTCATACTCAAAAAATATACTTTAAGTAGGTGTGGCACAGGATATAAAGACAGTATCAGTCTCAAAACTTCGCCTGAACTTAATTTCATTCATTTCAATCACTCACTCATTCATTCATTCATTCATTCAATTTCTACCCCAGCAGTTTTACACTCAAATGACCTGGGGGGCCACATGAGCTTGGAGTCTGGTCAGGAGTGAAAAACAAACAATTGTTCAGTAGGGATGGGTGATATTAGCTAAAATTATATCACAATATTCCATCATGATATAACAATAACATTTGCAATATTTTAAAAAAATATTACACAACTTCATGAAGCAAAATTAACCTATAAATATCAAAAACAAACTTTATAAAATTATAGTGGATGGCCACATGGAATCGATTGAAGGTTCACATGTTGTCCGCGAGGCGCGAGTTTGAGTCCTCTGGTCTACCGGGGTCATTTAAGGCTAACATAGGGCAAAAGAAGGGGTAATACAGCCTGGACAGGTCGCCAGTCCGTCACAGAGACAAACAACCACACACTCTCACATTGACACCTACAGTCAATTTAGAGAGTCCACTTAAGTAATCTGTATTTCTTTGGACGTGTTAGGGAGGAAAACCCACGCGAATTCACCGACAGAAAGGACCTCGGTTGAACAAGGAATCTAACAGGCGACCTTCAAGCTGCGAGGCAGCAGAGCTAACCATGCTTAATTCTAATACATCTGCTAGTTTAATGTTTACATGTTGAGACTGGGTTTTGTTGTTAGGAGTTAGCAAATGTTAAATGACTCATCACTTTGACCGTTTCACGGTACTTTTGGCTAATTCGTTTGACAGCTCATGTAACGTTTAACCTGAAGCGTCGCTTTTAACTGTGGCTGGCAGTTTACCTGACTAAAAACAAAAGCTTTTCATACTTATGATATTTCGAAGCTGGTGGGCTAAATAGTTGGATGGTAGCGGGGATTCCGCGTGTGACGCCAACGTCTCAATTACAACGAGTCAACGACTTTTCCACCAACACCACCTACCCTCACGTATCACCCGCTGCCGGAAGCTCAAACAGGAAATGGGCACACTTTATATCCGGTTGACTTTCAAAATAAACCAAAAAAGAAAATCCCATGGTAGTTCATTAAATAAAGAACATGGTTTTCAAAAACGAGGTTACAAATAACATTTGAAGTAGTATAGATCACTGTTCATTTTAAACTCATTAAAAACAAACGATACATTGGTCATTGATCATTGGAGTAATAATAATTAGAATAATAATAAAAATAATAATTTCAACAGTGTTAAATTTACAATAAAGATTCGAAGCATTCAATTACAGACAGGTAAGGTTTGGAGTGAGAAATGCACCATTTATTAAGTGTTACGTCACAGACTGGACTGGGTGTATTTAGCTGAGAAGTGTCTCCCTCTGCTGGTCATTATGAGTACTGCAAAGGTTTATGTGGATATACAGTGTATATGATTTATTTATTGACTTGTATAACATTTTTATATCATGCTAAATTTAATCTCTGTTTAATAATCAACCCTCCGGTTTTATACCCACAACAAACACAAGTGCACATTTTTTCTGTAAATGAATTTAAAACATATATATATATATTTTCATGTTTGAGCAAAATGATGATTCATGTTGACTTCAGATGTTTGATGTTTGGGAACTGCACTAATCTCGGTTTATCTGCTAATCTAAATGAATGTAATAGGCAGAGCTGAATTGTGTATTATTTGAAGTATTACTATGTACGCATAGTTTGTTCAAACATACTCCCTTATTTACTAAGCTCACCAAGTGAAAGAAGAGCACAGTATAAAAAGTATAAAATTGTTGGCTCACAGACTGAGTGTGGGAGAGTTAGAATCTCCGTCTGTCTCTAGTTCAGTTCTGACATGATCAGTCAAAGTGAAAATGCACTGGATGTGATTTCTTCATGTTGTAATGGTCCATGCCAAGCCAAGCCATTTTTTTTATAGACTTACAGTAATCATTGCAACATTGTTGGGAAGATGTAACACCTGATTTCTTATGAACCCTAAAATAGCCAGTCATACTTTTGTTTTCAGTTGTTTGTTTCCCAATTGTCAATTTTTGTGGATGTGGAGCATAAGGCTGTGTTTCTTGCATTTTCTCTTTCCTTTCTTCTGTGATCAGTAGGAAAGAGGTACATGTGTTTAGCGCTGTAGGTTTCTTATATTTATAATGTTTTCTTGTCATATGTAAACTTCCATCCATCCATCTTCTACCACTTTATCCTCCACATGAGGGACACGCCACATAAAGGCAAACAACCATCCACTCTCACACTCACACCTATGGTCATTGTCAGTGTCCTATTTGCCAAATCCACAAATCTGCATGTTTTTGAATTGTAGGAGGAAACTGGAAAACCCGGAGAAACCCTGTCACACACGGCGAGAACATGCAAGCTCCATGTCAGAAGGCCCTTGTTCCGACTGGGTCACAAACCCAGGGTCTTCTTGCAGCAAAAGTGCTAACCACTACCCTTGCAAACTTATTTTCATTCTTTGTTGAGGTGTCGGAGGGGCGTGAGAGGCACGGCAGGACATCGCATACGGTGGTTTATACAGATAAATAAACAAAAATGATCAGGTTCTCAATAGTATTTAAATTTGGGGGGGCATGAAACATTTCTGTCCTCTGGGGGCATGAGAGAAAATAATAGAGAACCACTGCATTAAATAAACAGTACAATTTAACTCTTAACACAGAGCATTTAGGCTGTTTCCATCCCCATCACTTTGTTAAAACATATATAGACAGGCTATACGAATGTGCAATATAGAGTGTCGTATATCCTTTTTTCATACATACTACATACACACACCTAAGCAAAAAGTACTCAAAAGTTTTTAAATAAAATTGAATTTGTTTGATTTACCTTACTATCACACACACAAAAACGGAGGTCAAACAGTTTTCAAAGAAATTGAAATTGTAAAAAAGTGAGCACTAAGGCTTAAGTTTGAAATGAACTGTTAATCAAATAAACAGTTTTAGTAACCTCCATAATAAATGCTGGGGTTTTTCAAACCGGCATTCTACAAGGAAAAATCATTTACATGCGATCGTATCACTGCTGATGCGTCTCATCTGAGTGATATAGATTACAGAGTCAGTTTTGCAAGGTTTTTCCAAATACCATGACATGGCAAGTTGGAAGTTTGGCGTCATTATCATCAACAACAACAACAAGAAGGCACACACTAATATCATGTAAAGCAGTCGGGATGTGACAGAACGTGCACTCGATGAGTACATGGACCAGTAAGTGAACTTCTGGGAAAACCCACAGATGTTTCACACAGTCATATGGGCCAGTTCACCCTCGTGAAATTTAATTCATTAACATCATTGAATATGGAAATTCCACCTGCCTGATGGTAACAACATGATGGAAGCAATAAAGCAAATGTGTCTGTTTGATTTATTGCATGAGAATTCAGAGTTCTGACTTTACCAAATGATGTCTGTTGACATGTTCTGTGAACCCGAGAAAATATGTACTCAGTGTTTTGGTTTATACGATCTTTGGTGCACATTCAAATTGCAAAGATGATCTGAACTTAGGTAACCCTCATTTTCTAATGAAGACAGTGGGACACATTCAAAAGATTCCATAAAAACAAGGAAGTTATACCCTGAGGCTGAGCTGGACACTATACTTATTTAAGTGTAAAAAAAACCACATAATTTATGATCAATTTATAATATATAAACACAAAAATAAATAGCATTAACTTGCAGGCGTTTGACTCCTTACATTTTGATGTTTATTTTTCACTACAACTAAATCTTTTTTTATTAGATCGGAATACTAGTAAGTTGCGAGTTGTGACAATAATAGTAGTTTCTTTTTAGGGTTGTCCAGTAAATGCCACACAATGTCACCAAAAAAATCTCTCACTGAAGTGTAAACCAGCTCACCCGTCCTCTTGTGGAAGCGGCAAACTGTAAATGAGGTGATGAATACAGTAAAATGCTGTCGTTGAAGTTGAAGTCACACATGAGACAAACTGTGACACAGCGAGAAAAGCGGGCAGGAACAGAAAGCAGGGGAACCAATGACCAATGAGTTTCAAGTGTACTGTAAACTGATTCCATTTGACTTTTATGTGTGTGTGTGTGTGTGTGTATTTTTAATAAAACATGCCTGAAAATGAATATTGTGAATAATTTCTCAAAAATGTAACATGTATCTTGTTTATATGTATTGTTTCTTATTCTTAATTGACCTTGTCAGGACCAGCAGTCCTCATGAAGACCAAAACCTGGTCCTAAAGAGGCAGAGAACCATACTTCTTAGGAACATGTGGTTAGTATTATTAGGTATTATCTGATTATGTCTGAGGTTAGGGATAACATTTAGGACATTTTTAAACCCTGACCTTGTCATCATGGGGACCAACCACTGGTCCCAATTTGGCAGAACCTTGTTTCTGATAATCTGAATAAAATTAGCATTAACGTGAATGTTAATGTGAACTGTTTTTACATGATTTATAAAGGTAGTAGTAGTATTAGTAATAGAAGAAGAAGAAGAAACAATACATTTTTTTGACAAATTAATGACAATATTCATTTTCAGGCATGGTTTATTAAAAATACACACACGCACATGCACACAGTTGGACATTCATGACTTGAGGGGACATTGCATTGACTTACATTAATTTCCTGGAGACTTATTCTAACCTTAACCACAATTACTACTGGCCTAATCCTAACCCTAACCATTACCCTAACCTAAACCTAACCTTAAAATATATCTTCACCTTAAAATGTAGTTGTTTACGTTGTGGGGACTTGATTTTTGTCCCCACAAGGAAGACAAGTCCCCATAATGTGACTGTGTAAACAGTTTTAGGTCCCCACAACATTACTAATAGCCGCACCCGCACACACTCACACGCAGTGTTATATCAGTCACTGTGCCAAACGTATGCCAGTAAAGTTTAATGACCTTAATTTGCGGTTAGAGCTATGAGTTCCTTCCAGAAAATGCGCTACTTCCGTTGTTTATATATTAATATATATGCTTGTGAAGTTTGATCTAATTTATTTTTTTGTGTTTTAATGTGTTGGTTTATCTGGTTGTCGCGCGCTGCCTCCTCATCCTCCTCTTATGGCTGCTGCGTTCACTTTGTCACTTACAGTTTAAACGTTCATCTGTTACCGGTGGTCCATATATCACGTAACTTGTTAAATCCCCTGTTCACTGATGACTACTGATGATGACTGATTGGCCACTGCACGTGTTTCCTCCTCCTCCTCCTCCAGATAAAAACCCAGGGCAGCTAGCCAGCTAGACACTTCAGTCAGAGCACAGGGAAGAAGGAAACAACTCATGAAAACACAACTGACTGTACGACACTGAATTAACGACAGGTAAGATAACACAAGTCTGCGCAATTTAAAAAAATAATATATAATTATAATTATAATTTTTATTTTTATTTATGTATTATTATTAATGTTATTATTATTATCATTATTATTACTATAATTATTATTATTCTTGTTGATGTTCAAACTTTCAAGTGTATGCAAGCACATGGCACATTTGTTGTTATCCCATATATTTGTCATTTATGATAAGCATACTTTATTTAATAATATCCATTCGTTATTTTTATCAAAATCCTTTTTTAAATTGTTATTTACCATATATACTCTCTCTCTCTCTCTCTCTCTCTCCATATATATATATATATATATATATATATATATATATATATATATACCTCTCTCTCTCTATATATATGTATATATATATGTATATATATATACATATATTTAAGTGCAGGTTGAAGTTTATTCATGGTCATTTATTTAATTTATATTTGTCATATTTTCACAGTTTTGTTGTCATTTAATTTTTGTTGTTGTTGCTGTGTTTGTTTACCTTTTTGATTCTTGGCTATCGTTGTGTTTTCGTTGTTAGTTTTGCTTGTTTGCTTGATTGTTTGTTTGGTTTGTTGACGTAATGGTTACTTTATGGGTCCCAGAAAGAGAAGGCGTTGTCTATCGTGGTTAATAGGAATCCAAACAAATGAACATAGAACTTTAACTGCACCCAAATGCCTTAACTTCCCTGGAATAACTTAAGCACTGACTTATTTCACATGAAATCCCTTTACAAGCCCAGCAACACAAGAATACACAAAGATATGAATCACACTTTTCCACAGAATCCTGATAAAATTCTGTGTGTGTTTTCTTGTATTTCTTACCTCTTCAGGAAAAACACTGACATTGTCAGGACCAGTAGTCCTCATGGAGACTAAAACCTGGTCCTAATGAGGCAGAATCTCATATTTTAATGAACCGGTTAAGTTTAGGTCCAAGATTTGAATTGCGGTTAGGTTAAGGTTAAGATTAGGGTTTGGCCCAGTGTTCATGACCAATCCTGGTCCTGGGGACTCTGCCCTGTATGGTTTATATCAGGGGTGCATGACCCGGGGGCCAGAACTGGCCTGCAGGATGAATTTGTGAAAATACCATATTTGTCAGTTCCAGATACCTAATTTGTGCTTTTGTGAATCCACTTTGTGATCTGTACGTTGTAATGCACATGTGTAAATGGTAAACTTAGGCATGATGTATTGTGATATATTGTTGAAATCGCACTTATTTCAGGTTGTTCATAATATCTTTTGTAGAAATACTTAAAAAAATACTTGTAATAAAAAAGTTGTTTATAGGTTATACTGGTCTGGCCCACTTGGATAACCCTCATTGTCTAATGAAGACAGTGGGACACATTCAAAAGATTCCATAAAAACATGGAAGTTATACCCTATGTTGGAAACTATACTTAATTTATGATCAATTTATAAAATAAAATCCAAAAATAAATAGCTTTAACATAGATAAATATAAAGTCTGATGCAGACGTTTGACTTACATTTTGATGATAAACAGTAAAAGCAGCAGTTGTAGGTTTTCGTTCCTATTTTCACAGTGTATATAAATAAAACTTCCATTAAATCAAAACCAAAACCAAGGTATTGCCTTGTTTTCTTGCCTTGTTGCCCCCCCCCCATGTGATCTCTTGGACCCCAGGTTGGGAACCATGGATCTAGAACACGCAGGGCAGTGGGTCTGGGGACCCTAACGCTTGGTTAAGGCTGTTAAAATGAATGGAGATCAATGCAGTGTCCTAAAGAATAGCTGTGCAAACCTGTGTGTGTGTGTGTGTGTGTGTGTGTGTTTATTTAATGCTGCCACCAGAAATGCTGAACAGGGAAGAAATTTGTTTTACACAGATGAGTCCTGCTTCGATGATTTGCATGAACCAAGCTCACATGATGTGACAATGCATTTTGTGCCTGAGAAAACTCCCTTTTGTGTTTCCCCCCCACCAGGTCTCAATGAACTGGGCCATTTTTCTAATTGTGCAAGTCATATTTCAGCCATGTCTCTCAGGTGTGTATGACAATGGTACAAATAAAAGCTCAAGGTCAAATAATCCACTGTTAACAATGGGCTAAGTTTACTTGTCCCTGCAGACTTGTTCACTGTTGAGGCAGAGCAAAATATGTACGAGTCAGTGTTCGGAGGAGACGTTGTGATGGGCTGCAGCTTTCGGCCTAAAACATCCGGGCGTTCGGGTGACCTGCAGGTGACCTGGCACTGGATTGGACCGGGCTTTAATCGGGAAGTGTACATTTGGAAGAATGGCAAGGGGCACTCGGCATCTCAGGAGTACCAGGACAGAGCGACACTCCTCACCGAGCAGCTGAGTGAAGGCTGGGCAAAGCTACAGGTCATTACTTTTTACGTCACATTTGTCAGGGCATGCGATGAGAGGGTTATTTCCTGTAAACTTTTGCCATCTCACTTTCATCCCCCTTGGGAATAACTGATGGGTGAGGGTTGAATTTCCCACAGATTGTGTGTCAGGGAGCAACAGATTAACCCAGAAACGTCACTGGACTCTTTTCCCATGTGAAAGTATCATATTTATTAATGATGAACATGATATCTTTTAACACAGTGTAGAAGGTACGACTATCTGTTGTTTGTTGAGATGGTATAATCAAGTTATACATAATTTAAAGTGAGTTTGATCACTGATTTGATATTGAGGATATTCAAAATGTACATAATACATATGGATATGAGACTTTAAACCTCACATTTGGCCATGAGGATATTTAATAACATCTTTTTTTGTCACCTCACAGCTCTCCAAGCTCAAAATCAGAGACTCCGGGAAGTATCAGTGTTTGGTGCGAACAGCGGAGGGAGCCGACTATAAAACCATAATTCTTTCTGTTGTAGGTAAGACAGCCACTCTGACTGTAATTCTTTTTAGGGACTTTGTTCTAGGAATGTTCATGGGGGGTAGCCGGAGCATATAGTCATTTCTGGGCAATCACACGTTTCACACATTCTAAAAACGAAAGCATCTAAATTCTCTATTCGCAGCTTCCTCAACATCTTCCACCAATCTTTGCCAAGATTGTGCAACATATGTGAAGTCTTGTTTATAGTTCTAAGAAAACATGTCTCCCCCTGCTTCTCCAGCACCGTATCAAGCAGTGACTAAACACATTGAGAAGGCAGCAGAGGGCGATGACCTGCTGCTGACCTGCCAGTCTGAAGGATATCCTCAGTCGACTGTGGTGTGGAAGGACGGACGCCAGCGCACACTTGTGCCCAACACCACCGCTGCATCGACATCGGACCAACTCTTTAAAGTCACCAGCCAGATACGCGTCAGCTCATCAGACAAAAACAACTACACATGTGTCTTCACAAAAGATGGCCACTCTGCAACATTTCACCTTCCAGGTACATTTTGTTTCCTGTTATTGTGAATATCCATCCCTCTCTCTTCCCTCATCCCCTTTCACTCCCTTCACCCTTAAAATCCAAAAAAAAGATAACAAAATCAGCTGAGATGTAAGCAAATAGTAAGCAAATAGTTGTTCGTGGTTGCCAGGTTTTCCAAAGCTGCACTTATATCTGGTGTGACACTGTGTTCATGCAGACATATAACTGCCCCACTGTCTTATTATTTATTTTTATGAACACTTAATATATTTGGTTGAGACAGAAAGCCAGTGTGTGTCTGCTTTAGAGCATCAACAGAGAATTGTCACATGAGGAGACCATAAAAACATTATACTTTTAATACCCACCAGCAGAGTGAAAGAGTTTCCAGTCCGTTGTCAACTTCTTCCCCTTTGTCAGCCATCTAAATTTAAACACATCTCCGCTGCAGAGTCTTGTTTTACTTCTCCTCTGGTCGAGACATTTTTGAGAGGCGTACCAAGACTCTTTAGGTTCGGGATCAATCAGCATTTCTTACGCATAGCAGATAACTGCTCTGCTTTCTCTGCTGGCATCCCGTGTGTGTGAGTGAGTGGAAATATTGGGTGTGTGATGGTGTGATACTGAACTATTTTTGGGATCGGCTTTGCGCATCGTGTAGTATATACGGGGTAACAATCACCGATTAATCACGCATCGGACCGTATGGTGTGCGCACATAAATCAAGAGCTTTTGGCTTTTCATCTAAAGTTGGACCCAGATGTCCTTTTTAATTGCAATTGTGAATACACGAGACAGAGAGGTGGCAGCAACACTCACGCACTGCCGTAGCAGACAGGAACCAATAGGATTAAGGCCATTCTCATCATCAGGGAAAGAAGGTAATGAGGTAGTGAATCCAAGGCAACTTGTGTCACAATTTTCAAAGAACACATTTCCAAACTGTTTTCAAAAAATTAGCAGAGGTGACCTAATTTGAACTGTCAGTAAAAAGCAACCAGGGGGGAAACATTATGACACATGCAAATGTGTCATCACATGCTTAATTATCACACTATGTTTCTCTATTTCCACGGCCCACATATTTTGATGTAGAAAGGGAAGTCTACTCTCAAGAGATGACCTCAGTGATGAGGGTTCATTTACTGTTTCTCAGTGAAACTGTAGGTAGTGTTGGAGGTTTGAGTGTAGGAGTGTTGCTGCTGCATCATCACGTGAATGTGTTGTTGTAAGTGTTTGTGCATTTGCTTTTCCCCTCAGCTGCAGTGTGTTTGTGCTTTGTGAGCACAAACTTATCGGCCCGTCAGACGTTATTGTGCATAAAAAGGCAAGCTTATTGTTGAGTTTTTGTGGAACAAAGGTGAAACTGACAAACAAGAAAGAAAAACAAAAAGCCCTCGCTGGGAACATGAGCAGTAAATAAACTATTCAGTTGTATGACAGCTGCAAAGAAAAGTCTGACCTATTAGGAATTTTACAGTGGTTAATATTTGGTTATTTCCACTGTGGCCAAACATGTTGCAACAGTTGTGATGACACTTCACTTCATTAGGCATATTTTCAATCCTTCTTCTGCTCTTTTCACAGATGAAATACCAATTCAACATGTAAGAAACGACACTGTCCCTGTTATACTGCTCGTCGGAGTCGTACTGGTTGCCATCGCTGTCATGGTGGCTGTGTGTCAACGGCAGCGAAAAGGTAAACTCTCACTCAGTCATTTATCCACTCGACAGCAAAAACGGGTAGCAGCTGTAGAATGGAGAGAGAGAGAGAGAGAGAAAAAAAACATAAATCTTTAAATCAAATTCCAACATCCTGCATAAATGAAAGTGTGAGTTGGGAGCTGGCACACGAGACGTCATAATTCAAACCAGCTAAATATAAAAGTGACACAGTGACAAATGGCAGTAATACAAATGTTTTCACACAACGCAACACACACAAACAGATGCATGTGTAAGGGATTAATAAAATTATAAGATGATTATTGAGGACACTGATGGTGTCATGAATGGCTGACAAGAATGCAGTATAATAAAGAAAGATATTCCAGTCTGAGTACTTCATTTCCTTATTGTAATTTGAGACAGTGGTTTGTTTTTAACTGTCATAAAAAAAGGTATTCTGTTTCAATCAACACAAAGTAGCTCTGAATTCATTAGTCATCATGTAAAATGTACTCTATAGCTGTGTGATCTCCCTTATAGATTGTGAAACATGTTTATATTTACTGACCTCACACACAAGAGGAAGTGTTTGAGAAATGTCCGTGGTGTTTACACACTACATGACTGTGTGTCATTTGGATTTTGAGGGAATTTCACGAGCATGTGATGGCATGTTGTGACCATGACGTTGCTTATTTGGACCCGAGTCAGAACTAGAACAGGTGGAAACACCCAGTCAAATTGATCTGTTTTTCAGGGGAATTTTATTAAAGCTACTCTTTTGAACGCATGGGTAATTTTTCAGCGCGAAAACATGCTTGTCATGTGTGTGTAAACCCAGTCAAACAAACACCTCTGGCATTTTCAGCGAAAGGATTATCACACATTTCGCTGTACATGAGAAGCACGATAAGAAGTTTCACTTCACATCAAAACGTGTGAGAGAGAGCTGAACTTGTTATCTGCCAAAACAGAACGACCTTAACTGATTATAACGTCATAAATAACACAACACTCGGTATGCTGTGGCACAATTTGAGGGTTGTGGTATGCTCATACGCACCACAAGTAACAAAAGAAATAAATAAAAAAAAACCCACACAATTAGGAGAAGACTTATGCAAACAAAACTCAAGGAAACGGAGCAGAAGTTCCACTTTTAAACAGACTGACTTACAGTAAGGGGAGGTACTAAAAACACTCAACGGCCAGATAACAGATAACATACACATGAACAACAAGAGGGGAGAGCAGGTAATCACAGAGGCAGGAATTGTACATGAGCAGGAACAACATGACAAAAACGTCATTTACATTATCACAATCTGACAATGCTTACATTTTTTTGTAGGATCCAACGCTTCCAGTACCAGGAACCTTGTAGTTGATGCCAGAGGCAGATGGTTTCCTGCTTCTACCTGTGAGTGCAAACAATGCTGGTGCTTGTGTCAGAGATTCTTACAGAACCTCACCTTTATACTCCCAGTTAACTTTATCTGAGCATGGTGTGCTGTCAAAGCTCAGGACATTAAGATTTCCACATATCTACATAGTGTGACAAAGGTCGGAATACTACTGTTTTAATTGGATTATTGCGTCCCTGAGTATGACCTCCCTCTGGTTAATATCAGAAAACGAATGCTGTTCAGGAAGCAGCATCTTCATAAAGGTGTTGGCTTTAAATAAATACACAAACATGTTGTTGCCAAAGCATTTCATGGTTCATTTCTTTCTCACATGATCAGTACTCATGTAAACATTGTTTTTCTCAATCTTCCAATCAGGTCTACAAATAAATACAGAAGATGAGGAAGAGAGAACGATTTTTAATGAAAGTAAGTGACTCTTTTGTTTGTCTTTTGTCGTTGGGTTTTTGAATAATCATATATGGTAGTATAGCCTCAATAAAAACGGGTATTTCTTTCTTTTAATTTGCCCTTTTTGACATTATTACTGTGGTAATGCACAGGAGTCACTGATAACAGTAACAAAAGCTCATCAGGACACTGTGACTGTGAGGAAGCTAAATGGAACTCAGCCGTCATTAGTGATATTTTACACCTGACTGTGACCTGTGCAAATGGCTGCTGTCCAAAGGGTCCATTATTTGGAAACTTGAGGACCTTGGCGTGCGTGGTTACTTCAGAGGGAAGCCACGCTGTGGATTCGTTTGTGTGTCATATAACAAGGAGACACAGAGTGTCAGACCACGCTTCCTTCTGTGGAAATGCACATCGCATGCACACACAAAGACTGGACGACAACATCGGCCCACATACGTTTCCTCCCCACTGCTTTGTAGGGAACTATTTAATCAGTCTTTTTAAGATCAAGTCTGCTTTGCTTTCTGTAGATTGTATGGAGGAAAATCTGGGGGTGTTTCTGAAAGCCCGCTACTCTGAGGTGAAGCACCAGTGGCCCACATTCAATCTGGAGGAGCTGCCTCACACGCTCCAAAACAAGTGAGTCACATTCCTAAGAATTTCACATGTGCTTACATAGCTTAAGAGTATGTCACCTTCCTAAAAACTGCTGTAAAAACATTATATATTCATACTTCGGTATTTTAAAGCTACATCAGCCTGAAATATACATATCAAATATTAATAATATATATTTTTTCTATTCTAACCCTTTAAAGTAGGGTTAGTATGTTTACACAACAAAAAAACACAATATTATTATTCATTTATTAATATTTGATATGTATATTTCAGGCTGAGGTAGTTTTAAATTATTGACTTTTTTTAAGTGGAATAAAAAATATTACTATATAATGTTTTTACAGCTGTTTTTGGGAAGGTGACATTTTCTGCCGCCAGGAACAAATTAGTAAGTTCTTGCATAGCTTAGCCATTTTTAGGCTAATTTAAGGAAGTGAGATGACAGTTGTAAAGTTTACCAAAAATGAATATCCTCTGGAAAATTTGAGCTATATTCATTCAATACAGCCAAAATCGCTTAATAATAAATAACAGAATGGCAGGAAATCCCTATAGGAGCTCGAACTTAAAGAAATGAATATGCAGTAACAGCAACAATTTCATGCCACCATATTTGAGTATATAAGTCAGTCTACTTGGTTTTGGGAACAGAAATGTTCTATGCACAATAGGCTGTAAAGTTTACAGTATTTTTCTTTTTTTTTTTCAGTGAAGGCCAGTCTGTGAATCTTCAAGCTTTACTACCAGAAGCTGGAGAGGTACGTTTTCTTGAGGGACCCCCAGGAAGTGGGAAGACAACTGTAGCCTACATCCTGGTCTCCTCTTGGACTGAAGGAGCCACGGACATCCTCGATCTCAGCAGCCTTCGACTTCTCATATATGTGGACTGCAGCGCAGTGAAGGGCGACTTGTTTCGGGAAATAATGACTCAAGTGTCTCTCGAGAAACAGACAGAGGATGAACTGAGGATGACGTTGACCAAGTCCAAGGAGGCGCTGCTGTTGTTGGATGGCTACAAGGAAGGGAACCAAATGTTTGACGAGTCCCTGAAGAGGTTTCTGAGTGAAAGAGGGGGATGCAGGGTGTTGATCACGGCCTTCCCGGGTTCTTGCCCTGCTCTCAGGGAGGCGTTCAGGACTGGAGTGGTTCTGAAACTACAAACACGGACTGTAAATTACAAACGTTAGTGACCGGCAAACTTTTGAGGCACTTGTTACATATTTTAAAACCATGTGTGATGTTTTATTTGTGAATGTTGTTTTTTCATAATAAGCCCAATATGCTGCAGAATGTACAAATGTCAAAGTGAAGAGATTCAATAAATGTTTGTTTAGCATTCTTTTCTTGAAAGTCCTGATTGTGTTTAAACAGTTAAAATGTGAGCGCTTTTAGCTTTTTTTTTTAGATTGCGGTTGTTTCACTTTCATTATTGGGGTTATTAGACTGTAAGCACAACCAGCGACTCTTTCTGCTGCAAGTGAAAAAAAAAGGGGGAAGTGACTCAGAATTCCTGGCAAGAGACTTTGCTGATTCCAGTAACATTTGATTTGAAAAAAGTAGTCATTTTAGTTTATTCTCTGCTTATTTTTTTGCCCATTACTGCTTATCAGTTCAAAAGTCAGACAGCATATCTGTGGGTGCTGTACACTGTAGTCATCAATAACTGGCATGTTGTCATTCCCCTTTCTTATTCTTTAAAACCACTGTGGCTTTCCAGGGTGTTTTCCACCTCTCACTCAACCCATCAACACAGACACTTTTATTTTGAAATATCTGTCGTTGGAATTTTGTGATATCATTTTGAGCTCATATCGCCGCTGCCCACCCACCTATACTGAATAGTTTGCTTTTTTGGCAGGACTTGATGCTCAGTGGCCCCCAAAGGTCATTTCAGTTTAAGAGCCCTGCTTTAAAAGATGAACAAAATACGTAATGGGTGAAAGGGCAAACACAAGCCACTATATATACAGTATATATTTTTAAGATATTAATATATTTATTATTGCAGTAATTGCTGCTGTAGGTGATCCTGAAGTTGAAATCATTCGGGATTAACAAGGACATTCTTACCACATTCTACTCGACCTTCATTGAAAATGAAATTGAACTTTTTTCACTTGCTGGTTTCACTCTATCACTTTCCAGAACAGAACCCTCCGGCAGAAAGTCTGTTTGAACTCTTATCATCTGCATCATCAGACTGTGAAATCAGCTCAGAGAATTTTACAGGACGGAGACTTCACTGTCCAAGCTGCGCGACACGACACACGCCCCTGTGCCGTCCCATCTAGCTCTGAACAGACACTGACCCAGTGCGTACAAATTTAAAAACATGCAATTATTTACTAATTTATCCAATTTTTTAAATCTGTGAATGGTGTCTGTTTTACTGTGTGTGTGTGTTTCATTTCTTTTAAATTGTTCCTAGGGGACAAATAAAGTGATTTCCAATCCAAATGTATTTCTATGGCACATTTAAAAATGACAGAGTTGACCAAAGTGCTGTATATCATATAAATTTGTAAAACAGACAGGATATGAAACATTGTCAACTATAATCAATAAAGCACATAAAAGTGGGTTTTTAGTCTAGATTTAAAAACAGGTTTAATGTTGCACAGCAGTTCATTCCACAATTTTGGAGCCACTAGAGCAAATTTGAATAGAACAACACTACCACACTACATTAAAAAAACATAGCTATTGTCTTTACAGCAACTACACTGACAGTGCTGTTAAATGATGTGTTTTTTTGTAATTTGGCACAATGCAAATTAAATTGATACGATTATATTTGAAGTCTTTTAGGGGTATTTTAGTATGAATGAATGACGCTGACAAACTGGTGTTCCTCAAAGTACAGGATCCAATCCAGAAGACAGTTAGAATGAAGTCAGTTGAGGTAATGTGGAGTGTGGAGGTTTGAAAAAGGCCTGGTTAGATTACCCAGCTGAACATGTAACAAACAAAAGAAGACAAGCAAGACTGGTTTAAAGCATCACTGCCTGAACCGGTTCTTTTTAAACTGGCGAGGAAATCATGTTTGTGTGTTAATAGTTCTGCTGGGAGATGCAGGAAACCTGGAAGACACACCCAGACTTTACCCGGAACGTCAACTCTGACGGTCACTATCCATTCAGAGTGTTGTTGTTGTTGTTGTTTTTCATCCTGTTCAGATATTATTTTGCATTTATGGGTGTCCTTTTTAGTAGCACTTCTGTATCTCACTCTTGTCTCGGGTTTTACACCGCGTTTTGTCCGTCAATCAGCATCACCTGTGTTCAGCATCACTCCCGTTGATTGCTGGCCACGCCCTAATTAGTTCCAGCTGTTCCTCGTTAACCCTCATTATGCTCTGCTCAATTTTAACTCATCATTATTGTGTTCTTCAGAGTTTTTTGACTTTGCACTCAGACTCTGTGTTTGGGTTATTTTTTGCTTTGGGTACCAGACCCTGCTTTGTTTCATTATATTTGGATTTTTGCAGTAAAAAAAAAGAGCAATACACAATTTATTATTACTGCAAAGAATTTTGACTTTAGGTAAACGTTATTGCAAAATGTTTGCAGTAAATGCCGCCAGATAAGTGGTTTGTAACACACCAGAACAGTTTTATGAGAAGTTTGTCTATTGTAGATTTTTATGTACACCCCATCCCCCCACCCACCCTCACACACACACACACACACACACACACACACACACACACACATACACTGAGATTGACTTAATTATTCCTTTTATAAAAAGCAATTCATTTTAGGAGGACAACTATGTGGCTACATCACTACGTCACTAGATGGTGCCATCTTCCTTTCAATGCAGAGTCATAGGGTGATGCTGGAGTCAGGAGATGCACAAGGTTTCATTCAAAAAACACATTATGTTAAAATTCGATGGTTTGATAATACATAAGGAAAAAATGATTTTCCTATTCTATATTATATATTACATTATAGTAAGATGTTTATTTATTGATCCAATCTCCAAAAAATGCCTAATTGTATTAAAAGAAAATACTGCCTTCTTTAACTCAACTCCATGACACAGCTGTTGCACACAATACATACACTGAAAATGTGAGGGATTTCACCTGAAAAGTGTGTTTCTCCGATGTGTGCGGTCTGAACTTCCATCCTTCAGACCCAAGAGATGTTCCCTCGTTTGGTAATTAATATTCCAGGGGAGATCAGAGCATCGGGAAGCAATTATTCAATAAAGTGTGGATGTAAATGCACAACATGTTCGCACGTGTGTGTCTACCCCCGAACCAAATCCTGCCTGATTTAAACAAAGGTAATAAAAAAAAGAAATCATCATGAATCCGTCATGACTTTAATTCCAGGTTGGGGTGACATTGGACTAAAAGACACATGCACACACAAGCAGAGAGAATGAGAGGTGAATGTTATAGACAACGAAAATGAAAGTGTAGTGCAATGAAAACATGAGGTATTTAAAATACAGCCTAATGTTAACGGTGCAGAACATATAATATGACATGACTGGCAACATATGGCATCAAATGATCAATTATTTGACATTACAAATTAAACAAAGAATACAAGCAAACACAATATCATACATTAAAGAGCACGTTAAAATTAAGTTAATTAGTAATAAAACAACAACAATAGATTCAATAGAAGTGTTACCTTTGAAAGGATACACGAAATCTGGCAACAAAATAAAAACATTTTATAAATATCGTACACGCTTTTATAGGTGACTAAGACAACAGGTGATTTACATAAACTCAGTGTTGTAATGTCACCAAGTACACATTTTCAAAAATTCACCTATCTGTACTTCACTTTGTTTTCTTTCTATTTTCTATTTCTACTCCACTACATTTCCTCTAACTATCTTTGTTACTCGTTACTACCAAATAAAATCAGAAGAAGAAGAGTTGGTATCATGGTCTGTATTTATACAGAGTTTTTCTAGTCTTGATGATTTGAGCTGCTTTACACTGTAGTTTTGACCCATTCATATGCTTCAACATGGGGTTAAGGGTCTTGCTCAAAGACACATACAGATGAGCAGAGCCAGGAATTGAACCCACAACCTGACCTACCATGGCTCATCACTTTTTTAATACTTTTACTTCTAAAACTTAAGTACATTTTATAACAGAAAATTACTTTAAGTGCAGTAAATGTCATACACTTTAAGACATTTACTTAAGTAATTTTCTGGCAAAGATACTTGTACTTTTACTCAAGTGTACTTTTAAGGTACGTCATGCAAGACTGCATAAAATAATGAGTGAAAGTAGTTTTGCATGTGGGAAAACAAAAGTCATTTGTTGGCACGGGAGTGTTGAGGTTATACTTTTGACCACCACAAAAGTTTGTCCTTCTCTTAAAGTCAGACACTTCACCTGCACATACTCACTTATGTTAAACACTTCAGCTGGAACCAGAAAAAAAAAAAAAAAAAAGCAAAACTCATACTGGATATATACAGTAGACGTGTGTGTGTGTTTTGGCTCGCATGTGTTTTTCCAACTTGCGGGTCACACAGACGGGGCAAGGTGGTCAACACTCAGCGACGACGTGTCGAATTAAGACAAAACCATGCCTTGCTCCTCAGTTGTGGGGTCCACTTTGGAGTTTTAACACACCACTCCACTCCGGCCTGTGTATCTGTAACTCGGTCTGTTTGGTAATTGGGATCAGATGAATGGCAGCAAAAGCGAGGCAGCCGAGGTTCTCCGGGACCCACAGTAACCTGGAAGCATTTATTTTATGGAAAAGATGTTTAGTTAAAGTGCAGCGCTGCAGCCCAGCCCCTCTAATGACTCTCCAGTTCTTTTGCCCAGGCGTAGAGACAGAGCTCTGTGATGGATATGACTGGTGAAACAGGGACACGCACACACACACACACCCATCACTGTGCACTGTGATGGATATGACTGGTGAAAGCTCTGAACACCGTTTCCTGAGTCCTTCACTTCCTTCCTCGCAGGCCCGGGTCAGCCAAAGCTGAGCCGGGTTTCACCAGACTCAGACCGGATTGGATTGCAGATTAACAGGCTTCCTGTCCAATCCGCTGGCCGCGTTCATCTGCTTTTCTCCAAAAACGGTCACTCGTATTTATGAGCGAGCGGTGACACCGTCGAGGATGAATTACTCTCCTCAGGATGGATGAGACGCTGCAGGCTGGAGGATCAGGGATGGGGGGTTGGGTTGGGGTCAAGGAGTGTGTGTGTGTGTGTGTGGACATGCCACTCCCCAAACAATGAGTCAGTTTAAAATAAGACTGTGTCTATATACAGTATGTATACATGCCCACTTTCCTTTTGTGTTTTCTTTTTTTTTTTAGAACAACAGCACATGGTAGATAGATTTTTGCAGTGCAGTGGCCACTTCAGGAAAATCTATTTCTTTGCAGAGCTAATAAATACAATGCAAGAGAAGTTAGTTTAATGTATTTCATCAGTGCATGCAGCTGCCTCACCGAGCCTCTGTTTAATCTAAAGTAAATTCGGAAACTACTACACTTTTAAAAAAAATGTTCCTCTGCAAGAAAATGGAGATTTTTTTTTAATGAAGGCCTGAAAATGATTTAAACCATGGAAATGACTTGGAAAAAACTATTCCATACGTTACATTGCAATGAATAAATACAATTAGTATTCAATTAAAACGGTTAACTTTCCGGAAAATAATGCTCAGATACACTGTTAAAAACAGCTTCATGTTTTCCGTTATATTTTTTTTTGGCCCTAAAAATTATTATTGCCTTTGGGATTCACTTTTTTTTTTTTTTTTTTATATATAATGATGTTTGTAATTTTGGGTCCACTGTCATTCGCTCCACTACACCACCCATCCCTCACCTCTCATCCTCCCTCCCTCCCTCTTTCTCCCTCTCTCCTGCTGGCAGCCCTTGATTACACTTGTCTCTTGGGGGAAGGTTTAAACTCCTCAGAGATAGTAATATCGAGGGCACTACTGGCTAGTCACTTCAGATCAGGGTGGGGGGAGGAAATGGCGATGGACATAAAGCTAAATATATAATTCCTCCCATGCCGGTAATCACGATGTCCAGACGATTTGAAATGACAGTTTAACCACTTTGGACTGAGGAACGCTTTGTTCGGATTTGAGAAGCAGGAGGTAAGTGTGTGTGTCGGAGCATCTGGTCGGGCCCGCCAATGGTTTGCGGAGCCTCCTCGTGGATATAGAAGCTATCCAAAAGTGTGCGTGTGTGTGTGTGTGTGTGTGTGTGGGGGCGTGCGTTCCACGGAGTTAAAATGGTAAAATGGCTCGCAGACGAGACAGGAGCAGATCCTGTGAATGACTGACGTGCCGAGAGCTCCGGAAGGAAACACTCTCACCACCCGGTATTAGTTTACCTGATTATTAGGATATCCAGCTTCCTCCTAAAATGGCCAGCCATTTCCCTGTTACAGGGAGTGAGAGCGCCCGGTCTGGATTAGGCCCAAAACGTGGGCTGCATTACACCAGGCCACACAGCCTCCCGCCATCTATGAATATTAATAGGCTAATCTGCACATATTCTTTCTTTCCTCTGCGTCTATCACTGCATCCCCGCGAAAAGGGTCAGGGATACTCTTGCGAACATCAAATCCATTTATAATGTTGAGTTTACTTTGCATATGCAGAGATTATTTTCGCTCCAGACAGGCTCTCGATGCACCTCGTCCCCATCATCACATAGCAGGAGGAGAGTACATTTCATATTCACGCGCTGATTGGATCCTTGATGAGATCTTGATGGCGGCTCCTCGCACTCTGAAGCTCTTTACACTCCAGAGGTGATGAGGAGAGCGAGGGAGAGAAAGGGAGGGAATGAGGCGTGTGTGTGTACGTGTGTGTGGGCTCTATCCAATTCTGTCTGCACTTAAAGTGGCCTGTTGGTCGCTGCCTGGACTCAGCTGCAGTCCACTGGCAGCATAAAGGGAAGTGAGCAAGCAGAGGGCCATTATATACATTTTAGTGTATGCACATAATTCTTTTCCATGCTCTCAGTGGACATACGATATAGGGCCTAGGTTCTCAAACTGTGGTGCACGTACCACCAGAGGTATGCAAGCTTCCTCTGCTTGGAGAGGGGGAAAAAAAAAATCAGAAATACTGTTCTACTGTAAGTAAATTAAATAATAACAATTAGAGACACCTTATCTCTCGCTCCTTCTTAATCTAATTTCGCTACACCAGTGTGTGAAGTATGTGTGAGGAAGAGGAGGATGACGAGAGATCAAATGATCTCATTGGGATTAAATCTGCCTCCTGTGAAAAGTCTGTAGCTGACTTACTTTGCTCGTTTACTACACTGTATTTTAACATTTAAGGTGATAATGGTGTTACTTTGAGAGCTCAGTATTTTCGTCACAAGTTACTCTACATTTTCACCCATTCGCACATTCATTCATACATCTACTGTATGTGAAACCATTTTCTTTTTTCACACATCATTCATAACCATTCCCAAGCTGATGCCGATGATGGGTTAAAGGTCCAGTGTGTAAAATGTAGGTGAAATTATTTTCATTTGGCAGAAATTGAAGGTAAAACATTTTATATACAATATATTGTGTACAATTGATGAATTGTTGTTTGACATTTGTCCAGAATGATCAGCTGGAGGTTCACCATGTTTTTACAAAAGCCCACAATAGACTAAACATCTCTTTGTGGCTTAGGCTTAATGCAAACTGAAGGCTACATAACAGTATACTGTATGTAGGGTCTCCCAAACCTTCATGGGAGGGAACGGTGAAGTGAGGGATATTCAGTTGCAACATGCACCAAAAAAAGTTTGGCTAAATTTTACACAGTGTACCTTTAAATATCTCACCTAACCTGAGTACCAGAGTAAAAGAGCAGAGGATCCTCCGACAGCCGGCTCGCTGGATAGAAGACCTCCCGCACTACTGATCCACAGTTGTAACCAAAGGACTTGGCAAAATGATAAAGAACAGAGAAACTGAGAAGATTTTTGATTCTTTTATTCTTTTCTCCAATGAGTGTGAGTTGAAGGTTTCCCACAGACGAATGTGGGACATTTGTGCTTTGCGATAACAGCAAAGGGAAGAAACTTGGATGAGATGTTGCTGTAGACTGACTTTGGAGTCTGTTCATTTCTATATTAATGACACTTTTTTGGCCAGTTGATTTTCAGATCTTCAGATTGTTGAAATTTGTTGAAAACTTTTTACTTTAGCAAATCTGTTATTCAACAATCAATCATTGCTTGCTGCTTTTCATTAAAAAGAAGAGCTTTTAAAGTTTTGAGTACTTTAAGTAGTGAAATGACTTTGGTTACGTTTCCTTAAACGCAGCAGAAGTGGGTGAAAACTATCTAATCAAACGTTTACAGAACTAATTTGGGCTTGTATATTTTAGTGAGGAATCACGAGAGAACAAGCCAGAAACTCCCACAGACAAACCTTTATTACTCTCAAACACAGTCTCTCCTCTCTCTCTCAAACACACACACACACACACACACACACACACACACGTACGTCAAAAGGCACTAGTAGTAGTAAACATTTGAAAGGAACAGGGGTAATTCACTTGATAAATGTCAACCAAAATGAAGCTATCAGCTGAAAGCAATTTCCTCATGCTTGTCTGTGTTCTGCACCAAGGACTTGGGAGATTTTCACCCCTCCATCGATCATGAAGCCTCTGTTTTAGGCCAAGGTACACAATGCCCTCAAATTGCTGACATATGGACCTAGAATCACCACAAAAACCTGCCATTTCCACCCCGCCTCTGCTCCGTCCCGACCCAGCCACTCCTCTGCTAAACTCGTGTTTATCCAACGACTCTGGTCTGTTTAGGCCATTAAAGCGAAGCCATTCGGGAAAGACGGAGGGGCCAAGGCAAATGTATTAAAGCCGCAATGTGTAGCATGCAATTTAGCACTGCTACCATGTCGCAACAAAGAAAACAAAAAAAAAAAACAACAACCATGAAAGCTGCACAGTCGCTATTCGTCAATTCATTTTCTCTCTTTTACAGAAGTTGGAGGGTTTTCGGATAAAAGGCATAATTAGCTGTTTCAAATCATTAAATCACCGGTTGGCTATATGATTAACTGCGTGGGCTGCATGCAACCAGTAGCACAACAAATCCTGACAACGATGATGACACCAACCACATAATGATATGGAAAGCCTCGATGGTGTAAACAGCAGAAACATGAACGCAGAGCTGTGTGTGTGTATGTGACTGGGTGTTTCTCATTCAGTCATTTCTTCAACGACGCTTAACTGCAGTGACTTTAAGACAAAGAAAAAGGACATTAAAAAGCCTCTTTTTTTTTCCTAATGGACAATTGTGGTGCCAGCAGCCAGGGCCTCCAGGTCTGTATACAGGAAACCTCCATTATCACTCTAACTAATGGCAGAGGGGCGACTTCAAACTAAAAGCGGGGAGAAAAAGAAAACAAGAGAAAGAAAAGATGACGCACATGGTACAAAGCAGTGTTTCTTTAATGGGGTTCATCAATAATGTTTCTTTTCCTGACGTTATTGTGTTTAAAAGTGAGTTGCCATATTATCAATCCTCAACTCACGAGCATTTTTCTAAGAGTTTGAATCAATGTGAAACAAATGTTTGGCAACCCGCTAATGATATCTGTTCAGCTGGCTCCTGCGTCTTTGGAACAAACTTTCTCTCCCCCTCTCTCTCTTGCCACCAAGACAAACCCACAGCCAGTTTACATTCAGATGGGTGCGCTTGTTTTATATAAACAGACAGCCCTTGTGGCAAAGGGTTTGATTAGGAGGAGGCTCACAAATCCCATTAAAAGTCCATTCGTCCCTCGCTCGGGGAATTGTTTGAAGACAGGAAGAGTAGCAGGGGAGGAAGGAGGTGACTGGCAGCCCGTTGTTGTTTTCCGTGCCATTTTTTACGCACTTGAGGTTTAAACACAGCAGCAGCAAAAAACTAGATATCTGTAGTGATGTGGCCAGGGACCACAGCCCAGTGTCTGCCAGGAGGAACATGTACTACAGGATCCGACACTTGTTTGTTTGTGGAAATGAAAAAGAAAACGACCCTCTCACTGCTATCCAGTCACCGTCTCATTCACACAGAAACATGTGGCTGCTGTCGCGCACGTTTCATTCATTCACAATGTGAAGCCATCAGCCCAACAGCTCCTTAGTCTTGGCTGCTAACAGTTTGTCAATGTCCGCCGTGATGTTGTCCGCCATCTGCTGAATCTGTGACAAAGAGAGGAAGATGGAGAAATTAAAACTTATGTTGCATTTTGGGCACTTTTTTTAAAACTCCCTCTGTAATACTTAGTAAATAGAGAATATACACCTTTTCCTAAAGTTCCCTGCAGATGCGGTAAATTACATATTTATATGAATATATAAAGAGCACACACAAAATCACATTAACAGAGATGAATAGCAGTAAGCAAAAGATACATATACATATTATACATATATAACATATATATTTATATAATGTATAAATATATACATAAACAATAATAATAATAATAATAATAATAGTCACCTGTCTGTAAAAAGGCTTACAGATCAGTTTTTATTTTAGGCTCTCCAACCTTTTATCCTATTTCTCCACCTAATAGAGCTTTGGTGGCTGAGATCAGGCAACCAAAACAACGGCAATTTGGCAGAAAGCGGCGCAGTTTACATCCATAGACATAAGTAACCGGCAGCGTATATACCAGCGTGGATCACTGCTATAGAACACACTCAAAGTGAGCACAGAAGATGGGGTTAGGCTTTTAGAGTGGTCACTTTGTACCGAAATGCAAGCCTGATCCAAGGCTTTACCATTCCAAACTGAAATGCACCATGAGGGAAATATGGTTTTCAGTGGGGAAGAAATACAGTTACAAAATTTACAAGCACTTAATCTAAACTTCAAGCACTATTCAAACCTTGAAAACACATGTGCAGAGATTTTCAAGCACCCAGGTATGAACCCTGGTAAGAACGCTGTCGTCTTTCTGTCTCTCACCTGTTTCTCTATCAGTCGTATGGTGTCTTCGGAGTGTTCTTCCTTTGCCTTTTTGACCTGTGTGACGGCATGAGATCGAACTCTCCTCAGCGAGTCTTTGGCCTTGTTGCTGATCTGTTTGGCCATCTTGGCGAGGTTCTCTCTGTGCTCTCGTGTTACTCTGCAAAAAGAAGACAACACAAGAAGAGAGGAAAGAGAGGAAAACTTAAGAGTAAGATAGGAAGAAAAGAAAACGGAAAAGATAATGGCCGGCTGGGAGAGAAGGTAGAAATAGCCATGCTCTTTGTCGTGTCCTTTGTATACTCACATGTACAACAAAAAACCCAAAACATATATTTCTGACACGTAAAATAAAAAAATGTTTTTACTCACTAAGTGCTTGTAGGCATTAAGTATAATCATTTTAGTTCTGACTCATAGAAACCATGTCACAACAATCACTTTCCTGAGGTCTAAGACCTGAGCCGAAACATCCATCACGCAGATAACTTTGCATTTGTTAATCACTCAGAAAATCCAACTTCCCATTTCACATTTCCCTTTTTGTCCTTAATTGGCTTTTTTTCCCCTCCTGTTTTTGCCTTCGGGACTATTTGCAAACAATCCAAGTGCAGCATCTATTTACCACAAACAATGCAGCCTAATTACTGATTCCCGGGCCAATCAAGGAGCGCCTTCTCCTTGGAAATGCAAATGTGGGCTCGGAGCGTGCCGAGACTGATTGCAGGGGGAAAGCAGTCTGACTCTTGTGTCCCTCCTCTGCCAGACTAACACCTGCTGCTCCATGTGCACACAAATACACACACGTGCACACAAAAAAGTGCATGCACATTTATACATGCGGACTTCCATCCGTGCACCATGTGTATATATATGTAAAGAAACATATCGTATACATGGAGTGGCTTAGTGAGTGAGTGACGGATAGTTTTGTGTGAGGTTGTTTGACTTGGCAGAGAGAGAGAGAGAGAGGGAGACATCAACACACACAAGGTCTCTATACATCTACAAGCAAACGTCAACAGATCTGTCAGTTACAGTTCTGCATATAGACAAAACAAACCCGTAGATGAGTTTAACTGAGTAGTTTAGCTGTAATAATTTACAAAATGTGCTGGTTATTGTATTGATTTATGTATCAATATGACAATGTATTACAAAAAGAGGGGGAAATGATGGTGAAGACAAAAACAAAACTTTCTTTTAAAAATTTGACTTAACAGTCAGCTCAGTAGATTATGAATTGTTTCAAGGCGTGTAAAAGTAAAATATACACTAAGTTTATGTCAGAAATATAAGATATACAGAGGCAGTGGAAGGAGTGAGTGTGTGTGTGTGTGTGTGTACTGAGGAACTAGTCAAGTTTAGGGCAAAGATTTGAAATGTATTTAGGCCAAGGTTAGGCTTTGGCATTAACTTGTTATGGATTAGGTGACGGATAAGACTTTGTTGAGGCTGTCCAAATGAATGGACTTCAACACAGTGTCCTGAAAAGAATAGCTATGCAAATGTGTGTGTGTGTTTGTACATGTCTGTAGTTTTGTTTCTAAACTGTCTTTGTGTCGACATTTTTACAGGTCCTCACAACTTTTAAGGGCTTTTTCAGCGTTAAGGCTTGGTTTTAGGGTTAAGGGTTACATTTTGGTGAAGGGTTTGGCTGAGGCATTTAGTTGTGATGGTTAAGGTTAGGGTAAGGGGCTAACACAATTCATGATGTCTGTGAATGTCCTCACAGGTAAGGAGAGACGTGTGTGTGTGTGCATGCAAGTGTGTAAGAGACTCACTTTGGAACAGGCACCTTGATGATCGTCCCGTCCACTTCGGGGTTTAGGTTCATGCTACTCTCTCTGAGGGCACGGGTGGCAGCAGCTATAGCCTGAGGGCAAACACACACACACATATCATATGAAAGTGTGCTTTGCTTTACTGAGTACTGGTGTTAATTGAAAACCAGTGCTACAACTGCAGGTAGTGGGTTCAGCTCCAGCTGGCAGTCATTAAGGTGTTAAACATTGTGCATGTGTGTGTATGTGTGTCTCGGGGGAAGCCCATGCAGTGTGGAAGTGCCTCGGGCCACTGTCAGCGCTCAGCCCCGTGGGACAGGACTGAGAGGTTGCAGGGCAGGGCACTGACTTCTGGTGACCTCACAGGGGAGTCTGCTTATGCTTGCGTATGATATATTGATACACACACACACACACACACACAGAGAAACACATACACACATGTGTTCTGAAGCATGTGTGTATATTAAAATTGTAAATATTATTTATGTTAAGATGATAAATGTCATCATAACAGCATATGGAAGGTGACTTTATTCACTTTAAGAAAAAACTAAACAAAAAACAAACAAATATAAATAATTTGTTTAAAGTTTAGGATCTCTTGTGGGGTTAAATTTAGAGCTCAGAGCAGGAGTTAACAACATTTTGGACGTTAGGAAACATGGTTCAAAGACAAAAAGTGGTGGAATAGAGCGCTGCTGGTATCCCCTCTGCCCACTGGCAAAAAAATACTTGAACAGCAAAAATGAGAACCATGTATCAATGTATCAGGCGTCACATCCTAATAAAGGCTTTCTAAAATGTTTTGACCCACTGAGCAAATGCCTGGACCTGGAATTATTTGGTACATTTTTTTACTTTGTTTTTCCTTTTTGCTGTTTAGGGTTCAAAGACAGTTTTATCAGACTTAGCTTAATATTTACCCACTCAATAACACTACATTCTTGACTACAATATCGGCAAATACACTAAAGGATGACTGTCGAGATCAGTGACAAAACCAGTGATGGTGGACATCAGACTCCTTTCAAATCTTGGATCACCTTGCATGCTGTTTGTGGTGTTTATGACACGTTTATGCGAATTAAATTTTATAAATAAAAGCAGTTCCCAAGTTTAGATTTTCTGCGATAGGACCAAAAAGGGGCAACCCATGGCCAAGTAGAAAGGGAACTTGGCTTGGGAAAAGAAGGTTGTTGGTTCAAGTCTGCACCAGGTCAAGGGCTGGGGGACCCCTGAGCAAGATCCCCATTGATCATCATCAACTGGACACTCTAAATTGACCTCCTAGTGCCTGTGTACCAACTATCGAGGTACATAATTAGGTATTTTTCGAGAACTGTGACCAGGACACATAGAGAGCATTGTTGGATCAAACTGCAAGGGACATTGTTTCAAAACTTCTACTTTATACTTTGTACTATTTCAGTACTGTCTAGAAATCAATACAGTTTGGCAAATGATAAGCGAAGGTGTCAGCTAAGTCAGTTGTAAATTTACACTACATTTGTACTCACCCGAAATCATCTGAATCAAAACATCTGAGTAACAAAATCTGTGATGTTTATAAAGGATGGAGATAATCAAGAGGAGGAAACAAAGAGAAGAACATTGTGTTGCATGAGGGATCATGTGATCCAGTGTCAGTGTGGACAGATACTGCTGCATACTCACAAAGCACTTCACAATCTTGTTTGAAAAAAAAAGAAGGAAAAAAGTGTTTTCTTTGTTTGACATGAATGCACTAAAGGGAGAAAACCAAAAAAACAAGGTTGCGTGAAACACAATGGTAATTATTAAACCCAAACTCACATAATGTGAAACATGAAGACATAATCCACTATGTACGACACAATCCCTTGGTCCAGCAAACGCCACATTAAAACCAGAGAGTTAGAGTTAAACAGTACACACACACACACACACACACACACACACACAAGGAGGAGGGCGGATACTTAAAATTACTGAAAATAAAGTAACACTCCTCACATCAGATATGCAGCCGCATGACAATTCCCTCGGCAACGCATTACAAAAGTGTGCAAATGTGAAACGCAAGAAATAAGAGCATATCATTTCCTCTTCTTTTCTTTTAACCCGCTCTACACTACTCCTCTTTCTAGACAGCTCCCTCTGGCCGTTTCCGCTGGGGGAAACAAATGGCAGCGAGATTAAAGGAATTTATTTGTGTGCATTAAATCAATTCATGGAGTTTCTTTTCATTTGTTTAAAAAAAAAAAAAAAGATCATCCGGAGCGCAGGCCTCTGGTTGCTCTCTTTGAGTGTGGGGTGATAGATTCGGCCCATACCTATGTTTGATTGTTCTCAGCATCAAATTCATCACAGTTTCCCCCCAGACCCACGTCCACTCTGGTGGTTACGGAAAACCGAGCGGAATTTTCTCTGGAAGGGCCGAGCAGGTTCTGGTTAATATGTTGGAGAGGAAGAGAAATTACGCTGAAGTCTCACATCAAACGCTGACAGCCCAGTTCAAAGCAAAGCAGAGCAGGGCTTGTGTGCGAGTGAGTGTGTGTGTGTGTGTGTGTGTGTGTGTTTGAGAAGAAGAAAACAAAGTTTTTACTTTATGCATAAAGTGGTGGGATGCTTTCACATGCACATACAAAAACATCCTTAAGCACGCAGAAAATTGCCTCCTGATCTAAGCTGCTGTTGGCTGTTGTTAGTTCCATTACTTCTAATAAATGAGTGGAAAACAATGGTTTCCCCTCTGAAGTGCCTGGTAATGGATAGGCATCATTATAAGCCTATTAACTCTGGGCACTGAGGACTCACCCCTGTGTGTGACATGGGTAACGTAGGGCATGACGGGTGAGCGTGTGTGTGTGTGTGTGTGTGATGGCATGTGTGTGGTCTGTGGTCGGCCTTTTGGGGAAGGAAACAGACTCACCGGAGGACCATGGAGCCTGATTCAGGTTGACGGCTGGATTTCCAGATTTGAGAAGCTGATAAACACTTGTGATATCGGTACAAAAGGAGAACAAAGAGGTGAAACCGCAGACCCCAGTGTCCCAAACCACCGACCGACCGGAAAACAGAAGGCGGAGGAAGATATTTGTAAGAAGTTACTTGAAGAAGTTGTTTTGGACAGGTGGTTCTTTACAAGGAAGAAAAGTGCATTTGAATGTCACTTATACTCATGAAAACTAAGAATTCTTAACATGATTACAGGGAAGTGTGGTGCTACACAGGGTGATTGTTTGTCAACAAGGCCTTAAATTTGGGTCATTTACTCAATTAAATTAATACATGTTAATGTGTTGGTGTGTCATGAACGCATTATCATGGTCCCCAGAGGAGTAATCCATTAGCTTCTCCTCCACTGCAACCAATTTCTCAACATCTACTTTATGAGAAACGTTATATTTTTACCCTGTCAGGGAGTAAAATGTGGAAAAAGGTGGAAAAAGGTAGAAAAAGGTGGAATTTGAATCTTGTGTCATGGCCGTCTGTGGCATACAGTATGATTGTGTTAAATGTTACAAAAAAACATTTTCTATATCATTAAAGCTTTGCCCCCTTGTGAATTCTTTTTTTGTAGCTCTGATTAGTGCAGCATTATATCATCTACAAAGGAAAATAGACGGAGCAAAAACGAATGAAAAACAATAATCTATTCCTCTCTAACCTGGGGGTAGAATTAGGTCATTTCCTACTCTGTGACAACTCACACGCAGGCATAACCACATCTCGATGCATGCACACACAGGGTTTAGGTTCTCGTTGCTATCTTTCACTCCAGAACAAAGGGCTAGCTGAGTCATCAATCAATTAGCGTCTGAGACGCAGTCGGAGAAAAGTGAGGCAGGTCGGGTTTCATTTACACAAAATGATGTGAGATCAGAGTTCTGCTCTGGCTCACTTTTACCTCAGTGAGAAATGTCTATCTGTCTGAGTGCTGGATTATTTTGATAAAGCTTTTAGTTACGGAGCGCTCAAATGTCTGTATGAGACAAACAAATACTGGTTGGCAGAATCAGTATTAGTGTGTGTGTGTGTGTGTGTGTGTGTGTGAGCGTGAGATTGTCTTACCTCGGGGAAACTGCTCATGTTGACCATAATGAGTTGAGGTGACTTCATGGAGACCTGACCCAGCTGGTTGAGAGGGAACTTTCCATCTTCAGTCGTCACCACGATGTGATCCAGTGCGCCTTGAAATACAGTTTATTTTTTACTTTATTTACAGACCACTTGACCGTTTAAGAAACAAAAGCAAGGCTTTCTTCGCCGACATGTTTACAGAGCAGTGTCACTGTCCAAAACAACAGCATTTATGAGCTACAATTAATATTTTGTATATTTGACCTATTTTTCTATATTTAAGCTGATTATACATTTTAGTTTTATATTTTCATTATCATTTGGCAATTTCTTTTTAGACAACAAAACGCCTGTTGTCAACCATCACATTGACACATTGTGTCAATATATGCATCAGGTCAAAACAATTACAAAGTTTCCATGCAGTTCAGGTACAGTTCATTATTCATGCTATTATGAGTTTCAATGATTTCCTCAGTACATGAAGCAGAGGTAAGTTCCTCCCTCCATCACCCTCTTCATCTCTCCTGTTCATCCCTCACTCCACCCATCCGCCCTCTCCCTCTCCCCCATCTGGCTAACCTCAGACACAGTTGTTTCCTTCTTCCCCAACTCTGTCTTACATCACTCTCTCCCTGCTTACCCAGTGGGGGCTGTATTACTACTGATGCTGCTGCTGCTGCTGCTGTTGCTGCTGCGGGTGGGGCATGTGCTGGCTGGAGGAGTGGGGATGGGAGGGGAGACACAGCGGTGTAGTCATTTTCTCTCTCTATGACCAATTTATATAATTTGATTTCAGGGGTGGAAAAAAGGACACTGTACCGAAGAGTCACAGATTGGATGATGAATTAAAAATCAAAGGTTGGGGATATGTGATGAAATGGATACCTATTATTTAAAGGCCGCACCCGAGCTGAATCACTGATATACTGTCCGCCTGCCAATTATTCTGTCTCCCGCTTCAAACATCTATTTGTGTGCTGTGTGGGTCTGAACCCGTCATGTCCCGCTGTCCATTGCTCAGTGCGTCTGTGTGTACGTGCACCTCATCCATTTTTTTTTTTACCTGTGCCTCAACAGTGAGCACCTCCACATCTGCTAGTACTTTAGGAGGGCAGGCAGACAGACAATTATTTCTTTGACTACAAATATGGAGGCTGAGGAGGGGGCTGAGAGACAGCTGAGAGACGTCTGAGAGACGGCTGAGAGAGCTTCTGCCAACAGTTCGTCAAAAATATTAAATGTGATCAGAATGATTTAAAAAAAAATATATATATATATATATTTAGTTGTACACCATGTGCACTTAAAGCTGCAGTGCATAAGTTTTGGTCTGTGTGAACAAATACAATGCAAGAGTATTTGTATACTGTGTCCTTATTTGTATACAAAGAGTCATTTGGAGCGCATTAGTTAGCACACTGTGAACTTATTAGGCAATGGTTTGAATGTATCGGACATTTGTTTAAATTTTAAAGTTATAAGAAATTCAAAAAAAGGTCCAGGGTGCAAGCAAGACACACAACTACTATTGGTCTTTGCATTAAAAAGGGACAAACAAAGACAAAAATACACAGAAATGCACTGGGCAGCTGTTTTCTTTGTGCAGCTGCAAACACATCTATATTTTGGGATTGAGCAAGCTGCTGAACGTTGTCTGCTAGTCTTGTTGGATGTATTTTTCATAAAGATATATCCTTGTTGTGATATTATTCTCACACCACTTGTATTGACCACCCACTTAGTTTGACCTGTGTTAGGGTTACCTGATGCATCTGCAAAATTTATGATTAAAATATCGCATCATGTTTATCCTGAGCAACATAACTGCTATTTCACAAATCATAATAATTGTAAAATAACTGCTTTAAACTCTTAAAATGGCTCTTATTAAGTTTTTAAAGTGAGAACCAAGAATCTCACAATAATAAATCATGAGGTCTTGGAATGGACATTATTTAGGTGAAATATTAACATTTTTCACCATTCAGTTAGATAAACTTAGTGCTTTTTATTGCAATGCACAGTATTTAAAAACATTCCATATTCCACATTCAGTTTCTACAGAGATGGAACTTGCTTTCAGCATCTGTGATTAACCACAATATGGTGGACATCACATTGATTCTCCTTACATCTGTGATTTTCTGCTGATTTTCTGTCGCGCACAAACAAACACATGAACATATACAGTTTGCATTCATGGCAACAAGCAACTGTACATACAGTCTATCCACACACACACACACACACACACACTCACACAAGCTTAATGAGAGCCAGATGAGGGGTTCGTGGAACAAACACACACACACACTAACACACTTGCGCGTGCACACACACATTTAGACAACTGACGTCATTCCATTCCACCATCTCATCTCTCCTGTCAGCTCTAAGTCCTGCTGCCTCCCTGGATTACTGTGCAGCTGTACGGATGAGAAGGGGATGAACAGAGAGGAGGAGAACAGTGAGGGATACACAGATGGAGGGGAGAAGACAGGGAGGATGACAAGATGTAGGGACAGAGGCAAGAACGGCTACAGATACACTGGGAGAGCAGAGAAGATGGAGGAAATGAAGGAGGGAAGTCTGAAAATTCTTGAACTTTTGTTCACTGGGCAAAAAATTTCCATGTGGATCAATAAGAATTTGGATATCATAGAAATCAAACATCAGGAGCAGAAGCCAGAATATAAATCTGGGAATTATTGTGGAAAAACTGAGAGAAGAGTAAGCAAGTAAGAGAAGGATAAAGGGAGCGACAAAACGATTCAAAGCAAGTGTTGACTGATGAATACAAGAAAAAAAAGTTTAGGAACAAGATGAAAAATGGAAACATAAAGGAATGAAAAGGTCTACAATACACTGACTGTTACAATGTAAAAATCAAAGTTGTGATTGTGCTCATGTTGCTCAGAGTGAAATTTTAGCTGAGGAGTCAAAGCTCAAGACACTTTTAGTTTTGAAGTCTGATTCCGTTGTTTGCCTCCTCCCTAGGGACCTTCCATTATACGACCTGCCTCTAATTCCATCTGGCCCAGCTCACATTTTGTTAGAACCCAGAGGCAAAGGGTCAAGACCTGGATGTAGTAGGGGAAACTGGGGCCAAGGTGAGGTCGCACAGCACTCTCCTCACTCGGAGCCTTTTGGGGCTTTGTCAGGTATATTTAGGTACTTAAAACTGTAGTACACAACTTTTAAATTGAAACGAAAGTCCATTATATTCCACCACGAGTCAAATGAGTTCACACAATGCTGATTATGCCTGTCAGCTCCACATGACTCTCTGTGTTTCTTAGTATCGCTATGTTTTGATCTTTTGGTGACACAAGACTTTAAAACCACGTTCACTAAACATCTCAACATGGTGTTGAGATGTCCCTGGCGACATTCATGCGATGAACAGAGAATGTGAGTAATTTTATGTCAAGACAAACAGAAGCAACAACACTGTACTAGAAAAGTGAGACATCTGCAAACAGGTTGGCATATGGTTGAAAACACAGAGAGAAGACACAGTGAATTAGTGTATCAGTTTGATAGGATAAATGCATTATTCGAGCATTGAGCTGCTGGTGTAAACACACAAACACTCCCTGATAGTAATGCTCAACAAAGCCCTCTTCCAGATGAATAATGTAGCATTAAGTTGTGATAAGATGAAAAGCCTGGTGTGTATAGAACATGATATAAATTAAAAATTAACCAGTTTTTAACATTACACGTTACAAAATTGCAAAATCCAAATAATATTTGGTGTTTATTTTCAAATTCACTGTAAAAATGAACCAGTAAGGTTGCTCCAATTAGATTATAGATATAGGTTTCTCTGTTAAAGTTTACTTTGAGGTTTCTTTGACACGTGTGATGGTTGCGGTGCAGACAATAATGTTATTAACTCTGGGAAAGAGTGGAGGAAGTAATAAACAGCATGCTGTGAAATTCAAGTGTTTGTAGAGGTGTAACTTAAAAAATAACATCTGGAAAACTGATATAGTCTGGACTCCTGGAGACTAGACTCAGAGTCATAAAATCTTATGGTGAGAATTAACATAAATACAAGGAGTATTATTAGACTTAAGTGGCTGCAGATAGTTCACATTTGTATGTGGGATAATCCTCAATTTACTGCATTTGTTTCTATTGTCATTATTTGTTCTCCTTCTTCAACAACACAATAAAACTTAATATGAAATGACAAGTTAAACGATTATATTAAGTCCTTAGATTTGTGAGTATGCTTTCTCTTCCTTTATTATTCTACAATGTCTTTCCAATTAATCTCGCATCAAATCACTACTTGGCACAACTGGGGGGTCATTTATACATCAACCTCTATTATTTTTGTCTTCTATAAAGGGGACTTCATGTTTGATCTGGTGTGTCAATGCATTTGAAGGGAGGGGGGGATACCTGGAGAACCTCGGATGCTGAGGCTGCGTGTGAAGTCATCTTTGAGTGCACTGATAACAGCCTTCATGTCCTGATTCACTTCATCCAGACTGATGATGTTTTCCACCAGAGCTGAATTAATATTCACCTGTGCAGACTGGCCCTTTGCCTTTGCTTAAGGGAAGAGATGAGATGGAAAGAGAACTCAAATTCATGTCCAAGATTAATAACATCAAACCAAATGACCCACATCCAGAGGTCACACAGATGTGAACTTCGGTGTTTGTAATCTCCTCACTGACCTTTTGTCTTCTTGGTGGCGTAAAGCCTGGTGCATGCAGCGGGGAAACAGGTGGTGCTGGGACAGAGCGGCGCTGCACTAACCCTGGATGTGACCATGAGGGGAAACCTGACCTGTCGCACCATGGACTGACACAGCAGAGGTCGCAGCAGACTAAGGTGATTCAACGCCATCACTGCAAGAGAACAAACAATTTACATTTTAAATATTTGAGGAAAAATAGACACGGGGCACTACCGAGTTTACATCAGCATTATTTTGTTTTAAATTTCTCAGAATGGCGGGTTACTCATAGTTATAATATTGTACCAAAATGAAGTAATAACTCAAATCAGCCAGTAGGAGGTAGGCCTACATCTTGTATTGACATTACAGTGATATTGTCTCCTTTTCTCTTGACCATGCTCTGGAACAGCCCAGGATCAAATGTGGGCACAATCAATTTATGCATTTTATCAAATTTACCAGAGTAAATGCTTTTATATCTCATATATATTTACGCACAATGTAGTGCATGACCTGCTAAGACAAGCTATAACAGTTTCTTAATAAATTAAAGAATTGCTTTGTCTGTACAACATCAGATAATGTCAAAAAACAAAAAACTGCACTTTAGTAAATTGAGGTTGTTTTTAAATGTGCTGTAGTAAAAAACGTAAATTTTTCTCTGTATATAAATATCTTCTTCTGTCAACGATGCTTAAAAAAATAGCATAAGATTATTGGTGGACAAAGAGAAAATTAAGTTAGAGCTTTTTTGTCAACTAATCAATTAATTGAATTTCATGAATTAAATCATGTACAAGTACATTTTCTCAATACATTTGACAATAAATATCAGAAAAGGAAAAGAGGCTCTTGAAAATCCAACCACACATCCCACACTTGACACCATGGACTCTGTTTCTCACATTGTCCAACTTAGGGGTCAAAACTACAGCAGCCTTGCATGGTTGTTTGGGCATTCCCAAAAGGGAACCTCCCATTCAATAACCGACACAAACACACATTGGATAACCCACCTCCAACCTCGCAACTGACTCTGGAGTGTGATCCTCGTCAATGAACCTCAGCGTACACACAAGCACAGACAAACTCTGAGATATCAAAGCTCACAGGCACAAACACATGCTAAAGCCAGTCTTTCACAGTCAGTGGCTGTGAACAGCTCGCGGTGTACTGCAGCCTGACTGACATTCTCCATTGTGTATTTATGACTGTAAACTGTGAGCTGTGAGTAGAAACAAACAAAACTGCTGCAGTAAAAACTGTTTGGTCACACATGAGCTGAGCTTTCCAAAATGCATCATGTTTCTGAGATTTTTGTTCAGGGAAATAATAATCAGGAATTTTCAGCGTGAGGCCAAAGAAAACATAACAGATCAGAGAATAAAAAAGCGGCGATGCTTCTCCACCCATCTATGAGTTCCGTCATTTGTATGGCATATATTGGAAACTGGATGTATGTATCTGAAATTGAAAATAATTTAGATTAACAAACTGGCAGGGACTGCCAGGAACCAAAAGGTATGGTGGGCTGAAATCCTTTTATCTTTTTATTTATTCCATTAGAAAAATTAATAATTAATTTTTAATTTATAAATGTTTATTTTTTTGCCACACATCTACAAAATCCAAACATATTCCATTGGCAATATTGGGGTGAGACTCTTGACCATCAGCTCCAGCACAAACCCACTACAGACTTCTGTGGCTGGCACGTTTCCTGTCACACTGATATGATTCGGTGCACTATGGCAGAGCAGATAAGCTGAGATGTGGGACATTGACAGATTTCTTTAGAGGGGAAGCCAAGCAGAAAAAGTGCAGCACAGGTGTTCACTGAGATACTGTAGCCTCATATCCTGTAGATTTCACACACGAAAGCAGCTGCAGACACACCTCTGCTTCTTCCAGTGGCAAAAGCCAGCTGGTGAGCCCGCATGGTTTCTCCTCTGTACCTTTTTACAGGAAAATAACAAGGAGGAGTACCTGATAACGCTCCGCCTCATCAAATAAACTGTTCACACCGAGGCAGCAAGTCCTGGCATAACAGTTTGATTGTTTAGTTTATCATGTGTCAGAAAATGCAGTTAAACATCAACCACAGTCTCAAATGACATCTTCAAATGTTTGACGTTTTTGCTTACTACATGACAAAGGATTACCACAATTATTATTACCACACACACACACAGGGAGAACGTGCAAACTCCACGCAGAAAAGTCCTTGTTCTGACCAGGTCGTGAAACCAAAACCGGGTATTCTTGCTGCAAAGGCAACAGTGCTACACCTCTTCATATATTAATTTATTTAGTATAAGTGAAACAACAAGATTATGTGGTCATCTGACTTGACTGGGCAATGTAGATATATCTTCTTTTCTTTTTTTTAAAAATGTTTATAAAAGTCTGTACTGAATTGAGATAGCAAGTGTTCCAATTTTGTTGCTCCTTCTGCTTAGACTCATTCACAGAAATCTAAGGAGAATGGTCTTGGTGGGTGCTTTTAAAATAACACTGAATAACTTATACAGTTATAAAATGCAGGTTAATTCAGTTAAAACATTTAAGGCAGATTCAACTGACGCATGCTTGACATGCATGTATATGTACTTATATTTTGACATTTTATGACACTGTACATTTGTAATTTGTGACTAATAAATTCTAACACTTCTGAAAGACATGTGTCGCCTCAATAAGGACTTCCCGGGTAAATAAAGGGCATAGTTACATTAATACATCCATGGTTGAGACAAACACAATATAAGTAAGTAAGACAAATATAAGTTGCTGCTCCTAACACTTTGTGTAATTGAAGTTTAAGTGAAGAGTTGTGAAGGTCGGAGCTATGATGTGCAGCAGCATTCTTCACCCAGTACATGCAGTGGATAAAACATAACATAAACCGTTTAATATGGCTGCTAGTCATATTGTTAACATTCATTTCGGAAAAATTGTGCAATTCGACTGAAAAAAAATACCAAACGCAGTACTTACTTTCACGTTCTACGTCTTTAAAGAGGCGTCTTAGCTTCTTATAGAAACATAGCATAGACTCGCCACATTTGACATCCACGTTGTCGTCATCATCATGCGCCGAAGTTTGACAACGTCCGGGTGGGTGCTTGACTCTGACGCGGCCCACACCGAATGAGCGGGGTTACTGGTAATGACAGGACCAGAAGAGCAGCGGGGTGAGGCGGGCACTCAAGTTAAAGAAACCAAGTGCCTTCCTCGACTCCGCGTCGAGCTGAACAACTGACACATCAACCTGCGCCTTTGTTTTCGGACAGCGACTGCTCGTTGCTACAGCTAACCGTACCGACCCTTTTTAGAGTAGAAAACGTAGAAAGTAAAATCTTAAATAATTAACATAATGTTTTGACGCAGCCAAATTGTCCCGATAGTGGGATTATAAGCAAAGTGAATCGAATTGATCAGTCGCTGTAAGAGGACGTTTGAGGAATTGAGGAGGTAAGCTAATATTCCTCAAGCTAATTAACCGCTAACAGCCCACTACTCGCCCACAGTCGGTCGGACTGTTAACTGTTGAATGGTTAATATTTCGATAATCGCTGTTGAGCACGTTACACCCTGAATAAGATTTCACTTTACATTAGTAAAGCAACCGTAACCACCTAACACTAACAAGGACCAGATAATGGACGGCTAATCAGTCTGCTGTTAGCTTAGCGTATGTTAGCGGGTAGAAGTCACCGAGGGAACTTGTGATTTGACCGTTTTGAGGGTTTGCAGAAACACGGTTGTTTTTATTACACATGTTCTCTGTCAGCTGGGGCTCAGGATCAACACTGCAAATTTAAACCGAGTATAAGCTTAGCTTCGATTTGCACTTTTATGTTGTAAACATTCTGATTAAACACTGATTTATCGTTCACTCTCACACCTGTGATCAATTTAGTGACCAATTAACCTAATCCCCAATTTGCATGTTCACTATGTCCTTTACTGTCTCTGCTACTCTGTCACTGCAAATCTTATGTTATCCTGTCCTTTTTTATAATATAATTTCACAATTCACAATTAATTCCTGCAATCTCCACACGTGAAATGACTTATGTATGTGTTGGTTACCTTTGTATGCTATAATAATAATGATTGTAATAAGTGTTATCTATAACTTCCTTTTGAAACACCCAAGGACAACTTACAAGACAGATTTAAGTACCAATCTAGCAATAGAGCGATAAATGCATGAGGTAACAATTAAACTCATGCATGTTACGATTTTACAGAAATATGTAATTGTGATTATTTTGTGGAAGACAGGAGGTTCTGCCGATAATGTGATGATGCAAGATAGACAATATAGCTACTATTTGAATGGTCACATATCAGTCTAAAGATAAACAGGGTACTTTTTTAAGTGTTTGCATTGGTATAATTTTTTTTTAAAGATACATTTCTTTCTTTTTTTCTTTCTTTTTTCCTGTCTCCCTCTCCAGAGTACACATGTCGTCTGCAGCAGAGTCGGTAGAAAATGCCTCCATCATTTCAGAGAGTGCGTCCCACGATGGAAATCGCTTGTGGATAGGCAACATTGATCCCAAAATCACAGAGTGAGTAAATACATACTTATTTAAGCAACTTGTGCATCATTAGTGAGTGGTTAGCTTGTTTGTTGCATCTTGATACATATATGCTTCCAATTAGATTTAAAAAAAAAAAAATTTAAAACATCAAAATGTATTTCAATAATATGAACACACTTTATTTCACTTTTAAATGTTTGCATTCACATATCATGTGCACCAGGCAGTGGAATTAAAAACAAAGGTAGTGTTTGATTTCAGGAGCAACAAGTGTTCAATCTGAGGCGGCTGCTGTTAGGAAGTCCCCCCATGTCATGAACCTACCTGAAGCAGTGTTTTTAAACCTGCCTGGCTCCGCTGCCTCATAGAAAGGCAATGCATTGTGTGTGCATATATGATTGATTAACTCTGTGTGTAGTGTGTGTGTACGTGTGTGTGTCGCAGGCTGAGACTGAGCAGACTTGGATGGGTGTGTGAAAGAGAGGCAGCGAGGCGTGGAGACCTGCTGTGCTAAGGAGCAGCCATCATTCCTCACTCACCTGCCCTGTTTACTCTCTCTGTGTCAGTCTGGACCAGATTGTGTGTGTGTGCGTCTGTGCAAGCATGTTTAAGTACATAGTTGATGTTTGGGTGGCAGCTGGTAGAGGTGCAGGCTTCAACAGACTGAGGTGTCTGTGTTCATTGTTAGTCCGTCTCTCTTTACACCACAGCATGTATACAAGACATCCTGGGGTGGGGGTGGGGTGTATGCAGTAGAGTGTGCAAACCTCTTCATGTATGGTTATAGATCACTGATATGTACGATGTGATGGAGAGGATTTAGTACTTTTTTGGGGGGTGGGGGGTGTTTGTGTGCTTGGGGGGGCTGCTGGAGAATATATGGGCCGCAGCTCTGGTGGGAGTCTAGACAGGCGTTTCCTTCCCCTTTCCCTGCTCTGCTCTACTTCTCCTTAAATAGCCCACTGATTTACAGTAGGGAGGGAAAAGGAGAGAAATGCCCGTGGCCCCCGATGCTGATTGGGAAGATTAATTAGCTCCTGGATAGCATGTGCATGTAGTGCTCTTTCTGTTTGTCCCGATAAGCCAAAATTAAAAATCTATGTGGACCTATGATGCAAGGGGGTGACTTTGAGCACATGAGGCCAAAACATTAATAATCAAATTATAAATATAAAATGAATGTAGTAATTTAAACTTGATTTTTTTTTTTTGTTAAGCTTAGAAAAGACAAAACTTATAAAAGTCTGTGTAGATTCTCTTAGAATAATTGTTTCTCCACATCTGGTATCATCATCGTAAACTAAAATTCAAGAAATATACAAATAAAACATATTTTTGGGGGAGATGAGTCAGTAAATCAAGTCTAAAATGTGATTTTTCTTTTTGACAGAATATACTCTATACCCTCAAAGGTATAGATGATATATAATATTGTTGATCATTGTTTTAAGGCATTGACTTCTGCTTTGGTCAGTCGTAGCCAAAGGCAGTATGAAATGGATTACGATATAATGAGAAAAGTGGGCAGCTCTTTTACTTTGCTATCCTCTTGTCAGGCAGATGAATTTTGGCCTGTATTTCGACTCATCTTAAGTTTCCTCCCTAGATGAGGGATAACATTTCACTGTTTGGCTCATAGTTTGTGACTAGATGTGGAGAAAGCATTTTTCAAGCATTTTGATGTCAATGTCAAAGAAACTATAAATGCTTTTGTCCTTAAATACTTAGTAAATTGATTGATTCACATAGTCAATAATCTTCTCCTGTATCTGAGATATACACCTCATAGTGTCCCATCAGATTTTTCACAGAGCAGGTGATACCCCATTTTTCACCACATATTCATGTTTTTGTGCTTTTGGCTGCTCACAGAGGGAATTTCTCATTAGTGGTAATCCATCACCCTCGTCCTCTTTGTTTTCCCTCTGGATATCTTTCTACATTTTAAGTTTCGAATCTGGAAATTGTCGTTGTTTCTGAAAAAGCTGTTGTAACCATCATTTTACTCTTGACTGCAGACCTATGGAGAAGTTTCAGTCGGTTGCATTTTCAGAAAACCCCACACTCTTCACCTCTTATTTTTCTTATCCACTGGCCTGCATTTCTTTTGGCCCCTCTCCTTTTTCCTTCCTTCCTATTCTGTGATTCGTAGCTCTTGTATCTCTTCTATACCTGGCTCCTTACCTCCTCTCTTCTCTTGGCTTCTCCTCCTCTTCCTACACCTTTCACCTTGCCGTCAACATTCCCTCTGTGAACTTTACTCTCCCCCCCCCCACCTTTCCCTCCCTTTCCTTGCCCCCCCCACCCCCCCTTCCTCCGGTGGTTTTTACAACCCCCAGGAGGAGCGGTCCATTGTGGTTCAGCACACCAGTATCCAAAAATGTTCTTAGAGTGTCAGCCATCCAGTTTCTTTCACATAAACCCATTTGCAGAAACATTTATGTATTTATTTAGAATATATAGGGGTATTAAAATGCACTGCACATTTTTGCGTTGTTGCATTTGGCTTAAGTGACTGATTTCCCATTCGGTGTTGCAGAGGTTAATGTAATATAAAAGCCAATTATTTAAATATAAGACTGAAAACAAATACAATATGTTATACAGCAAACCCCAGTTGAGGTTTTCCTGTTTGAATGGCCCCATAGTTCAGGAAGAGCCACCTTCACATGGGAGTTTTACTGGGTGTTGTCTGGGAAAAGGACAAAATCTCCTCGGCCTAAAGCCCTCGGGAGCCATAGATGGTTGGAAGATATTAGCTTAAAGCTGCACTGCACCTGTAGTGTCCCACACTGACTGAATCCCATTCATACTTATAAATGCACTCGTATGTAGCATTCTTCTTTGTGGGGGTAGACACATTAACACACACACACCCCATTAGGACAATCAACGAAACAATAAGAGGCTCATTCTACAGCCTAAACAGTCCTACAAGGTTAACAACACAGAAACAAAAACACAGGAAGATGTCTGTGGAAATATATGTATTGTGCTCAAGTCTCTGGGCACCACCAGCTTTGTTGTTTTGATGTCTGTCAAATTCTTTGATCATTGGCATTTGGAGTGGAATGATGTGACTGAAAGTTGGTATTACATACTAACAAGCTGTCAGTGAGTTTAACTCGTACAACGTCTGGAATAAACCTGGTGTAATAGACTGTTTTCCCCACAGGTTTTACCAATAACATTAATTAGGGTTCCACTCCAGGTTTATGTTCAAGTGTAAGGGTACATCACACTAAATATGTGACATTATTAAGGGCATACATGTTTTCTGTATTTTCTAGATACTGTATATGGTCATGGTAGCATTGCTAAAACAGCAAATCTAATGGTGGCATAAGACTTTTGACAGATGGGTTTGATTTTCCTGCAATCACAGTTTCACTCGCAGAAAATGCTTCTCACCGGACGACCAAAAATGTATGTCCATCAAATATACAATTCGAAGGAGCATTCATATTGTGAAATATGAATGATTTATTTGATCAATTCTTGCCAAAAAATTAAAAAAGTTTTTTTTCCTCCACTAATCTATTGTTTTTACTTCTTTGGTTTGTGTTTGAGGATTGTGTAAATGTTTGTAAGCAGATGGATTACGTTGTATGAACTGTCTGTTTACAGTGAGGAAAGTCAAGGCTATTCTCATGTGTTTCATCCAAAAACAAGGCACCTCACCTCAGGGTGCTGTGAATGCACTGTGGATGAGGCCTTCCTAGGACAGAAGTCAGCTTTACTTGGTTAATACAATAATTTAAAAAATGTTAATTGATTAGTTATTTAATTTTTTAAGTATAACTATCAAACAGTTACTGGGTTAAGCTTAAATGTAGACATTTCTCAGGTTCCTTTGATGTCAACAAATTTGAGTATCTGAAAATACAAGCAATTAAAGAATATCAGCCTTTTTCTCTTATGATGAATCATGATGTTATATTTGAAATGTATCCATTTCCAAGAACATGATGGACAGTGAGACTCCTTATTAGACAAATGAAGAAATGCAATTCAATGACCATGGGAAATGTAATCATTTCTGCGGTGACTACAGTGTGTTGACCTTAGAGGAGCAGCTTCAAGATGCATTCAAAAATACCCATACTTTTCATCAAAGAAGACAAAACCATTGATGAAACACTGTTCAATTTGTATCTTTTTAAATGTAATCAGGAATAGTCATCTTTACCACTCATTACTGGTCAAATAATCAAATCCCATTATTTGTGTTAATGCCATAGATGACTGGCAAGGGCAGAGTACCTGTGATGGATCAGCAGTTCTCAGACAATCCCATTTTGAAAAAAAAAAAAATAGGAATACTGCATATAGATATAATTTCATGCACAATAACTTTGACAGTTAGCTATATAAAAGCACCTGCTGTTCTGCATGCTTTGGAAGCATGCAGTCAGCACCTGCATACTTACTCTCGTGACCTCATCGCCCTTTTCACACTGTCAGTTTGTTTTTTTTCCCTCATGGCAGCCAGTAGTCAATTACATGTTTCCCTACTGACTCACACAGACATATACTACATATCTCCTCAATGACAACATATCCACGTTCATGTGTTGTCTCAGAAGTCCCCGGGCAGGTCCTCGCAGCCTGTGGATGTTGTTTGTTCAGAGCTCAGTGCCCAGGGGGGATTTAAGGCTTCCTCTGTTTTATTCCCTCATTGTCCTGCTACTGTATCCTCAGCATTGTCTCATTAAGAGATTTACTGTCCATTGCCCGTCACACCAGCTGCTCTGCTGCTAAAAAGGTGTCGGGGAGAGAAAGCTGTCATTCTCATTAGCCCCACCAGACGCCTACACAGACTTTAGGATTGCAAATAAGAGGGTGGTGTCGCTGTACATACATATTTATAAGAGAATTTTATATTGACAATACAATCTTAACCTATATATTTGTCCTGACTCTGATCATTCTTCTGTTCCTCTGCTCTGTATCATAATATCTCCCCCGAAAGGTATCACCTGGTGAAGCTGTTGGAGAAATTTGGCAAGGTGAAACAGTTCGACTTCCTCTTCCACAAATCTGGGCCTTTAGAGGGACAACCGCGAGGGTACTGCTTTGTCAACTTCACCACCAGAGAGGTACACACAAGAGGGAGTTTGGACTTTATTCACTTTTGTTTTTAATTTATGTTTTTACAAGTTTGCCCCAATCTGATCTTTGATGTATAAAATACAACATGCTATATGTGTGACTAATTTGTAAATAGAACTCACAGACAAAGGGCACAAAATGAATAAATTACTAAAGAAAGATATCAGTCACGGATGATGATGTGTTTTTTTATACATTATTGATTGATCACAATTAAGACCCTTTATTAAAGGACTCGCATGTCTCAAATAACTGAGTTTGCATAGCCTCTCAGGTTCAGTGAGCAATAGTTGTTTTGCTTTGGGGAGCTTGGGGATCACGATACACATCAAGCTTCTCTGCTACAATCTGTCAGTGGGATATGAAGTCCTCTCAGAAGGAACATACAGAGGAAGTGTGTGTTTTTATAACACATACACACTCGTGCACACAGATAAAACTAATTCATTAATGTAATTTAGCATCAAAGCCACTCATTTGATTAGACAATGCTGCATTAACTCACACTGTTTCTGCCTACTATTTTTTGTGCCTCCTCTCTACTGTGGAGATTTAATGATTTAATGAGTGCAATCATCAAGGCTGATTTTTAGTCATTATTGTTAAAAAAAAAAGAAACCCTCTTTTTCTTTTTTTTCTCTCTACTAATGCCTGCAGGAGGCAGAAAGAGCGATCCAGTGTTTAAATGGGAAGCTGGCCTTGTCTAAGAAGCTGGTCGTGCGCTGGGCACACGCACAGGTGAGGGTGAGTGTCAAACTCTTGCTTTAATAAATCTGAAAGTATCCTGATGGCTAACTGATAAACTACTCAAAGCATCTGCTGGTTTTTCATTTTCATATTACTGCTCCAGTAGTAAGAGCAGTAGGATCTCGGCAAAGCTCATGCCTGTCTCTTAACAATAGACAGCCCACTGGCAATGGGTGAAGGGATATCCTGTATAGAGACGAATCACGCCCTGCACACACATACACACAACCACATAGTAGAGTGAGGTCAAGGTTAATGCTGCTGCCTCCGAGACAACACGTTGTAGGATAAATCTGCTCACACGTCCATTGTGGCTGCACTAAATCCACGATTTCAACCAAAAATAGTAGCCATAACGATTAAACCTAGAAAACTTCAGCCTATATTAATCCCAAATGTTCCAAAAATACCATCCTGTTCACGTGACCGAGTGACGCAACTGCAACTGCATTTCCATCAGCTCATTTCTACTATGAGTTTATTTATTGCAATAGGTATCGATATTGATTTTTTTTCCCCTCATAAAATCAATTTTAGCCATATTTCCCAGCCCTTGGTTTCAACACTATTTATCTATTATCCATCGTTTCACCGTTTTGTGAAATGAATCAAGGGTTTTTACAGTCTGTACACCCTGTATCCTTTGACCCTTACATTGACTGAGGAAAAACTCCCCAAAAACAACCTTGTACAGGGGAAAAACCAATGGGAGAAACCTCAGGAAGAGCCACAAAGGAGGGATTTCTCTTCCAGGACAGACAAACATTTGCAGTAGGTGTCACCTTTACCAAAAAAACAAACAAACATAGCAATTTACAAAGAGTGGAAATAAATAAATCACAGAAATCTAAAATGTAGAAAATGGCATAAATTGTGACAGAAGCTAACGGAAGAGAGGCAGACTAGAATTAATATTGATGAAGATGAACACGAGGCTGTGGGTGGTTCACAGTTGCAGGTCCATCCTAGGGAAATGGATACACAATAGTGCAGGTTTTGCCAGATTGTAGACTCATCTGAAGAATTTGGCATCCCAACCCGGTGCCAAACGCAACGCAACAAAACCACCGACCACTGCAGAGGATATACATATCAGGCTTCTCCTTCAGTACCAGTCACTTAACATCTGTTTGATATTTGACAGATTATGATTTAACCGGCCTTCAGAACACACGAGGGGCATCTGCTTTGGTCAAAAGCAGATTTCTTAAAAAGCTGCAGCCTTACAGTGACATTCTCTCCACTTTTTACAGTGTTGAGCAGTTTTTCCACCAGTAAGACTTTTTTTTTTCTCTCTCTTTCTTCGCTGACTAACCCAGAAGTGACACTGGGATAAGTGAGTCAGAGACGGTCGCTGCTCAAGTCGACTTACATCTTGACTTTATTACGCCGCTTTGAACGAGAGGAAGTTGCTGTGATGAACGATTAAGTTTTGAAGTGTTTGGCCCAACTCTTTACAAACGCCCATGGAATTCCTAACCTACTTTTTCAACAGTTTAAATATTGTGTCTTAATTCATTACCAAGTGGTTTTAAATTCATCATTGCGTATATTTTAAGTCTGGAATGCATGCATAGTCAATTCACAACAATTGATTGATAGTTTATGTATTTTTTAAACAGAAATTACAAAAGACAACAAATATAAATTTTTACACATTTGCCCTTTTGTGTATTTATTTTTTATAAAAGATAAGTGAGATTGTTTGGATTTGATCAAACAAAGTCAAGAGTCTGTCAAACTTGGAATATGTGAAATTCCATGGTGTATTTTTCAGTATTTTCTAAGGAAAATAATTAGGGTTCGAGCAACAAGCTTGCAAGAACCCTATTGAAACTGGTTATAGTTTGTATCCCTGGTTACATTATGACACTGAATATAATTGTTCATGTTAATAGCCTTTATTGTTATTATACACGGATATAATGAAACTGATGTGGTTTCTCCCATCTGAAATGCACACATAAATAGACAGTAATTATATTGATAAAATAAAAGCAACATAAATGGCATAAATAAATATGCTGCAAATAATTGCACTATTCATAGTCTCCATGTGTGAGTAGAACATCTTAGTCCAACTGTGAGGCGAACAGGACATTTTTATGCATTCCAGCTCCATGCCTTTAGAAATAGCTGGAAGGGAAGGGTCCTGGCTGGTGTAATGTTCATTGTTTTAGACCTATTCTTGGCCATATGGGTTATTTATTTCTTGGGACAGAAAGTGAGACTGAGTGTGTGTGCGCGCTTTTGTGCATGTATGTGAGCAACCACATTAGTGGCAGATCCTGATTGTTGAAGCATCAGGTTCCTGCCAGTGGCAACGATTGGTGTGGTCTCTCACACTCGTCATGTCATGTGACCGTTGTTTTGTTTCTGTCTCTCTCTCTCCATAGGTTTTCAAGAATTCAGTGTTGGCTGGTGGAGATGTTTGGAAGGTGGTTTGAAAGAGAATGAGTGCGGACGTCGGTTGTTGCTCCTCAGCTGCTCCCTCATGCCTTTAGGACATGACTGGGAGCTGGACACATGCAGCCCTGTTTGGTTTCTGTCTGTTTGACCAGACACAAACAAAATCAGCGCTACAGTTTAGCAGCATTCGTCTTTGCAGGAGGAAGCCGGAGTTGGCTCTGCAGAGAGGTGCTGTCAGTATTTATTAGGAGCCCTGATGGTCTTTACATGTGTGGCTGATGGGATTCCCACTTATTCTCTGCCATCTTCTCCTTTCCTACTTGCACTGTTCCTGTTCAGACTTTTAATACTGTTAAAGTGTGTGTCTCATGTGTATCCAGATGCTGGTGGCATTGCACTCAAAACCTTTTTGAAATGTGACACAAACCCTGGTAAAGAAAAAAACAAGCAGTGAATGCACATGTTTTTTTGTACTCTGCAGAAAACACAAATTCCAGTGTTATGAGTCACAACAACATTTTAGATGTAATTTGGCACCAGGTTTGAGCTGCAATCTGTGTATTCACCATCTACACACCCTCCCCAATATATCTGGATAACTAACAGATCTTTAGTCTCTCACTAACTCCCTGTTTCTCTGACTGTGTCTCACCCGTGTGTTTGTGTCTGTCCATTCTCGTCTTGTTTTTGTTTGTTCTTTTATTTTGTTTTATTTTGTTGGCCATGTGTATCACCTACAGAGGTTTGAGGGTTTTCGTAACGACAAGACAATGCCTCCTAGCCTCGAACCGTCATGTAGCGGCGCAGCAGAGGACGGACCCATATCAGCCAATCACCTCAGGTTTGTACACAAACACACACTTAGCACTATTCTTATTGGTGCAGTGATAGTATTTTCTTTACCACTTGAAACCTGAGTCTTTTCAAAACATCTTCTACTGTAGATGCATCTCAAAACCAGGGACATGGAGCTGTTCCAAAATAATTTCATAATCTGGCTCAGACTTGGTCACATGCTGTGTGGCAGAAAAAAAAACCTTTTTCTAATTGTCAGTTTAGCTAATCGCAAAAGACAGAAGTCAAGTAATTGACTCTGAAACAAACCTCCCTCTATGCTTTCACTACATCTAAAGCCGCATCTGACAACGCACATAAGATTCACAAACTGATATTTTGAAGTTCACATGTACATCATGCAGCAGGAACACAAGTTTTACACTTCTCACACAGTATTTCTGTCATTTAGTTTGAGTGTGATGCCTTAAATCAGGCATGGGCAACCTTTTATTTGTCCAGAGGGCCACAAATAACAGCTTTTAAAGAAATAATAATCATTTAATCCTTTATGCATTTACACATAAAACGTTTAGCTGCGACATGTGACACATCTATTATTTCAGAATAAAAGTCTGTTTGTGTTTGACTGCTTAAGTGCTATAAATGTGAAAGTGCGAAACCAGATATATTTTGACGAAAAATTCTGAGGAAACATTTCTGTTCCTTCTTCGCTTTGATTCTGTCATCACAACTGCTGATATCACGATCTCGATCTGTCAGGATGCCGCAGGCTGGATAAAACTGGCTTATAGTCCGGATTCGGGCCCCAGGGCCGTCTGTAGTCCGTGTGTGACAGTATGTAATTTCTGCCATTAGGAATCTCTCAATCAAAACAATAACAAAACAATCAGTTTGATGACATTTGGGAAGCAGCGTGGGATCATGGGAATTGTTTGTTGTGATCCATTAGTGACAAAGGCAGATAATATGAAGGCTAAGTAATAGAACCCCATTTTTCCTTCCTTGTTCAGACTTTTCACAGGGGCTTTTCCCCAGAAGATATCCCGGAGGCAGGTCAATAAAACACATTATATATATGAATGCAGAAATGTTCCATATTATATCTTTACATGTCTTGAAGGAAACGTTTTCCGACCATGTTTTCCATGTGTCCATTTATTATATCCTCTGTTTACCTTTACTTTGGATGCCTCAAAGTACATGAATCCCCGACACTGACACTGGGTTAAACCCCTGTCGCACGTCTACCTTCACACTTTTTCCTCCTCTGTGCTGACGCTTCGACTCGCTGAAGTTGTTACAGGACAGGCTTGTGGGCTCGTTGCTCTCACCGCAAACCTCAGTTCAAGTCGAGTTCATCTGGACCAACACTTTGGCTCCGAAAGACTTCTCTGGGTGGAAATGTTGAAGTTCTGTCAAAGCAAATTACAACGCGTTTTATTGTTGTGGCTACACACTTGCCGTTGCCTTACATTAGCATACGCGCGCACACGCTCGTGCACTCAGTCAACCTGAGGCACCGCGGAGTCGCTAAAATGCTCTTGTGCTCTCAGACAGTCCAGTGTGTGTAGCAGACGGTCGATTGACTGGCAGTGGTACTTCTGAGGAAAGGCTGCACACTCTGACTCTAGTGTAAACTTCAAAATCACTCTCGGCACAGCACAAGAGAGGAAATATATACACTCCTTTCCTGCTCCCCACCACCAGTGTCCCCTCTACATCGTCCCTTTCTTTCGCACTCCCATGCACACTTGTTCCCTCACTCACTCACCTGCACCCTAATCTTTCTTACAGCCTCCTCTCACTCCCTCCTTCAACCTGTTCTCCTATTTAAATACAGATGTCCCTCCATTTTCATGCTGCACAACTCGTAATCTCCTGCTTGTTCTCCTCTCCCCCCCCTCCTCATTTCTCTCTCTTAATACTAAGAGAGCACTAGCGACACTTCTTCTTTTCCTCTTCAGCCTGAGCCGAGATCTGTCCATCACTCAGTTCATCTCTCACCCACAGTAGCGACGCTGGTATTTTCACCCCCCACCCCTCTCTCACGTCTCCTCTTTCCTGTTTTTCTCTCCTCCTCCTTCACTTCAGCACAAGTGCTAAAATCCGCGCCATCGAGGCCAAGCTCCAGATGATGGAGGAGAACCCAGAAGATGACTACTCGGGCCCCTCGGCCTACGTTTACAACAAACCGCCGGAGAAGAAACGCTGGGAGCCCTATTCTAAATCACACCACAACAACCAGAGCAGGCCCTTCCGCAAGTTTAGAAGATAACCCCACGCTCCTGCTCATTCTGACCCCTCCACTTAACCACCTTGGCCCCCCCACATACACACAAACTGACTCTTCAATAGACGCTACACAGACTTGTGTGAAAATAAAAGATTTCTGATATTTTCAGAATGCTTTTCAGAACCTGGACTCTTGTGGGAATAATGGCAGACAACAATACCCGCGAGTGTTTTTGTTAATATTATTATTATTTTTTTTAAAGAGATTCATTTGTTATTATTTAGCTTACAATAAACTCTGACTGCTGTGGATCAGTGTGCTTTCCTCTTGTTGCAGTGATTTACCACAGGTGCATCCTTCAGCTGTGATGCACAGTTGCTGTATGGAGAAGAAGAAATGTCATTGTTGGCTAAATAATCTTATGCGTTTTTTTTTACATGTGTTTTTGCTTCCAGATCATGTTATTTCAATGAGAAAGGGAAAATAATTTCTCAGTATAGGTTTGAGTCGGAGTTGAAATAATAAGCCATTCAGTGAGACTTCTTGGAAGTTGCTGTATTTTGTGTTGAGTTTTGTTTTATTCCCCCCCTTTTTTTTGGCTTGGATCTTTTTTCTTCTTCAATTTTAGTCCAAAACATAGGGTCTGTAGAGTGTGGCATTTATTTGATGCACACTTTTATTTTTTAATTAAAAAAAGTTTATCTCACACACACAGTGTTGTTTCAGGACATTTTATTGATTCATTTCAAAGTACAAGATTAACTTAAGTGAATTATAAATTATCCATGTCATTATTACTATCAATCTGCACTCTTAAATGTGTAGATAATATATTATTAGACCTTTATAAATTAAATATTTGATCCCATTAATGACAGACTGTTTATTAAAACACATTTTTCATTATGGTTTAAATTATATATGGAACAACACAGGTTTACTACTTTATCACAACTTTAGACACGTATATTGATTATTCCGCAGTCCATTGTATTTTCTTTCCCTTTTTGGATATGAAATGTTTATTTTTTTTGTGAAAAAAAAAAAGCAACTCGTTTTTAAATTTAAAAGCTTGTCTGTAATTTATTTGTGTTTTGAAGAAGCAGAGTGATGTTTGTGTGAGCTGCAGGACAAAAGGGACGAAATTAGTTTTAATTGGAGGTGTTTTGTGTGTGTGAGCAAACCATGAACTGCTGCAGAACCAGCTCTTAAAATTAAACTCGCCATATTATAGAACCTATAGATAACAACAGAGATCAATAACTGCAGATGAAATAGCTTCATTTCGTTCGCACTGAAGAAACCAAATCCTACCTCTTGACATTAATAATTTTTCATTCCGTTGCTGTAAAATGCAGGATATTTTCGATGTTGGTCAAAATCAGCTGAACGGTTAGCCTGCTGCGCGCGCGCCCACGTGTGTGTGTGTGTGTGTGTGTGCACTATTATGTTTTCAATAAGGCCCATTTTCTTCTGCATAAATAAACTGTTTTTTTTATTTTTTTAGGGTCTGCTGTATTTTGATAGGAGCGATTCTGGGCTATATAGATTTACACATAATTGCGGATAATCCTATGATTGACACATCGATACAAACGTGTGTGTGTGCGCGGTCACACACAGATATCCTGTAATTATCAGGCTTCTCTTGTGTGTGAAGCGACTCCGGCATTTTATTCCTTGTGCATCAGCTCCTTACATTTTAATAACAGGTCTACCCCCCCAGTAATTGTAAGATTGTTATTATGCAAAAAATAAAATGTGCAACTCGTTTTGCATAATTTGAATATATTTGCATTGGCCTATAAGAACGAATTTCGTTCTCATAATATGTGTGGGGCGCGAGATATTGATTTCACCATAAAGATAAACAATCATCTCATTTTGCATTGTGGAGTTGAATCAATTTAATTTGTATTGTTTTCCCTGAACTTCAATATAAATATTGTGAAGTTTACTTACGTGCGTAATCATTGTGTTACACACACACACACACATACGTGTACTTTTCCAGTAGCAAATAAATGGCACCAACTCCAGATATAGTTGTTGTTTTTCCCCCCCTCTGCATGGCAGCGGTTTGGAATACCTGAGATATCGAAGTAACACACACACACACTTGAGCAGAGTCCGAGTGAAGTTTCTGTCATAACTGTTCCAGACTGTGTCCACCCTTCTCACGCATCTCAAACTCTTTCCCTCGCCCTCCCCCTTCTTTAACTATAAGTCGGCCCATAGAGCCACACAAACTTCCACTGCGGCACAGCTCAGCTCTGACACACAGACACACAGCCTTGCTTCTTTCTGCTGCTGCGCTCTCGTCGCCTTCGCTGTCCTGCAACAACTTTCTCCCCTCCGCACCGATGAAGCCTCGGAGTAAAAGCTGCCAACACTTCAATCTGATTCACTTTCTGTAATCAGACTCCTGCCTTAGAGTGGAGAGAGAGAGGGAGAGGAGAGGGAAAAGAGAAGAAATCTGTTCTGATCTAAATAAGGCTCTGTAAGGAGCGGCGAGTCCTCGTTCCTTTTTAAAAACAAAAAAAACAAAAAACTTGTATCAGTGGAGGACAGACAGACGGTTGCGCACAATTGTTTCTTATACACAACAACAACAACAACAACAAACATTTCGGTGCCTCAGTCACACCAGAGTCCATGCAAGATACGGATGCTACAAGTTCTGACGCGCATCGCCGACTCGTCCCCTGATTCCACACGCACCGAGTGGCGGAGACACGCGCTGTGAGGCTCCACGCGGGGTTCATGTACTGGAAAAATGAAGTTCTGTCCCCTCTTTCAGAGGGAAACAAGATTCTGTCCGACGGAATCCCCACGAAGCAGGTAGTTAACGCTCTGGAAAGCGAACGCCCTGTGCCGCAACTCTGTGCGTAAAACGGCTCGAATTGGAGAGGTTTAAACGCACCGCTCTCGGGCCTTTTGCTGTGAATGATCTTTTTTATGGGTGTGTGACATGATGTAGTGGTGATTTTTGTGGTGCAGTAGAAAGTCAGTCATCGATGATAGACAAAATGGTTTCTCGTCTCTGGTGTTTGCTTCGACTGAACTGGAGCAGCAGCGGAGACGTGATCGCGTTGCTTTTGTCTTCTTGTGTGATGTCACACAAGAATCACTGAGATCAGCTGCACGCGCCTGCCGCTGTGAAGAGGCACGCGTCTCTCTCAGGCTATGAATAGCGTGATTTGCGGTCCGCGAGTGTCTCTCCCTCTCTCCCCTTCTCTCTCTGCTGCCAATTCGCCGGAGAAGAATTCGATTTTAATTACAGCTATTAAAAATCAAATTTGCAATTCTTTGTGTGACCCGTTGCCTCTTTGTGATTGACAGATGAAATTGACACTCCGGGTACCTCTTATCCACTGCGTTTCAAGCTATTTGTAATTACAGGTAGTCGCCCCACACACACACACCTCACTCACCCACACCCCCTCCACTCTCGTGTCCTGGATTGCGGGAGAAAATGCTATTATTCTGAGAGGCACGGGTTAAGGGCAGGGGGAAAAAATCAATCCAAATTGGAATAGCTTCATTAAACGCTGTCTTTTGTAGTCGCGACGCCTTTTTAACGGGTTTCAAAACCGACGGCTCTTTTATTGTCAGGACGACTTTATATAGGAGTAGTCGCGTGTACGTGGGAGCTTGCGCGCAAATGTCCCCGCGAGGATTTCTCAGGCGAAGGATGAGGCAGCAACCAGGGAGATGAAGTGATGAAGACTCACCACCGTTCACTCACCGTTGTCTTGTAGGTGATCTGTGCCGAGCACCAGAGCACGCCGGGAGCCTCGCGCTGCAGCGTGGAGTCCAAACACGCGCCAATGGTGAGAGCTCCATACTTCATTTCCTATATATGCATTTTTTACGCACAATGGTGAACATTCATTATTAAAATGGCGACATGTGCACACTGTTTTTATTGATTCACGTATTTCATTGCAGTCTCACTCGGACGGAGAGTCTCAGCGATCGAACATGGAGCGGGAGGACACTCGCTCGTCCCCGAGCACACCGTCCACTCCCTCCGTGTGCTCGCCGACCTCCACCACCAGCTCCGTGCCCTCCACCGGGAAGAACGTGTGCGCCAGTTGCGGTCTGGAGATCTTGGACAGATATTTGCTCAAGGTGAGAGGAGAAAAAAAAACGTGCGAGCGCGGAAACGTTTAAATGAAACAGACTGAAATGAAATAAATTAAATTAGCAGACAGTAAACACAGCAGAAAGGTTCGGACAGGCCTGCTGCTTTTTGTTGACGCACACAAACAAAACAACTGACAATGTAATAGTAAGATTTGGCACGAATAAAACAACACAACAAATAAACTATAGTCATTTATTATGTCACTGTAAATACAATTAAAATACCTACTAATATAGCCTTCATGTAATTTAGTTTACCCTTTAATTATGTCATAATAATAATACTATAGTTGCTGCCACACTATAAAAAAAACAATTTTTTTTGTGACCTAGACTTTCCCCAAAGTAAGTCACAATGACAGACACTCACAGACACAACACGGATGTTTGGTTTTTCAGTTTTTACTGCCTCACTGTCAACGTGCCCTGATGTCTTGTCGCGTGCGCTCGCGTGTTTCCATCCTAAAACACCCTCGCGCACAAATGGGTGTGTGTGTGTGTTTCTGATCTGTGTCATTCGTTCATTATCTTTTTTTTTTTGGTCCATAACAGTAACACCTAGAAACATCCAGACAATATTTTTTTTAATGTATCATTATTTTTTAGATAATAAAAATCAGACTATATATATTTTTTTCGTTTATGTTTTCGGCCAAATGATCTGTATTTATATTTTAAGTGAATTGTTCGATTTTTTTTACACTATTAAACATAATTACTTAAATTATAGCTTATTATTTTTGTAAATACATAACACAAGTATTATTATGATCTCATTATTAGGGTTTTTACGTTAATATTTATATATTATATAAATTATCTATTTGTCCTCTCTGGATATATATCTACTAATTAAAAAAATCGTAAAGTGATTATCAGTTAGAACACTTACAATAATGGGTTAGAAAACATTTTTGTTCCTTTAAGCGCCTAATTTTAGTCGGCAATACATTTGTAATTTTTCAGACTAAGCCCTCGTGCCAAAATTAATTATGCACATTTTTATTTTCATCATGACAGAAAACAGTTTGTAAACTGCTGCATAAGATTCCAACCACTGCAGGCAGTCAGATTTGATCAGTTATTTTATCACATTATCAAATTTAATCAAAATCATTATCTTGTTATTTTTCTTGCTAATGACTAACATAAAAGAAGACATTTCACCCAAAAATGGTTCGTTACGCCTGAAATTTAAGAAAATGCATTGAATATGGATCGATTTTTTCAATATCACATATTAATATTAAATATTATATTATTCCCTTATTAAAATAATATTACAATAATATAAATATAGTAAATGATGTATTCCTACTCACTGTAAAAAAAAAGAAAGAAGGTTGGCTATATTTTCGTAGTAAGCTTAAATTATAGTCGCTTATTATATGAATAAATAAGAAATTCAAGATAACATCACAGTTGAACGGAAATAGTCACTTTGTATTTTGAAAAAAACCCCAGCAAGTCTGACATTAATGTAACAAAGTGTGTGAGCAGTGATTTATCACCTGTGTGTGTGTGTGTGTGTGTGTGTGTGTGTGTGTGTGTGTGTGTGTGTGTGTGTGTGACATGGTCGGTGTCTTTCTGCAGGTGAATAACCTGATCTGGCACGTGCGCTGCCTGGAGTGCTCGGTGTGCAGGACGTCACTGCGTCAGCACAACAGCTGCTACATCAAAAACAAAGAGATCTTCTGCAAAATGGATTATTTCAGGTAGGGTAAGTTTGGGACTGCGTTTCCAAAATACTGCCCCGCCTCCCTCTCTCCCTCGCTCCCTCTCTCTCAAACACACAGTGTCGCTCTTTGAGGTGTGTGTTTGTGTGTGTGATGATGTGGGTTGCCTCACGTGTTACTGAAAGACCCTTTCAAAAACTGAAAGTCTGTAACAAAACAAAAATCGTTACCTACAGCGACGGAAAGATCCCCAGCTTTGTTATGGCTACACACACACACACACACACACACACACACACTATGATATAATGACCACTTTAAAAAAAAACAAAAAAACTATCAAACTTAATGAGCAATTACTGTAAAAAAATATATTTTACATTTGTAACTTTCGATCTGCTTCATTTTTGAATTATTATTATTTGTCCACACGTGACACGTTATTGGCATGGCTTTGGGCGCGCACACGCAGGTGCCACGTGCTTGATCACCTCCAGTGGGACGCGTGAAACAAACGGAAATCACCGGAAATGCTGAAGTGTGCGTGTGTGTGTCAGTCAGTCCGTGTAGTCGTTTTATTTATAGAGGAAACAAAGTGTTAAAGTGAAACGAAACAATCTCAGAACAGAAAAAAACATAAATACATGTTCTTGTTCTGTTCTACAATAATATCTGAACTCAGCCAGTTATTTACAACACACATGATAATTATTCATGGTTAGAGAATCAAATGAAGCACAAATAATACAAAAAGTATTTAATCTCCACTGCTACTTTTGTGCAATTTAGACGTTTTATGTTATTCTATATACAATTAGTGCATTATCAGACGCAATGTAACACATGAACAGTGATATACATTCAAGAGCGATTATATGTACTTATATTAATTTTGCATATAAGAAACTCAAATTCATACACACAGTGTGTGTGTGTGTGTGTGTGTGAAGGAGAGCAATGTTAATTTATTATATGTATATTTACATACTTATGTGTGTGTGTGAGAGAGAGACACACACAGAGAAAGAGAGAGCAATGTTCAACAATTTATTATATATATTTGTGTGTGTGTGTGTGAAATATTTTGATACATTTTACTTGTTTGTCTCTGCTTTGGTGGATTTATTTCCTCTGCCAGTGAAACTCAAAAAAAAAAATGCAAGGACAATATGTACATGAATGTGAGTGAGTGAATGAGTGAGTGTGTGTGTGGTATCTGAGGTTAAATGGGGTTCACACGTAAAAATTCAGTTCAGTAGCCTGGAGCTGGTGTGGATGGACACACATGCTTGTGTGTGTGTGTGTTGCTAACTGTGTCACTGAGCGTTGGTGTTAGTCTGATTGAAACCTGACTCCAAGCCAAAACTCTGAGGTTTATAATCACCAGCAATTAGTCGTCCACCACCTCGGACCCTTAGGCCTCCACATTAGCAATTAGATCGCCCCGAGTGCGTGGTCAGCACGTTTCTGCTCTCACTACTACTACTACACACACACACACACACACACTCATCTACTTAAATGTATCAGTAAAAACGTACAGTACACATTGCCTCTTTGTGCAGCTGCACGACTGTACACACACTCACAAACATTAAGCTGAGATCTCTGTTTGTTTACACTTGTCCAGCAGCTGCCAATCATTCTGCTCTATTTTTCTTCATAATAATATGAATAATAACATTCAATCTGACCAGAATCCAGTTGAAAAGCTTTCTATTATCATTCAGCTGCCACAGGCCCTGAGACACGATGTTGCTCTCTGAGCCGTTATTAAACACACACACTGGACTCTAAAACATGGCAAAGAATCACATGTACAAAAACCGTCATGAGGGCTTCAGGTGTAGCTGTCAGTCACGTGTTACAGCGTCGCCAGGGAATCATATAATTATATGAAATACAGTCCATTTGATTAAAAGGGTGTCTGAATGCGGGAGCCTTAAATGTATTCACGCTAGTTTCTTTTAAGGATTATTCTGCAAGGATGTGGACTTAAACCCTGTAAATAAAATACTTATTGTATCTTTAATAACCTGCGAGAGTTTATAAACTAAGTTAAGACTGAAATTTTTCATACAAAGGTTTGGCACGTTTAAATAATTAATAACTACCTCTTATAGTCGGAAAAACAGTTACAAGTATGAACATATCTCGTCTCCCTTCTCTTAACCTAAGAGAAACACACACACACACACACACACACACGCAGAGACAATGCAAATGACGATGAATCTATACGTTAAAAACAAAAAAATACCACAAATAATTAGGATATTCTCACATTTTTCATACACACAAATGCACGGACACTGAAAAAAAGAAAAAAAAGACTTAAAAATCCATTCAAACAAATATAGCAAATTGTTTTCTTATAACTTGGCCACTTTAAGTGGATACAGTATCACACATACAGTATTATAATATTTGTAATAGTCACAGTTCTTCATGACAAATGGACAATAATACACACAGATACGCACACAAGGTTAGTTTTTATGTATTAATTTGCTGTTTATATGTATTAAGACTGGCTGTTGGAAATTAAGTCATCAAGTCTTTTTCTAACACATGAATAAAACATGAGTGCAATTAATCTAAGGATTAACTATTATTTCATCCTGAAAACAAAAAGTCACCTTTAATCCATTTTCCCAAACATCCCTCATTGTTTAGATGTATCTCTCTTCATACACATTATCCATTTAATTTAATTTAATTTAATTTATTTTATTTACTGATTAAGGGTATTTTTTTTATTTTACCAATCTTTCACTGCAGCTCAAGATATAACAAGGAAAGTGGTGATACATCAAATTTGACAGTCTGTGTATTCTGTGGACGAGAATATTATTCAAATACTGCAATTTCTTTAACTCGCCGTGGCTACAATCTGTGGGCAAAGCTGTCTCATTTGCATAATAACATTTGTAAGTTTTCCATTAGAGTCACTCGGGAATGATGGAATGATTTTTATGTTTTATTTTCTTTTTCTTATAAGACATTCTTGCATTAACAGTGAAGCATGGCTGCAGGCGGGCGGGCGGCCTGCTGTACAATGGTTACTCCTGTAAATATAAACTGTAATCTGGGGTTTAGGCCAGATTCTAACTCAACGGGCTTAAACACCCCGTATGAGTTCAGATCCTCCGGGCTGACTTGAAACCTCTGGAGATATTTCCTCATCTGTGTCAGCCTCTCATCTGGCTTTGGACTGACAGCTGCTTTAATGGGGCGTAATAGCAGGAAATCAGAGCGGGGTTTCCCTCCATGTACCTGTGTGTGTGTGTGTTTGTATTTCAGTATGGGGGTGCAGGACAGAGAGTCGTAAAGTGCCTCACAAGCCCATGTTAGGCCTTCAGGGGCCTGCTCTCACACACACACACATGCGTGCATGCACTACCCCTTTCTTTATTAGCCTCCTCCCCTCACCCCTCACCTCCCTTCACCCCCTCCCTTGTCTCACTCCCATAGAAACCTCATCCTTGTCCGAGAGCTGCAGGCCACACAGGAAGTTGCACTGCTGCACTAATCAGCAGAACCATGGGATACGGACACTGTAACCAGAGTCAACGTACGGAGGGAACTTTGTGGCTTAGACATGTTTGTGTGCATGTGTGTGCGTGTGCATTGTGGTAATAATCATTCATCAACCGACCTGTGGTTGGCTGATTAGGTCTCCATAGCAACAAAGATGTAGTACAAGCACAGCGAGAGAACAGTTGAAATGATCGTTTGGTTATACGGTGTTTAGTGAATTTAATCACTAGGAAAAGAACTGTCGGAGAAAATATCTTATTTTGCAATTTCATTTGAGATGTAGTCTTTTAAGTCAGTTTTAAATATAAATCCTCACATAGGGTGATGATGATTGATTCAGGATTCACCGTGTAATAGATTTAAAGCCTATATTGCAGCATTATCACACAGCACAACATTTTAATCCAAGGATGAATGAGCTTGAGTCACATACGTACTGTACGTAGAAAATAGAACAATCAAAAACAGAAGAATTCCATTTTGGCCATTTGCTGATATGAGTACGACCTAGTTTCATTTTTACACACTCAACATGCAGCGATTACAGATATGTTTTAGTAAAAGGTGTCTTTTATGGTCAGGGTTAATATTCCAGAGTTTAGTAATATGCTAAATCAGTGAAAAGAAGCTGTCTGCAAGGTATTAAGATCACTTTCCCCCCCGTCTTAGATTTCCACACCGTAGGCCGAACACGAACCTCGCGCCTCGAAAAACCGCAGAGTCGAGAGCAGGGGAAACTCTCTCAGGACAAATCTAATAGAGATTAGTGTATTCTCACAGCACATCGGCAATAATCCAAAAAACATGTACCTCTTCAAGCCCCTCTCGCTCGCTCTCCCTCTCTCTCTTTCAGCAGCAGGTGAATTACTGTACTAAAAAAAAAAGAAATCGTAAAGATTAGACCAAAGAAGGGGAGCAAATAGGAGAGGTCTGGGGCTAAAAAGGGAGGTTTTGTGGTGTGGGATTTTCCCTCTTGTGAGTGATATGGGGGCCATGAGGATTGACAGTGCTCCAAAATAAACACCAGGTTTTTGGTACAAAGACAAAACGAGATAAGGGGGAGAAAAAAAAGACATAGTGGAAGGAGGGAGGAGGGAGGGAGGGGTTTGTGGAGATGAAGACAGACGACAAGGAGGAGGAGGAGGAGGAGGAGGGGGGTTAAAGGGATGATTTTTCAGCTTTTCTGGGTCCTGTCTCGGAGCATGAAACTGACAAGCTGTCATGCCAGATTAGCCGACAGCTACTCCACCATGTTTTTTTCCTCTTTACTGTAGAAACAGGCAGGGAATTCTCCATAAAAATATAAAATAATACGTACGTACATACTGTACAGGAAGCCATGGAGTCGATTTGTCTCCGGAGTGGCTTTATTAGGTTACAAGAGCTTTGCCTATTTTGTTTCTTCTTCTTCCCTGTGACAACTTAAGCTTCTCTGTAAGTGCCATGTCGGCAAATTTCATTTCAAAGTCACCACAAATACTTTTGTTGGGTGCCGGTGCTCTCTAATGTCCAACCGTCGCAGTGATCTGTCTTTATGTGGAAATTGTCGCGCTAATTCGCGATAGTCTGTTGAGCCCTGTCTGTCAAGACAGACGCAGAGTCAGACGCGAGGCAAGGATAATGACTTACAAATATTCTCGAGCATACGACGTGTATGAAAATGCCACTTCTTGGCCAACAAGCTCGTATACGCGAGGAGGGGTACGGGCTGGTGGGATGTTATAATGTGCTTTCATTCCAGATAGAGTGGATTTGAGTGCACTGATGAGCTGCCAAACCCACTCACTTGGCAGCACTCATGCTCTCCTGCACCCTCGTCATCCTGCTCTTTCGCTGCCATCCACGCTCTTTACTTTTGCCGGGTTTTTTTTCCCTCGACACCGAGACTCCCTGCCTCAGCCACTTACCTCCTCTCTCCTCGTGCTGCTCTGTGTCCTCGTCAGTGCTCTCTCGCTTTCTGATTTCGAGTCATGTTTGTGATGTTTTCTTAAAACATTCTCAGTTCCCGGATCACTCGCTGCTTTTAATTTATGCCAGTTTTTTGTTTTTTTTTATGAAGTATAACGCTGGCTGTATACAGTTTGCCACTATGTGCTTCATGTTTAGCTCCTGAGGTAGCACTTTTCCAGGCTACAGGCAAAATCCTGCCGCCTTCACCAGAATTGGCAGCTGCTAACCCGCCAAAAAATGGCTCAGAGCCGATACCACGTCAAAACCGGAAAAAGCCATGATGTACTTTTTAAAAGAGGAGAATGATCACTTTAGATTTTAGTGTAGAAGAGAAAATTGCTATGATATGTCAGTTGTAGTTAAGTGTGTTTGATTGGGGTGACATTTCTCAGTGCCAGAGGTTAAGGAGTCATATACAGTATATTTTTTTTGTCTTTTCTGAACACGTCATATTGAATAGTATAGGATTCTTTTTAAATTAATTCTCTTTTTAAAGATGTAGAAGTTTAAAAAAGGGCACAAGTTGCAGTGAGAGGGATAGGAAAATGGAAATCCAATCTAATTTTTTAAGTGAGCCAAGTTACCCAAAGTGCTGTACAGTAACTTTTTGTTACTTTAACGGTTTGTGCTATCACAAAAATTCTAGTGGTTTGTGAAAGCTGAGAAGATGCAAGTCAAAGCACAACATGTGCTTATTACCATCATTTCACTCGTGCTGTTGCAGGAAGCGGGCGAATCACCGTCTTTGTCACCAGAGAGGAGAGAGTTTGAAAAATGCCTGTACATACTAGTTTCCATTTTTTGGCCTCTTATTTTTTTGTAGATTGAGACTAAAAAACTCAAACAGATGTTATTTTAAATAAGTGTTATACTGTTCATATTTCAAATTGAACACGCAAAAATCTGGTGTATGTGTGAAACCCTTTGTTTTTCTTCATTTTAAATTGTTAATACACCATTTTAACATGCAGTAAATTGTAAATAACTGGGAACATGGGCAAAAGCAGTTACTCACATAACATGTTCTGGCCCTTTTATGGTTTAAAACAAGTCCGTCTGGACATTTTGAGGCGTAGGTTTTAAAGTGTTCAAATCCATAAAAAAAATATAAAAAGTCACATCTCATACTGTGTTAAAAGCCAAGACAAAATATTACAAAACAAAATATAATTCAAAGCTGATAGAACTTATTGTTATTATATCTACAGCAGCCTTTAGCTCCACTCTGCGCACATATTTGTCCAATTTGTTTTCTTCTCTCACATTAACACAGGTTTCAGTATTTCAAGTAAAAAAAAAAAAAAGAGTTAACTTCAGACATATTAATGTTTATTTGAAGCCAAAGAAATCTGATTTGCACATTCTCTGCTTGGATTCTTTCTCTTTCTCCAAACTCCATTTGTCTCTCACCCTCTCCTCTTGTGTGTGCCCCCCCTGCACAACAGTAAGTCAGGTGGTTTAAGTTTATGTGCTGCCTGATCTCACTGTTACTATCAGTTACAGCGGGGTGATGTGGAGTGATGTCATCCAAGTCTTTCTTCATCTTCCACTTTGTGTAGAAACCACCCTGGCTTACGTACGTCGGTTTATCCCTGGTGTGTGTGTGTGTTTGTGTGGGAGCATGTGTGTATATGTCAGGGTCTTCACGCATCAGCCAGGAAATTGCAGGTGTTGGTTTGTTTGCGTTCAAGGCTCAGCTTGCAGCCACAGTCTGGAGTCCTTTTTGAAGGCCACATCCTCCTCAGAGGTTTCTTCCTCCAAACCCCTCCAAGTTCTGCCAGAACTTGGAGCGTAAAAACAGTCATTTTGGACTCCAGCTTTAGTCGAAAAAAGGGGGGGGGAGTCTGTGTAATGCTGTGTGTGTGTGTGGACTGGCCCTAAGATAAAGGGTCACAACGATAAAATACCATCGACTGCTGCAACTCTCTGTGCCAAAATGGTGCCATCTACAAACACATAATTTCTCTCTGCTGGTTTTCTCTTGCTTCTCCTCTTCTCTCCCTCACAGTAGGTTTGGTACTAAGTGTGCTCGCTGTGGGCGGCAGATATACGCCAGTGACTGGGTGCGCCGCGCGAGGGGAAACGCATACCACTTGGCATGCTTTGCGTGCTACTCGTGCAAGAGGCAGCTGTCCACGGGAGAGGAGTTTGGATTGGTGGAGGAGAAGGTCCTGTGCAGGATCCACTATGACACCATGGTGGAGAACCTCAAACGAGCGGCTGAGAGCGGTGAGTTGTGGTTCCACGGCCCAAAACCGTTTACTCCAATTCTTCTCCAGATGTTTGCTCAAAGATTGTCTCAAACACATTTTTAATAAATAATTTTTGTGGTCACATGCGGAATTAATCATGACATAATTAGAATTTCTCTTATTTACTAACATAAATATTTACGGCACGTCGCTGATATCTACTATATTTAGCCTGTTTGTTCTTAATTTCTCAGCGGTTCTCATGGATACCCACAGGATTCGTGGATACGTCATGTCATAAAAGCACAGACTGTGGGTTAGGGTTAGGGTTAGACTGTGTCTCATAAGTGAATATACTTCCCAGGACATTTGCGGCTGCGTAAAATCAAGTCATCTGATGTGCATCATTGTGTTTTACAGGCAATGGTATCACGTTAGAAGGAGCGGTTCCAACAGAACAAGACAGTCAACCCAAACCTGCCAAAAGGGCACGGACGTCCTTCACTGCAGAACAGCTACAGGTCACATACATGCTTTACAATCAATCCCATATTGATATCATTTTTGCATCTTTTGAATGATTGTTTTCTTATTTGAAGCCCATCCACCATATTAAAATGACACTACATTGCTTTATTGGCTTTAATGACATATTTTACATATGAATATATTATCTCAACATGCAGATCATGCAGGCTCAGTTTGCCCAGGACAACAACCCCGATGCCCAGACGCTACAGAAACTGGCCGACATGACGGGCCTCAGCAGGAGAGTCATACAGGTCAGTGTGCAGACATCTACACTCCTCTGCTGACAACAAACCTGCTTATGTTATTAAACTGGATGTAGATGTAGACTTTGGAAATGGAATCCCATTAAATCTGCACCAATGCACCTCAACATCTGCTTTTAAATCTCTTGTTTTAGTTTTTTATAGTTTATTTTACAGTATTTGTTTTAGTTTTTATAGTGTAATATACAGTTTTTACAGTATTTTGTTTATTTGCTTTATTGTATATTTTATTTCTAACTTACCATTTTATCTTTTCTATGTTAAATTGTCCCAGCAACATTTTGGTCAATTTCACACTGAGATTAGGTGTAAATCCAGATTTACTACATACATGCCAACGTTAGATGAAACTGTACTAAGCTAACAGATAGATAGACAGATAGATAGATAGATAGACAGATAGATAGATAGATAGATAGATAGATAGATAGATAGATAGATAGATAGATAGATAGATAGATAGATAGATAGATAGATAGATAGATGGTGTCTTGAAAGGTGCTTCATTTAAAATATGTTATTGTTATTATTACATAAATTGTCAATATATTCACTGAAATATGAATATGCATTATTTACACATACTGTATTTCCATGTCATTTATGATATATACAGTACTGTGCAAGAGTCTCAATCTACTCTTAGATGTGTTGTTTTAGTAATGTTGTCATGAAGTTTTAAAATACAAAGCTTCTATCTACAGGTTAAAGTGTCAAGTATTTGGTGTGACCTACCCTTACACTTAGATACATAAAGCCAAACAAACAATAGCACAACTCTCTTACACCAGATCATTCGACAGACATAAACCCCACACCTCTGGTGTTGCCCTGAAGCTTTTGCACAGTAATGTATATATAAAATGATATCCTTTAGATTAAATCATTTTCTATTAAAGAATATAGCAACATGATGTCTGGTTACATTGCGTCTTCATAGGTGTGGTTTCAAAACTGCAGAGCAAGACACAAAAAGCACACGCCCCAGCACAGTGGGGCTCCGCAAGGTCATCCGCAGTCCAGAATACCCTCGTCCCTGCCCGATGAGCTGCATTACTCTCCCTTTGGCAATCCTGAGCGGGCACGCATGGTGGCCCTTCATGGGTACATCGACAGTGAGTTATTTTTTTTATTATTATTATTATTTATTATTTTTTAAAAAAGGTGCCACACAGATTTCTGATTGTGCTACGTCATTCTCTTTCTTTTTGTGATTTTAAAAGCTGTCGTTTGTGTGTTTTTTTTTAGGTCATCCCTTCTCTGTGCTGACCTCACAGAGTCTCCCTCACCAGGCCATGTCACTGCCCCAGCTCCCCCTCAGCCGCTAGCACTCCACTTATGACCGCTATGACCCCTCGCCTCCGCACCCCAACCCTTCATCTCCCATCAGTAAACGTCTGCCGTCGGCCTGACCCGGAGGTCAACCAGTCAGAGTCAGGATGGGGGGGGGGAGACAAAACTTCACACAAGAGTCTCGCCCACTTGGAAACAGAAAAGACATTTTTTTTGTCTCTCTGAGGACAGGAATATCCCACCTGCAGCCAGTTTGACAAAAAGAGGCAACAATTTTTTATGATTTCACCACAAATAAGGACCCATTTTTCTTCAAGTGAACGGCGTCCTCCGCTGTACTCGTCATCCGCGCTCGGACTTTGAAGGTGGAGGGAGCTTTAAAAGGATGACACTGATCAGGGAAGCAGGACTGACGCCTCTCAAGTGCTGTCAGAATGTTGAAGAAAGACAAAGAGGGGGACATTTAAGGGGGAAATGCCAGTGTGGCACACGGCAGACCACATTTAGAGGTAAGACTCCGCCCTCTTTTTTTTCTCCAAGCAACCATGAAGGAAAATGATGTTAAAACCGCTAAAACATTTTCTTTTAGGAATGGCAATGGTGTTTCCATGGCATTTAAAAAAAAAACAAAAAACAATCTTCCCAGCAACATTTCGGTCAATTTCACTCTGAGATTAGGTGTAAATCCAGATTTTCTTTGGTGAAGGAATATTGCGTGCCTTATCTTTTCCAACGTTAGATGAGACTGTACTTGTTTTACGGCAGTGAAATTCATGACAAAGCAAGGATTTTGGGGTTGTGTATATGAAAACAATTTTAGATCTTCCATTGGTTAGAAAATAATAAAACTGTCGTAGAATCTTGAATTGTTATTATTATTATTTTTTATCATGAAGGAAAAAACCACAAAGCACAAAGTCTCTGCTCGTGTATCATTTTTTAATTCTGGGTTTCATGAGGAGCAAGCAGATTTAGATTTTAAAACCGCCACGGTCCTGTTACCTTTCTTTAATCGGACACAGAAACAGAAAATCTGATATGTTACAAGTTACATATTTTTATATTTCAGGTGTTTTTGTCATTAATTTATGATTTTAAATTCCCTTGTTCGGCGTCTGTGCGTGTGTGTGTTTTGTACAATGAGGGAAATGGAGTACTGGTACAAAATAGACAGTATAAAACAGACTGGGGTGTACATAGTAAGAAGTGTGTGTGTGTGTGCGTGCGTGCGTGTGTGTGCAGGGGTAGAAAGTGTGCATCTGTATTTTAGTGCCATGGCCGATGTGTGAAGAACAGGATCCAGCAAGACCTCAATGTCCTTGTATTTATTGAGATGGTAAATCCCTGTAAAGCACTTTTTTTTCCCCTCCTCTGAAAATGTTTTTGTTTTTGTTAAAAAAAACATGAAATGGAATGAAACAAAAAGTTTATTTGATAGACTGTGCATCATTAATGTTTTGTGTACTAAATTGCAATAAAATAGAATGTGATATTTTTGTGTTTTTTTGGGATCATTTTTTTAGATCATAAAATGAGCGACAACTCAAAGACAAACGGACGCAATGATTAATGGCAAACATACAAATAAAACCAGTGAATAATCATATTATCAATGTGTTTTGTTTAATTAAGAATGATATATTTGCTTTTTACTTATACGTGTGTGTGCGTTCATATGTAATACATCTGTTTTCATAAAGCAGAAATGTTGCATCATGCAAAATATTCTGCAAACAAATTGTTTTGTACATGCAAACATTCGTTCAATGGTGATTATTCCATTTTCTTTTAGATAATGTGTACATCTTTACAACAACCCTGGTGATTTCATAGATTTAGCACTTAAATGTTCACGAGTATTTCACATTTCCATGGTCAGATCTTGAATATTATGTGTATCTTTGTTTCCAGGGCCAATTTAAGGATTAAGCAAATGACATAAAATACAAAAACTGCATTTAAACACACAGTTTAGTAGAAAACAATTTCTACATGTAGTATGACAGCGTTGTAGATGTAACAAACCACTATAACAGACATTTTATTTAATATAACACACGTTTCAGTTGTCCTTAGCTCTCCCTCTTTGCACACACACACATTTTCAACAGTAAAATATTCAATGTTGTTTGATTAAATATATATGTATCAATTAACATTACTCTTCTCTCCATGTCTGTAGACGGTTTATCAGGATCCGTGCCAACGGCCTCATCCTGGGCTTTTTCGACAAGTGCACACAATCCACTCGTGTTCTGAGTCATCTGTTGGAAAGATTTAATTTGAAATTATCTAGAGTTTTTCTGGTAATGGCACTAGAAACAAAGTTTGGGTGAAAAGTAAATTGTTTCTCTAAACGTTTGACCTGTCTCCAAATAGGAAACAGAAATTCAAACCGCAGATTGAAGAGTGGAGGGGTGCACAGCGAGGAGCTGTATTCATTTCCAGTAGCCTGCATAATTAAACTGCAGGTCATTTTGTGTGTGTGTGTGTGTGTGTGTGTGGCTGTGACAGTGAAGTGCCATTCAAGTGGCTGGTAAATGTGTCAAATCAAGATAACGCTGACAATTACCAGAAAAGAACTTCTCAGAGACACTTCAGACACCAATAAATAATAACCCCCCCCCAAAAATGGACTGCAATCTTTTTTTTAAACTGAAACGACTGCCAGAGGAGATGATAATAAACCAGTTTTTTCATTGTCAAAACTGAAATGTGTAGCTAATTGCAGGGGAAGTGAGCTTTCTCTGGAGCGCGTGCAGCTGCACGCACTTGAGCAACTCGCAGGGCCTCACCCCCAGGTTCCACTGCGCGCGGGCCTCCATTGTACGGGCGAGCAGGTCTGCAGCTTTTGGACTGATTGTGTGTAATTGCCAGCAATGGGCGTCAACACTAACAGCCACTTCAACAACAAAACACTCCCCCCCCTCCCCTCGTCCCCCTGTCTGACTGTCTCTCTGTTCCTCTACCTGCTCTGATCGGGGAGGTCAATTGAACACATCGGACACACGGACAGCTGCCGCGCAAACATTCACACCAGTCTTTGTGACACACTTGTTAGCGGGGGAAAGCAATTACACAAAGCCGATGTGACACCGTGTCACGGTGTTGCCATGAGACTAACCTCACTTAACCACAAACCACAACCTGCCCTAATGATAATTAGATTGGGGGCATTTTCATATTTGCTGTAATTCTGCCCTCTTGAGATCGTGAAGGAGCACTTTTCGCCGTATTTAAGTCACGTGTAATTGGTACCCTGAGTTATTTCATGGCACAGGTGGCTGGTATTATATATGTTTAATTTCCTGCAATTTGAAGGCAGTGGGGGGCATTTTTGTTCCGGTTTTGTTCAAAACTAACCAGTTTAGGTGAAGTCAGTGTAACGTAGACTGGTTTTAACTGCTCAGCCGAGATTTAAATGTCAATAAAGTAGCATCACGTTATTAACGTGCGTGTCATGCTGTTCAAATTCACGCACACAAACACACGCTTGTTTGTCAAACAAGGTTTCTGGTTGATCTCCATCTCGACAGTTACAACCTGCATGAGTGACCTTTGTGCAGCGTACACACACACACACACACAGAGAGTGTGTGGAAGCGATAATGGCACCTTGTTTAAGTCTGTTTATTTTAATCCTTAAAATACTCTCGGAGGGAAAAGTGTTTCCTTCCAATCTAATGGCGGCGAATTAAGACACACACACACACATACACACAGACAGACAGACAGACAGACAGACATGGATCAATTTGTAGAAAACCTGCTTTCTTGTAGCATCTGCTGGATTTTTATGCCGACGTATAGAAAAAGAAAGTTTTTTTTTAATGCAAATAATATGAGGGGCTCAATTTAAAGATGTCTCTGTAGTTGCTACATGCAGAGTCATTAAAGGCTTGTGCAAACACAGTTTGTGGTTTCCAACTAGACGCACACTCACCTGAATGTGAATGTGACCAAAACAAACATTCACACATGTGTATAACACCTCGTTTTATTTACTCCCATTTTAAATGGCTTTTCACCAGAGGGGATGTGTTTAGTAGACATTCACTGTCGCATCAATTTTTTTTTATAAATCCCTACTTTTTTACATGTTTTTGAGAGTTTTAAATATCTATTTAACACCTTTAACACCAAGCCTATCGCAGACGACATGTTCGCGCAAGTGCACTTTGTATTACCGTAATTACGCGATGGTTTGTGCTATTGGAAAAATGTGGTTATTACGGTAATTTCACTGTTTCAGGAAACCAGCGAATCAGCATCTTTGTCCCCAGAGAGTTTGAAAAACGCCTGTACATAGTTCCCATTTGAGTGTTATGTGTTATATACTGTACATATTTCAAATTTAACACACAAAATCTATTGTTCGTGTCCAACCACAGCGTTTTTTCTAAATAAAAGTTTTTGTTTTTCTTCATTTCAAATTGTAGATACACCATCTTAACATGCAGTAAATTGCAAATAACTACCAGATATTGAAAGTAATTCTGGAAAAATGGGCAAAAGCACTTACTCACAGAAAGACCGCTGTAACATTATCACTGAGAGAAATGGTGTTGTAATTGTTGTTTTTCCTCCTCTGACTTGTTTTGTTTCTGGCTCATGTGTGACGTCAATTCATGCACAGGTGACAGACGTGACGCAGGGGACGTGATGTTAACCCTAACCCTAACTGGCAATAGGAATTAGCTTTTTATAGGCTCTAATCCTGGGTTTACCTGCTAATGTAAGTGTTAAACAGACTTAAGTCATCTGTCACAATTCAACAGAGCAGCCACAGAAAAGAAGCCCAGATATCGATCTTTGGACATTTTAATCCATCTGTCACAGTTTACAGGATTAACTTGTGTCTGATGTATGAAAAATGAGAGTTTCAGGAAAGGCAGTGTGAGGATATATGTTCCACTCCCCAAGGCCCTGGCCCGATCTTATCTGTCTGAGAAACACCTCGACTGGACAAGGACAAAGGGAGGGCCCGTGGTTTGGTCACCAGAGGTGTTTTCCTTGGCAGGGGAATGTTTTTCGGTGTGGAACTCTTACTGCTGCGAGGTTTTCGAAAGGAAGCAGTTATTCCAGAAACAGGAAAATGCTACAAACAATATGGCAACACATGGTCCCTGCTGGAGCTGCCGCTGGGCCCTGCTCTGCTGCGGAGTGTTGCTGCCTGTTGCCAGGAGAGAATATACATAACTGTGTGTGTCTGTTTGTAGAAACAGGACACACTCAATCAGTCATGGTGGAGATCTAATTGTACAGATGTGGCCTGTGCATCCCCCCCCCTCCTACTGCTCTTTAATTACTGTTTTACTGAGTAATGCAAATGTTTTATATTCCACCTCCAAACTGGAGCAACAACAATGACAATTTAAAAGCTTTGGGGGGGAGCTAAGTTTCCAGAGACTTTCGAGTTGTTTGTATTGAAAATATTTAGTTGTTTGATTATGCGATTTGTGTTTCAGATTTAGCCGTAATGGTTTCATTGTGTTGTTGTCTGTCGGTTGTCTTTTTTACGCCGTGTTGTGACACAGTGAGGTGCCTGCAAGTGGAAGCACATGCTTGCCGCGATGCTTTCGCTATCACTAAGAACATCAAAACAAAATCAAATCAGAGTTCAAACCTGAGCCGCTCATCTCTATTAAGCGCTTAACATGAGCTGTTTTTGTTTTTGCATGCAGGGGAAATTCGCGATTTGTGTGTGTTTATGTGTTGCATGATCTTGTTCACACATCTTTTTGCATCTTGTTGCAACACCCTGTAACCTGTAACCATCATTATTTTTCATCCTCTCTCAGTTTAATGTCGACGTAGTTGTTTGCCATTTCATTTTTTTGTAAAAATGAATGTGAATTACATAATTAGCAGCATGTTCCTTTTGTATAATATAAAGAAAAAGATGCATTGATTTGCCTGAGAGTCATTCAAGGAGATGAAAACCTGCAATCATTCACAGCACAGTACGTATAACGGTTGATTAATCTGGACTGAATGATATGATACAGTATATTAATGCTAAAGTGAAAATATCAATCAATATTCGCCCCTTTGTTCTTGAAGAATATATATATTTAAAATGAGGATATTTGAATTTGTAACAGGGTTTTCGTTGCTTCTTACATTTTATATGAATATATAAGACTTTAATAAATATTATTATTTAATAAATGCCAATGTATTTCAATTGCTTCCATATAGTGTCATCCACTGACTCTAAAACAAAATTGTATTTTATTTATTATTTTGAGATTTCATTACATTAGTTGAGTGTTTGATGAACATGACATTTCATGTTGCACTAACTCAGTTAAAGTAACACGAGGATTTTATTAAGTTGCTCCTTTATCCTTTATTTTGTTTTTTGTTTTTGTTGTAAGTTGTTGCTTTTGCGAGTTGATATAACTGTAAGTGTATAAAATGGGCTCATGATATTGCTTCATATTGATGATCAGATTGTGATGAAAGTGTTGATTCACACCCAGTGTAGTTTCACTGTGCCCCCCTGATATAAAGTAGTATTTAGTAACTTGTCCAGGTTGTAACCCACCTCTTACATGAGAAAATAAATAATTAAATGATTGTGTTAGTCACTAGAAATATATGTAAACATGTTAGATCGGTGTTTCCCTGCATGTTTTTAATGTTGCCCTGCTCCGACACACCTGATTCAAACGAGCAAAAACCTGCTAACCAGCCGCTCATGAGAATCAGGTGTGTTGTAGCATGGGGGCAACATCTAAAACACGCAGGAGAAGCCCCGAGTCCCCGAGGACCAGGACTGGGGAACGCTGCGTTAGATCGACTGAAATCTGGTACTACACCACATTTTTCAAAGTTAGACTCACACACCCGGATAATGTGATTGAGAGTCAAAGAACTATTGCATGTAAACATTCAGTCAGACCAGAGTTAGATGCGAGCTGGCATCGGGGACTGTGCACATGCACCACAATTCCCCCCCCGGCTCAAAGCTGCAAATAATAGAGGAAACCAGTAAATACAAAACAAACAAAACATGGCAAGGAGAGCAGTTTTGCTCTGTCATCTCAAATAATTGAATATTTTAAAAGTTCATGGATGGTAGGACGACTCAGAGCTCAGTGCTTGGCATGCTATAAACTAGTGGCCAGCGAAAAAACCCAGAATCCCTTTAAGCTTATTATGGTTCATTGTAGCGCTGCGCATGCCCTACCATTATAATTGTTTATCCAAGCTGACTCGTATTTGGGGAGGAATTTGAGTTTTGCAATGCTTTGCTCGTGGATATTTTGACACACATTCATGACTGACCTGAGCTGCCTCTTGTGAAATTGCTATAACCGGATCATTTTTAAGCATTTCAGAAATGTCACAGCTTACTTTTGAGCTCACGGGACACTGAAGGCTGACATTTTATCACTTCCTCTATTATTCCTACTCGTAGTCTTGACAAATCCATGCAGGCAATTCAGCGGCTCCTTGCCGACCAAAAAAAAATCTGTTCAATTCCAAAAATACTCTACACCTCTTGGGAGGTATTAGCACCAGATCCTATTGTTTTACCACTTGGCACAACTCCAAGAAGGGCTGTTTGTTCACGTTAGCAACAGTAACTAAGAACAGTGGGACTGGACTGTCTTGTTTTTTCCAAGCTACAATATTTCATTCCAAAGAGTCAAGCTTGAATCATCTGCGTTGGAAAAACAGTTCCATATGTATCGGGTTTTTTTGCAACTTGTTTATATATATGAGGGCTTTGCCCTCACTGTCTTTACAGACTTACATCCACCAGTTGTGACGATTACATGCAGAGCTCCTTCCTCTTTCCTTGGTACAGCAGAACCTCCCCCCCACTGCTAGGGTGGGTCTTCCCAGTGTCCCATCTTCCTTGCAGTTCTCGTCTTAGGCGGAAGCCATTATGCAATAAAGTCGGTGTTCACACACATACTGACAAACGTGTCCTCACTCACCTCCCGGGGTTAAAAAATAAATCCGCACAGGATACAGGAGCAGGCGTCTCAAGAATGATATTCTAAGACAAAGAGGAAGTGAGAATAAAAAGAGTGCATGTGATCTGTATATACCACATTATAGACATATACCCCATGTGTGTATGGGGGTATAAAATATTCCAACTGGGTTCATGTTTTTGAAAGGGTCCAACTTCTTATCCGTGTATCACCAGTTGGCCTTTTCACAGCAGCCATTTTGCCGTGTTTTAGAAGGAGAAGCACAGAGTTTGTGTGAAGACAAGTTAGGACGGTGTGACAGTGGCTCGGCTCAGTGGCTTCAACCTTTTGCTCCTCGGGTGACGAAAGGACACATTCGTCGACTGCCTTTGAAGGACCCTAGAACATCCAGTCAAGCCAGTGTATCCTCCAAAGAATGGATAGTTCCCAAAATGCAGCCTCCAAAGGATGCAGCTAATGAACCTCCCAATCCTACCCTCGAATGTCAAATAAAGGCAAAAAAAAAATGCCCTGAGATAACTTTTGTTAGGCTTTGGTGCACTATAAATAAGAAATTACTTGACTTGACTTACACAAACATCTGTCCACACACGTGCACATAATCACTACAAAAAACAAGGCACACATCAATTAAATAGTTCCTGTTTGACTCCATATTTATCTAAATCAAAACAGTCGGAGCGTTGTTGGAAAGTGCAGTTCCTCTCCTTTTTCATCTCAACTTCCAAAAAAAAATCTTTTCCCCCTCATTCTTCCCCTTTTGTTCTCTTCCTCCCGGTCTCTCGCTCCATCAATGCACTGATCAATACCAGAAGTGTAATGATGATGAACAATCCGCATCAAGCAGGAATTCGCAAAACATATTTTCGTCTCCTCACACATGCTGATGACATCTGGCGAGGATGAGGATGTGGATCCCCGCCGCTGTTTCCTTCTGTCTCTACGCATACAGTATGTAAATGAGATTTAAAAGCATGTGGAGCTGTATTGTGTTGCAAGTATAGTTCATCTGAATACAAATATTCTGCTCAGATTTACATCTCTACTTTTGAAGAGGTGGGGAATCATACCTCAACCCCTTCCAGGGATCGTGTCCTTACACATAGTGTATATGTCAAAGGGTAACTAAACACCGTCTTCTGAAGCTAACTCCACCCAATGACGGATTTTGAAAAACAGTGAAGGGGTCGTGGTCTGGTCGTCAAATCTGACACCGAGTTGAAGCACTGACTGGGGTGCTCAGTGAGAAGAGACTCTCAATCGCTCATCACCACGCTTCAAGCGTTGGAGAGAGAGAAGAGAGGCAACAATAGTGACACCGTCTGCATTTATTAAAGGGGGAGGGAGTCTGGGACAACGAGCCTCGTGCTGAGTAGACAAGACGAGTGTGACGCAGGCGTGGACTAAGAAAGCCAATGGCAAAATGTATATGCAGTAGCCAGTGCAGTAGATTCACCGATTTTTATTGCAAACTTCAAACTTCAATTCTGAAATGTGAAGATTTGCATCTGGATCAGCTGCTTTCAATGGACATGGAATGCGCTGTAAATAATAATTTCACTGCACACACACTTTGACTTCTTTAAAAAAAAAACACACCTTCAAAGTCGTTTTATGGACCGTCGTGAAAGAAACATGTTTTGAGAGGTTCAGATTAAAAAAATTTTTTTGTGTGCCATCTTCATTTACTCTTCACCGGTAACACATGCACTGATATTTACACACGTGTTCCCTTTACAATGACACCCGAAGTATTCAAATAGACACGGTGGTTGCAGAGGTAATCTCTGTGCTCTCCCGCTTGTTGACGCTGACCCTCACTGCTGTTAGCAGCTGATCGCCGCCTCCACTATCGCACACTTCAACTACTCCCCTCACGTTTGTTAAACCTTTCTGAATAAACTGTTAAACTGCTCTCGGGTTGATTCGTAACACATGTATCTCAACGGAACCTTCCTGGCTAAATAAAGGATAAATAAGTCAAACAAAATAAATGTATGCTGGTTTGTAAGGAACAATTTAAAACCCATAAACTATCCATTCACATACAAAGAAGATTCTAGAGGCACTGAGTGAAGCTCCATACCCCATACAGATTTTAACCAATATGATTTTATAACAACCTTCACGCACACAGCTCTGACCTAATTCACAACATTATGTAAAAACATGGCAGCGCTTTGCGACATGACGTACAAAGGATGTCAGAAATTGGGAATTCCTATCTGGACACCTGACAAACTGCATTCACTTCACATTAGGAGTTCCACAACCAGGCACTTGTTCAGTGGAAAAAACGCGTCTTGGATTTTTTTCGTCCTTTGACAAATAACACAGGACAAAACTTTTCAAAACGACTGAAAGGGCTTATAGAAGCACGCTTATCAGATGGCTTGTAGCAGTAATCTTCCATCAGAGAATCCAGGGATAATCCAATTAAAATCACTCCAGAGGTTTGCTGTTGTCAAATGTTTCCCATGTGACCACACTGTATGCTGTCAGACTTGCGCTTATTACACTAAGGGCAAAAGCAGAAGGTTTTGACTGGGACAAATTTGATTCTAGAGCTTCACCAGATTTATAAAGAAAAGTGGTTTCAGTTATGCTTTTTCTATGAGGTGTGTTTTCAGAAACGTTGTTAAAAAGTAAACACGTTTTTTTACACTCCGCAGTACGACCGGGCAGCCACAACGACTCCCTCAGTACTAATTTGGCCGACCGCTGCGCTTTTAAGTCTGTGGATGTTCCTGAGGTATAGGCCTGAGTGGACATTTCCTTCCTCAAATAATAAAAATGTTATCGAAACAACACTTGAAACAATCACAAGACTCTGGCAGACTCTGCAAACACGTAGACCTACAGTTTCATGCCTGAAGCCTAACTCATCGTGTGTGTGTTATAAATTGAAAATTGAAAATATGAGATAAATGAACAATAACATGGTTACAACTGAATGTTATTCCTAGTTATGATCAATTATGGAAACAAGTGGAGCTGATGAATTGTGTTTTAATATAAACGCGGTTTAACATGTTGCAATCTATCATTGAAAAGACTTCTCATTGGACTTGATGTGTGCTTAATTTGAAAAGTAAATTTGTGTTTGCTCTCGACTTCAGAGTTTCTCATTTACCTTGGCACTGCAGGCAAAGATGCCTGGATATTACTCAACATACACAGATAGAGCCAATTTGGCAACAAGTTAGCAGAGGAAAAGTATGCACAAACTGAAGAAATGTAAACAGCGAGAAATGGCTTCTGACTATGATCGAAAAGCTGTGAACATGTAACTAATATTCGGACTGTGGACTGTAGCTGGCAATGCCTCCATTTATAATTCATCTCCACAGTTATAATTGCTAGTCTATGATAATGGTATAATAAAAGCATCTTTGGGTTAGAAGGTATCCAAAGTTGCTCTGGATGTCATCTTTGGCGTCACAACAGGGATAATAAGAGGATATTATCTGCCTCACCTGCGTTCCTGAGGAATCTGCCCATGTGGGATGTGACAACTCTCGTGGCGGGATCATAAAATCCATCCCCGCAGTCGTAACATGAATCCGGAATAACGTGTGGAGGATGCAGATCAGTTAGTTGAGAGTCTCCTGTATAGATAGAGTAGATGTTTCGTACTGAATTATTCTGTTGCAGAACTAAAAGAGTCTAGTCTTCTGTAATAGCGTTGGCTGGCGGTAATGTTCTAACCGAAGCCTGTATATAAAAAGTGGACGTAGTCTCCTGGTTTGCTGGGTGAAGCTACAAGAAGAACTCAGTCTGAATGGAAATCTATAGGAAAATGTTTCACTTCACTTCACAACATCAGTTAAATTCTAACCTGCAGGTCTGAGTCCATTGCACCTCTCGCTGAAGAAGCGTCTATCCACACCATTGCAGTAGTCCCAGTCCTCCTCCTGGTACTGCAGGCCGTCAGCAAAGGTAAAAGACCCCTGGTCAATCCAAACAACATACATCTTTATTTGCTGCTTGTCTCAGATCAGATCATATCAGAACATGCTGTTTCAGTGTCCCCATCAAACCGTCGCTATTATCTGCATCTGTAACCACAACAGAGCAATGAAACCAAAGGAAATTTCATTTGTGCTCCTCAAAGCAGTAAAAATATTATACCCCGAAACCTCAACAAGAGAAACAATGCCCCTGTTAGGCAAATAACACACAGACCTCAATGTTGGGATTATTTCTTTGGGGGATCTGGAGGTTATCCTGTGCAAAGGTTTACATTTTCCTCCATTGTCTTTTGGCTGAAGCATAAATCGGAGAGATTGATATCTCGAAACCTCAAAGGATGAAAACCAAAACTGTTTGCAGTTTTGAATGATACTGGGGTGGAAATTGAGAAGAGAACAGAAAAGAACAGAAGAGGAGAGAAGAGGAAATGTTTAGTTTTGACTGACAGTTACAACTAACGATTAATTGTACACAATTAAACTTTTTGTCATGTGACCCTTTAAATGCGCATTAACTGTCGTGAAAGATAATGAGGCTCAACATATACACAGTATTTCAAAAGGATCAGGAAGAAATTAAGAGGTTTCACTGGAATGCATGTTTTCCTAACGAGGTTTCAGTTTATTGAACAGTTTTGTTTCTTTTCCAGTGAAACTAGATTCTGTTGGACTGGCACTGATGCAGGTGCGGCGCAGCCTGGGCCAAGGTTTGTCACGGTTCAGACCTGCTATCATTTCACATGAACCGCGACTGCAGTGATGATAATAATTGGAGTGATCGCTGTTGTGGCAAAAGCCCATGAAAGACTGCAGGAGAAACTGCAGCTTCACACAGGAAAAGAGGGAGAGAAACCTAATAACTACGACAATAATGGTGAGTGATTGCTAAAAGGGACCAGATGTGATATCAACTATAACCAATGTAAAACACAGTCGCGTGTGTGTGGGGTGGATCCATGTATTCTAACGACACACACACTTACACACAGAGAGAGAGAGAGGGTCTGATTTCCATGACTTCAGAGGACATTGGATTGATTTACATTCATTTCCTACAGACTTACTCTAACTACTACTGGCCTAACCCTTGCTTTTTGTCCCCACAATGTGACTGTGTAAACAGATTTGGGTCCCCACAACATTAGTTATTATTAAATTATTAAAAGACAAACATACTTGTTTTTATATGTTAGTGAAGACACATCATAGACATAATGTACTCCCTAACCCCTTGCCCCAAACTTAACTATGTCCCAACAAGGCCAAACAGATTTGTGTCCCCACAACATTAGTAAAAACCTGGATAACACACATACACAGAACCTCACCTGTTTAGCTATGCCGTTTTCCCAAGTGGCCTCATATTTACTTCCATTAGGAAAGTGAAGCACTCCTTTGCCATGGAACATTCCATCTTTCATCTCTCCTTCATACTTGGTCTCTGTGGGGAAAGTGTATTCTCCTTTCCCCTCCATCCTGACGAAGGGAAGAGCTGGTCACCACTAACTAATAACTATAAACCACTTTTCAACAGGTAGGTAGACTTCATTTGTCTACAGTAAAACCCTTTTATTACATCAGAGTAAATACTCAGACATTCATGATAACCATCCAGGCAAATGAAAAAATAGTACACCCTTTCCTTGGAGTTGTTAAATGCAAACAAGGTAAGTCGTAAATTATGTGTAGAGTCTTGTAGATTTTAGATTTATAATGAATATATATTTCTATATTGCAAGAAGGATGTACATGTTCCTATATTACGGAACTGGAAATAAAGTTTATTTGAGAAACAAAAAGACATTTATGAGGAGCTCAGATGTGAAGAGAAAAAGTCACTTGGTATCATGAAGAAGTCACAGTCTGACAAAGTCATTATAGGCAGTAATGCTGTGACATTACAGCAGTAGAAGATGGATGGACAATATAAATAGAGGAGCATACTACACAGTTGTACAAAGAAAATTAGTGAAATACTAGAACCATATAAAATATAAAGATACAAAACACAGCTATACAAAGAACAAGACATGAATATTATAATGCAACTGAACAATCCAATCAACAGCAATTATGTTCAGTATGTCTTATTCATTTGAATGTGTGAACATTGCCTTTTACAATCATAGTAATTTACCTGCCATTTTTTGTGGTTCCTTTGTAAGTGCTCCCAGTGATCTCCATTAATGTGCTGCTGTCCTCCTCAACGTAAACACAAACTGCAGGTTTGAAACACACACAGAGCTTTGCGTCGTTTCCGTGGCAACGCACCAACAAAAAGGGAGATAAACTCTTGGTGAGTCTGCACAGTGTAAAGAGAACATTGCGACGCTTTTACGGTGCAATAATAGCGAATGTTCAAATACAATGACATTTTTTTTCAACTTCAAGTTACAGCTTCTTTTTTCTTTCTTTTTTTTCTTTTTTACGACGTATGCGGACGGCTTCCTGCGCTCCGTCACTGACGTCATCAGAGCGCGCGCCCCGGCAGGCAGCGAAGTAAACTGACCTTCTCCTCGGCCTCGTCGCTGCTCATCCCGGAGCCTGACGAGGACCTTGAATGTTTTTCAGCAGTTTGATTTCTCCTCGTGATTTGTTCTCCACGCGCAGCCATGTCCGCAACGCTGGAGATCCCCGAGCTGCAGGACCTGAAAGTGGATGAGGTGAGACGCGGTTAATGCTGAGTTTGATTCAAGACTACTGGGACAACAGGACATGCGAGCTAACTAGCTGCTAACGCTAACTGCTAGTGTGTCCGCTGATAACTTTTGAGATAACTCAGATTTATGACGGCATTATTATTATTTTTGTTGAGCAATAACTGCTCGTTTGTGTCGGGGCATATTAGTGATAGTGAGCATAGCAGCTTCATAGAAAATAAAATGTGTATTGTAATAAGAAGTTGTCGGTGTAGACAGCACTATTAATGTGAAGTATGGTAAATAAATGTTGTCTCAACTGTTATTGATAGTCCTCAATTGCGCTGTATTTTTACCTCTGTCCACATTCGCATTAGTGTCTGACCCAAAACAAACTTCAGACAGAGCAATGTCAGCAGCGTTGTCTTTTGACACAATGAACTTGTCCTTGAAAGTCAGGTGTCTGTAGAAGTGATATCATAAATGATATAGTAACAGGTGGTGGCTGTTTAATAGTAGATCAACTTTGCAACTTTGAAGATTGTAATTTATAAAATTAATCTTCAAATGTGTCAGTAATTCAGCACCAGAGCTACACTGTGGTTCCATTCTAAGACAGGATGGCAGCAGACATACTAGCAACTCTGTCATTAATAACTGTAAAATATCTCACTGCAGAACCACATTTAGACAGTCTGCTTTCTTCATCAGAGGAAGTCATATCTGGAACACAATGCCTTGTGAAATTAAACTGATTACAGATTTCAAAATGGTTAACTTCAGAGGTCAAGAACAGGCTGAAATCAAAATAAGATTGTACCCACTTTTAATATACATAGTTTTAACAAAGTCAGACTGTTTCAGAGTGAGTCATTGCATTTGTAAATTATATTAGGTAGATTAGAAGTAGTTCTTAATATTATTGTTGTTGTTTTTACTGTACTACATGTGTTTTTTTTATCTCCGAAAAGCCCAGCCAGGGACGGGAGTTGCAAACTAACAAATTGCTACACTTTTTGTGCAGTACATCAGATGCACTTTATGTCCACTGTGTCTCACTGCATTGTGTCTAATAAATAAAGTTCATTTAACCTTTATTGTCCAAAAACATTCAGAACAAGTTATTTACCAGAAAAATACTAGAGTGCTAGAAAAGACTGTGTGTTATACTTGTGTTAAACTGATATGTATTTTATAATGTCCATGCAGCTAATTTTAAATTTTAATATTTGGATGGAAAGCATGGTACCATTGCTTTCTCCATTATTTTCCAGCAAAGTCATTGGAGCCCCTGATAAAAATGTACAGCCAGTGCTACAATGTCTTAATAGCTAAGAAAGTCATTGACTGTTTCTACACAGTCACATAATGAAATATCACGTTACATTGTTGTTGTTCAGAGGCCTGTGCTGAACTCTTCATACCAGTGTAGGAACACAAGCAGTTAAAACAGGTGAAGAGTTCTGCCTGCATGCAGAGGAAAGCAAATCTTTATATGCTTCACCTGCTCCGCACTAAAACAATGGCATGAAGTTTGCTGGTAAATATTGTAATTTTGAAGTAGCTTTTGGGCTTTCAGCTCCACCTGATCACTGTGCACAAATAAAAATGTTTTTCTGCATGATGATCAATCCAATTTCCAAACATCAGTCAGTGTTTTGGAAAGTCTACCAGAGAGATGTGAGAAACACAGCTGTATGCCCTTAGTTATTTGGCAAGTTGGTAATTAATCTCTATTTAATGTGTCTATTTTTGTCCAGGTCAACGTGTCATCTGCTGTGCTGAAAGCTGCTGCTCACCATTATGGCTCTCAGTGTGACAAACCCAACAAAGAGTTCATGCTCTGTCGCTGGGAGGAGAAGGATCCCAGGAAATGTCTAGAAGAGGGGAGGAAAGTCAACGAGTGTGCACTCAACTTCTTCAGGTAAACACACACATACCGGTACAATTGTTGAAAAAAAAAATATCTAAGCAAGTGTGTTTATTGTGTGTTTCCACAGAAACGATGTGGGAACAGTTGATTAATTGATGTGTGTGTAATAGTTGGAAAGAAAGCACCAGTGGGCAGTTGAGACAACATCTGAGAGATTATGCAGAATATTTTGTGGAAATGCAACAGTCTGCTTGTGGTTAGATGATGTTGATGAACCCTGGATTCAGCTTGAGGATGCTTAGTGAAATTTGTTGTCAAGAGTTTTTGCATTACTTCCCCTGATGGACAAATTGAGACTTCTGTTCTGCAACGTGTCCTGCTATAAGCTCTTTATTTCATCTGCTTTTGTGAAGCTGTATAAGATGTCAATAATTTTCTGACTGTCCAGTTTTGGTCACATGTTGTCTCTCCAACTTACCCAGATGAAAGAGCAAACTAAAAAAAGTTGCTGAAACATGTTTCTCAGACTTGAATACAAGAGTAAATCCCTGGACATTCAACCCTAGTGGATCCAACCTAGAAAGATAAATACTCGCAACAGGTTTTTGGTCCAAATTTCCTGAGAATCTGTCTTTGTTTGATCTTTGTTGCCGCACAACTGTTTTTGGATCATCTGAATTATCTTTTTGAGCCAGTATTTATTCCTGCAGAGGTATTTGTGTTAATAATTACTTATCATTATATTCATTTTGTGAAATTTTGTGTAATTTTATGACTATTGAAAGAGATTGAAATATTTAATTAGCACTTGTTATCTCCAATGTGTGACATGATGGACACATTTCTTCATAATGTCTTCATAAAATTACCTGTTCATAAAAGATTTCTGATTCTCTAACATGAGCGAGTTAACCACAGAGCCTATTGTGTCTATAAACCTGCCACTGGGACTTATTGAAGTGATCTGGCGTTTCTCACTCTTAACTACTGTGTCTGTGTTTACTGAACAGTTTCAACAGAGCTTTGTTTGTTCTCATTCTCACGCAGTCACAAAGGTGCTTTTTATGTCGCGTCTCTTAATCAAGTTGTGTTTTCATTCACGCCAAAAAAAAAAACCCGAAACAAAAATAAAGCACACAACTTTCAAACGAGGAAACAAACAAGTGACACTGTGGCCATAAGATAAACTGAAAGTTATTGTGAAAGAACCCGAACCTGTAATTATTATAATGAGCAAAGGTTTGAGAAAAGCTGTAATTACACTTGGGACCTGGTTTGATTCTTGGGTGCTTCTGGTTTGTGCCAGGTGATATAATGGTGATATATGATTTTTGGCCTGTGAGTGAAAGGTGAAGAAACCAGTTAATTATGGTTTTCAGCTTTTTTTATAGACAGAAAAAACAAACACTTGTTTGAGAGAAACATTTCACACATCATAGGTAAAATATTCAATGCAATGATGTCTTTATGTTGGTGTTTAGAGCTGCAACTAACGATGATATCCATAATTGATTCATCTGTTTATTATGTTTGGATTTTCCATTAATCGATTATTTTGGTGTTTCCTACATTTTTAAATGTTTTCAAATGTTACACCTGTAATTCATATGATCAGACAAGATGTTGTTTTGTGGGGCGAGTCCCTCACACTGTATATGATCTTGATTCAAATGTCTGTTTGAAATATTACTTGTAGGCAAATCAAGGGTAACTGTGCAGAGTCATTCACGGAGTACTGGACCTGTCTGGATTATTCCAACTTGGTGGAACTGCGCCGGTGCCGTCAGCAGCAGAACGCCTTCGACAGCTGCGTCCTCGACAAGCTGGGCTGGGTGCGACCTGAACTAGGAGACCTGTCTAAGGTGAGGCTTGTGGGAGTTTGACTGCACATTCACATTGGGAACAGCAGGTTTTAGACTCTCTATTCTTGCCAAATTGTAGGCTGTGCAAAAGCCTCTGATTGCACCCGTGTACTCTTCTCACCAAGACGCACTTTTAGGCAGTAAAATAATGTATTTGTGCTGCTTTCGATTTTCTGGTCATTGTAATTTTTTATTTTTTTTTTTACAGGGTTTTGCATAACTGACTGGCCTGTGTTCATTCTGCAGGAGCAATCACAGCAAAACCAATAACCGATCATGATAATAGCTTTTTGGAGCATTTATTTCAGTGTTAAAAAAACATACACACAGACACTTGCTCAAACCTGGAAATTCATGAATAACTCTAATCAAATTTCAGGCCACTTTGACTTGCCAAGCAGAGCTGTTGTTCACAGCTATTGTTCATGGAATCAAATCACAAGAGCAGGGAGACTATGGAATTTTCACTTATGAGGAAACATGTTCAGATTGACTATGAACACAAACTGGCCAAGTTATTCTGGTTTCTGAGCTAAATAACAAACTCTTATTGGTGGAAAAAAAGGTATGTTTGGGAAAAAATGAGTGAACCATTCAGATGGGAAGATGCAGTGATTTAAGATAGTGTTCAGATCCCCTGTTTGAACAGTTAAAACAGGCAGAAAACTAGTTTTAGACCTAGTAGATGGCTAAGTCTCCGATTTGTTCATGTTCAGGTTGACTTCAAACTTTGTGGGTATATTCCTGCCAACTTGTGAACACACAGTGTCGACTGTCAAGTTTCTTTGGATGGTAACCATGTGTCTGTTTTCTTTTGAACCGCGACCCAACCCTTTGATCATTTCACTCATGACATCATTAGGTCATGCTCCAGCTTGATGCACTTCACTAGTTGTATTGGATTTCATAAAGAACCGAGCTCTTAAAAACATTGCATCACCAAATCTGTGCATGTCCTCGATAATGTCCTCACAGGACACTGTTGTTTTTATTTTATTCTTACACTTCTGTGTTTTCTTCGCAGGTGACCAAAGTGTCGACCTCGCGGCCGATCCCTGAGAACCCTTACCACTCTAGACCACGTCCTGAGCCCAACCCAGTCATCGAGGGGAAACTGGAACCAGCCAAGCATGGCAGCAGGTTTTTCTTCTGGACCTGGTGAGGCAGCACCAGAACAGTCAGTCATCTTCCAAATCCATGGGCCCTGTCCAAAACCTGCTATTCCACATGTGACCAGTAATGCATCTGTGTTACTTAAGAAAGTTTAAATCTCTCAAGTGTGGGCACAGTGATATCCATTACTGGTTCTAAAACTTTAACGTTATTTCTGAGTGTTGGTTTTGGACAGGGCTCGTGTCCTGGCAGTCTGTCCAGCAGTTGTACTGTACCTCCACCTTCACACAGTTTGATAAAGGAAGGAAGGATGGATGGATGATTGCGTAAACAAGTCCATGAATCCATGCAGCTTTCCTGACCACTTATGTAAATGTAATTAGTGAACAAAAAGCAACATGCTGTTATTGTTGTTGTCAGCTAATAAAAGAGATAAATTATAATACTGGAGTTTGATATGCCTCCTTTTCAAGATGTTGTCTTCAGACAGTAATAAAAGCTTTAAAACAATTCCTAACAGCTTAATGGTGCCAGACACACTTTCTTTGATATCAGCAGATTGGAGGCAACGGCACCGTGTTTGCACATCTGTGTTTTGTCAGTGTGTGCGTTGTCAGACTGATGGAGGGTGAGGTTGGAGGTCAAGGCTCAGGGTCACTACCTGTAGCCAGAGAGAGCTGCTTCTGCTTCCTCCTTTTCTCCCAGCTCACTTCCTGCCGCTGACCTGAACTGCAAGAAGGCGAGGGGAGTCATTTCGGAGATGTACAGCAAAAGTATGTTATTGCTGCCAGTGCACGTGTACATGCACACGTGTGCACATGACCTCAATTGGAAAGAGATGAGAAGCAAATTCAAAGAGATGTGAATGAGCACATTGTCCATGATCAAAGTTGAACTTTAACGCACTGAGGGAAATCCTGCAGCATACAAGTTACCATAAAAGCTCAGATTTATTTTAATCCTTTATCAGTAGCAAATCAGTAGTTTTAAATTTGTGCTTGTAGCGTTTGTAGTTTACATCGCTCCAGCAACGACAAGAGGGCAGTTTGAGTCTTTAACCTCTGCCATGTGGTTGATTTCTGTGGGGGCCAATACGATTTGACAGTTTTCTCATATTCAAACGTGGAGATGTTGCCCTGGGGTGTTTTACATGTGATGTAAGTGTCTGGTTTCAGGTCATAAAAACAGAAGGACTTGACTCCTAAGAGAGGTCAATAGCTATCAGCTGACAGTCGCTGTGATAATGTTCAGAAAATCGAAAAAAATACATGAAAAGCATTGAACTGTTTTTGCTTATTTTAGATGGTGATCTGACATTATGCTTACTTACTGCACAGCATGTTTTCGACTGGTTCCCACAATTTTCTTTTTTAATTATCCTACTGACGGCACGTTTACCAGCGCACAGTCACAGCTCATTGCCAAAAACAACCTTATATTTTTATTTTGTACAGTAGCGCCATTTTTATGTGTGTATATATATATATATATATATATATATATATATATATATATATATATATATATATATATATACACACACACACACATATATATATATATATGTGTATTTAAAGACAGAAGTATGCATGTCTCTGGGTTTTTGTAGTGCGTCACCCACGGTGGTTGCAGAAATCCCCTCACAAGGTGTGGTCTGGACCTGCAGCTTGCACAGGAAACGTCTGACAGACCTACTTCTGACCTGGACAGTGGGACAAAGAGAGGAGGGAAGGAGGGATGTAAAAAGAGAAGGAGGTGTGGACTGAGGGAAACATAGAGGAGGTAAGGGGTTAAAAAAGGAGGTGGCAAATTAGTAAAAGCAGTAGGAGAGGGAGATAAAAGTAAGAGGACAAAAAGAAAAAGAAGCAACAGTTTAGATTTAGGGATTAAGTGTCATGGGCAGGGAGAAAGGGAAAAGTGAGATCTAGAGAGGGCAAGGTAGGGAGTGACTTGAAAGCAGACAAAGTGGGGGTTCAGAGGTTGTTCAGTGGCTGGCGGTGAGGCCCTAGGGCTCGTGGCAGACTTGTCTCCATGCGACTTGCAGGAAGCAGAGGGTCATCGTTGTTTGACATGGCACCGCCACAGGAAACGGGCTCTGGCACAGGAAAGAAATACAATACAGGGCTTTCACAAAGCTACAGCCCGCCTGGGAGCCTGGTGCGCTAAAATACTCAAAAAGCCACGCTTGTTCATAACAAATGACTGTCAATAGTCCCGCTGTTCAATGTCAGAGCTAATATAATATAATGTGTGTGTTTGAAGTGGTGATGGTCACACTTGGGAGGTGTGATTCCCAAGTGTGTGGATAAGTAAAGAAGATGAACCTGTATTAATTCCCTTGGGGAAATACAAATTGTACAGCAGGACAAAGCAAAGTGTAATAAGATATAAATAGGATATACATGATGTGTGCAGTTTCTTTATGGGCAAAAACACAAACTTCTGAAAGTTGGATTGGAGTCTTTGAGACTGTTGCACATCTTATGGTAAATTTAAAAAGAAGATCAATAGTAGAGCTGCCCCTTATTGTAAAAAAAAATCAGGTGAGTATGTTGATAGATTTTCAGTAGGGATGGGAATCGTCATCGGCCCAATATTGGTCAAAACTGGATCAGATATCGGACAGGTACAAGTGTAAGTTCCAATACAATCCAAAAATCCTAAATGTTGCATGCTTTACTGTAAATAAAAATCAGCAAAAGCATTTTAGCTGAGTCATGTTTGGGCTGTTTATTACAAAAATATTTGTTACACAGTTGGAGAATTATGTCTTTGAAATGACTCGGCATAAATGTGTTGCTAACAGTGTAATAGTTCATAAATGATCTAAAATGACTGTATTGGGCTAATGTCAGTATCGGATTTTACTCGAGTTTTGTTTTTTTTAAATCTGTCAACAAGCAAAACATATTTTATCATCTAAAGAACTAGATTCCATGACTTTTCTCCCTTGTTTCCTCTTCTGTTCCACCAACTGGCCTTGTGTCCTCCTTCACGACATCCATGAACCTTCTTTGTGGTCTTCTTTCATGACTTCCACTGATGCCTAATAAATTGATAGTCAACAGCTCTCCTCATTTCTCTTCTCGGCTCTAAGGAGGCGGGGTCATAGTTAAGGTGATGAGCCACACCTGGGGCTTGTGTAGTTTAGAAACCCCTCCCTTCCTCACCACCAGCTCGCTGACACACACACACACACCATCCGTGGGTGCGTGGCAGAGCACAGCTGTTTGTTCTGTCTTTTTACTTCATGCATTCATGCGCTCACATATCCACATACGCCTACTCTGACTGATGAACGTTTCCTTAAATTGTAAGTACATCTTGTTATTTTTGAAGTCGGGCTCGTCTCCTCTCCCATTTTGGAGCCTAGCGGTAACACACTACAGAGCGTGGCACTGACCTGATATCTACACACTGTGGGAGGGTTTAATATGACACAACACAACACTAGCTTCGAGGAGAAGCACCTAGTGTAAGTCCATACAAACATGAACCACTAGGGACATGAGAGCTTTTTGGTGCCCCCTGTGAAATAATGAATTTTCATTTTCTGAACTTCATTATCAATACCTTGTATCAGCAAAACTGCAGTGCACTTCTCAATGACACATCTGCTGCATCTCTGCCAGCATGTGGGTGCACTTGATTTTACAAACTGTAGTTGTGTTTGATTTGTTTGTGCTGTTGTGCCTACATGGCCACTTCCCTCTGTGATCTTTCAGGCTGCACATGACCTTGAGTGCTGCTTTCATGTCTCCACTCATCCCTTCATACAACATATGGGGGCTTTGAACTGACATGCAGGCTGTACAGTTATGTATGAAATACACAACCACAAGCCACAAAGTACCGCCACTGCTTTTTGCGACCACCACTCGCGGAGCTCCATCGTCTGAGAGCTTCAAACAGGGGAAAACTCACACACACACCAAAAAAAAAAACACTTACATGGCAGACGTGGTTGTTTTTAATGTCTGTTTTCTTAGGAGGACAATGCAGGCACCACCATACTATGACGCAGTAAAAGCTTTTGTGCAACTGTGTTAGCTTTGATGATAGAACAAATTCTCTTGTGTTCAGACACAGAATCAGTTGACCTTCTGAGGTTAACTAAATGTGTAGCTTTAGCAAGCGTGTAAATGTAATGGTTTTTACAAACGTGAGGGAACTGAAAAACCAAAAGGAAGCAACCTGTCATGTTAAATGTGTGATCATTTTATAAAAACCTGCTTTTGACAGAAGATGAGTCACTACTCGTGAGAGAAACATCATTTGTGCTAAGCCTGAGCATTAACACTCATTGGCTCATTGGCCACTCTATTGTGTGTCTGTCCGATGTGTTGTGCCTTCACAGATGCGATGGTCTTCTACATACCTTGGCTGTAACTGGTAGTTATTTGAATCCAAAATGTTCATACTGTCTTCTTGGTATTATACTTATGCTTTCTTTAAGTCAGACAGAAAAATAAGGTTTTTTGAAGATCCAGCTAGGCCGGGTGGTTCTTGGGGCCTGTTTCCATCAACCAGGATGAGGGATCTGAATCCTATCACATACCTGGGACACTGTCCTCAACAGGTTGTCAAACCAAACCTGTATAGAACAAGAAGCAAGACACATCACATGGAATACGTGGTCAAAACATGTCAAGGTAATAAACAAAAATGTATTTTTCTGTCTGACTTAATGGAGCTCAAGTAGTTATTTGAGTTAGCGTTTCTATCATTTCATGACCAGTCTTGTCATTCTCATCTGACTTCAGGCATCAACAAGTGATTTTCACCCAGAGAACTCACTTTATATATTTATATTATATTTTATCATTTATGTTTTTTCTGACCCTTCTCTGTAAAACCCAGAAAAGGTAATTTATGAAAATCTCAGCAGATCAGTAGTGCGGCACCGCCAACCAAGCCATGTTTTAAGTCACTTCAATCACTTCTCTTCCACCCTCTGATGCTCACTTTGAATTCAGTAGGTTGTTTTTTTATATATTTACATGAACAACAGTTAAAACAGGTGGATGATACAGAAAATATCTCCGTCGCTTAGTGCAAGGACCTTGGTGTGGTGCAATAGCTTGCGTACCCCAGTGACCCTCGGAGCTATGCCGGCTGGAGCCTTGTGCTCCTGGTAGGGCCACCCATGCCGGACAGGTCTGTGCAGGGTCGGGGTCAGACAAAGAGGTGCACACACTGGTCCTCCAGGTTGGAGGTTCAGCTTGGGACCAACGACCCCATCTGGTAAACGTTGCCACGTTACAGAACACCGGTGAGTGAATTATCTTTACATTTAATATGCTGTAACTGTATTTTATGGCGGTATAATGCACAATAGATTCTATAGAGGATGCTGTGGGTTGTTCAATTCAGATAATATACTATAATATAAGAATGCGTTTGCACACCTGCATTTTTGGGTCAGAAAAAAACCCAAGATTTCACTTACAGCATACAGTTTAACTGTAATCAATTTTTCACACAGGGAATTTGCGAAAGAGAGGAGGAGATTGTTTCGCAACCCATCCAAGAGTCAAACCTGCAACTTTGATGCTCAGGACATTCACTCCCATCCTCTGAAGGTAAATATATGGTAAACATTTGCCTGTTGACACTTCCAGCAAACTGCTGCAGTGTTACTTCACAGACAGCCCATAGGTCTGTGCTGAGCAGGGATGTTTTTAAAAGACTGGCAAACCAAAACAGGATGCTGAAAAGCTCCATATAGAATCAATAATCTACAGAGTCAGGTCAGTTGTCTGAAGCTCACTCACTTACTCACTCACTCACACTCCGTTTATTCCACTGTTTTTATTAAAGAAAATCTAAATTCTGCCCGAACAAAAGCACACAAACACACCCACACCCAGACTGTTGGTCCTCAGTCTAAATCTGTGTGGTGACAGAGTGATGACCATCACTTGTGTTTTGCATTCCAGTCAGACACGCTCCACAGCTGCTCTTTGACGCCGCAGTTTCGCCAAACGCCTCTGAATGCCGTGCTTGAGATAACATTTAGCAAATTTTGTAAGGTTCCGCTCAAGGTGTTTGGCCGGCCAAAGACAAGACGGAGCAGGAGATCCTCGGCTTCAGAGCACACACACACACCACATATACACTAACAACAATGAAAAAGGAAAATGCCTGCCAGTGTGCAAATTAACACCTTGCAGGATTAAATCTGCAGGGCATATTTTCGTGTTTGAGTATGAATCTACAAAGGAAGTGTTTGTTTGTTTTTTTACTGTGACTTTTCTCGACTCTTAAGTCTGTTTATTCCACGTCTGTAAATTAAGACTCAAGCCAGTGTTTACTCCGCGGCATCTGAGCAAATGGACTAATGTGAAGTATGTGATGAAATGAGATGTTGAAATGACAGCTCAGCCTGTTGTCACACAGCTGAACGCTCAAGGAGCTGTGGTCTGCATGGGAGCCGCACACAGCACTGTTTATTTGTCTGCAGGTGTGTGTGTGTGTGCCTGTGCCTATATGCTTGGTTGTGGGAGTATAATAGATATAAAGTACTTGCAGCTTCGTGGTTTGTTTGTGCATTTGTACACGTATGTGTGAGGGAAGTGCACGCACGCGTGCGTGTGTGTGTGTGTGCGTGCGTGCGTGCGTGTGTGTGTGTGTGCATGGTGCTGCAGCTCCTTCTGGGCTGGCCTGTGTTTATCTTGGCCTGATCCCAGACCTTCATCACTTCTCTGCTGATAGCTCCATTCCTCCATCCCTCTGTCCCTCCGGCTATTTACAAGTCTACCGCAGACTGCCTTTCCCTGCGTGCCAATATGCAATTCTTTTTCTCTTCTCTCCTCTCCTCTCCTTCTAGGAGTCTCTTTATTTTTCATATGAGCATCATTTCCTTCGTCTCGGACAGTCTCAGTGTTCTCCCCAAACCCAAAAAAATCCTTCGCACCCAAACAGAGTGAAGCCGTATAGCTGTTTGTGTGCTTTTGTATTGCTGTGTCTCCATCATAAGTAGACAATCCTCCACTCACTCCTCCGTTTCCCACGCAGCATGTGAGGGAACGACGATGGCCTTCAAGGATGTCATTCTTCTTCATTCGCATCGTAAGCTGCAAAATGCAGCATCTAGCACCTTCTATAGCACAGTTATAACATAGTTATAGAAGGTGACAGGCACATAAATGACAAAAAAGTCAAATTGTTAGGCTACAAAAAACGAATAATTATTATTTAAAAGAAATTATACAACCATACAAACTTCCTCATGTGCTGAGAGTGAATAAACCTTCCTAAATGTGACACGGGCAGTCAGTCACCATTGGATGAATTAGACCTACCTTTCCCCAGAATTTAGACGGTGGTTGTGATGTTGATGACCATGAGGAGGAGGAATGGAGCTCGGTTTTGCAGGGACATCCGTGGTTGTGGTGACGAAAGGGTACGGGACACACAATCTGTGCTGCAATGACAGCAGAAGACGAGATCCCTCAAAAGCCATTGGCTGAAGACAAGTGTGTCAGTTTTTGTTTTTTTTGACAGAATTAAGGCAATGATGAGCTGAAATTCCTCCGTGTGGTCACATGCTACAGCAGAGTCGTCATAACCTGACATGCCAGATGGCCGCTTTCTCAGAACCATCAGTGAGGACTTCAGTGGAAACTGGCAGCCTCTCAAAGAATACTTGGCAGGTGATGATGAACCCATCAGTCCATCACTGTCTTCCACGTTTGCCAAAGCTCTGTCTGACATTGTCTTGTTTATTAGGTCATCGCTTGATATTTTGAAGGGTCTTGCTGTCAGGTCTTGAGATTTTTAGGCAACTAAGAGTCCCAAGTGGGTCTTAACTACAGTGTGAGTTACAAACACATTAGGCTTTAGATGTTCCATTTATTGATTATGGCTACGCTCAGATTACCAGGCTAAAGTGACTCATAGCTGATCTGACTTTGGTCAGATTTTTTTTTCTTCAGGGCTGTGTGAACACAGAAACCTCAGATTTTTGTCACTTCACTATGTGTTTCGAGATCAGATATATATATCCAGTGTGTGAGAACAGTCGTAGATGGCTTTTTGTCTATAAGCATGTGCTGAGTGTTGCAATTAAGGAGAGTGTTACAGGACTACAGGAAAATTATGTATATCTTAATTTATCTTCTGCTTCTATGGCCTTGTTTAGACTGCAGCCCAAATTGGATTTTTAAGCATATCCAGATTACATGCAGCATGGTTTTTCTGCAGCCTGGACAGCTAAAAAAAAACCCATTAGATCCAATTTTTCCAAAGCTTATTCAAACCACATACGCAGGTGGTTTCGAATGCGATTCTGATCGAATTCTTTCACAGATCTGTTTCAATCTGAACGCCTCGGTTTGCTCAGATAGGATTTCACAGCGTCTTTGACTGGGATTCAACTGACAGTGTATACTTTGTGGAAGTGATACGCATTCACTTTAGCTTTCGCTGACTCTATGACGTTTGTGTTTGTTTTGCGTACCCGTTAGGTCCATGGGTCCCGCAGAAAATATGCCAGTGTTTGGCAGATGACGGAACACAATGCTTCAGTTCAGCAGGTAACCATCCACGTAACCAATGTCCATTTAGTTTTTTTTGTTTATCTTGTTTCTGTGTCTAGAAGACTAGAAAAGACAATGTCAATATGGACACTGATCGCATCTGATCACTTTATTTGATCTAAAATGTGAACAGTTGGTCAGGAAGATCAGATTCTGATCGGATATGCTTTCAAATCCAATTTGGGCTGCAGTCTAAACAAGGCCAAAGTTGTCGTTTTCTGTTGTTGACGACACATGAGGACACAAAAGGTATTAGTGCACATGTGACCCTTCAAATCTGATCTGTGTTTAATCAGATTTGAACAGTGACGCTGGTAATGTGAACACAGTCACGGAAGTCATGATTATGACTATACTAACATGACCTAAAACCACCTCGTATTCACTTGACCCTTGTCAGCGCTTGTCTTTGTGACAGTACAGCATCAACGATGATCTATTTTCTTGAGCACTCATGATGCCAAGAGCAGATGACATACATTCAAGGCAGTGGTTCTGATCCCGCTATAGTAGCCAGAGTCGACTTATTCCCATGAGCAGGGAAACCGATGTCGCCCTATCCTGTTGTGCTTGTGGTTTCCACAAGGTATACTGAAGCATTCCTCTGGCGTGCGCTCATCTAAACAGTGCTAGTTAAAAAGGACACACAGCGTCTCGGGCTACACAGTCGTGGCGGGGCTCCTCTGGGTGGCTCCTATCTGACAAGAGGGCTCAGAGAGTTTTGGGTTTCCTACGCATGTCAAGGCAGGTTAGCTATTCCCAGCGTTGGGCCGCTCTGAGGCCATGGTGGGCTATCACTCACAGCGGGCCCTCCCGTCTCTCTCTCTCTCGCTCTCTGGAAGCCTCTTGTCCTCCCTCCACACCCTCCTCCTCCATCAACCACTTCGCCTACACTGACACACACAGGCTGGTTCTCATGTCTCATGGCTCTCCTTGTCTTTGTCTCTCAGACCTTACACCCCCCACCCCCCCCTCGCTTCAGTGGACGGTCCTTACTTGTCATCCTTAATTTGTCTCTTAAATCCATCCTGCATTAAAGCAAACTCTTGTTGCCCTCTATTTGTCAGCAGTGCACAATAAGCCACGGGGAGAGTTAAATTACTTTGCCGTATGTGCAAAGATAATATTGAATCATGTTTTGAGTTATTGTTTTTTTTTGTTTTTTTTCCTGGAAACATCATGATCACTGAAGTCCAGGCATATGCTTTCAGAGACAATTAATCACTGCGTATTTTGAATATGTTTTTAATCAGGTTTGTCGTATTTAACGTCGAGCGAGCTGAAATAAGGGGAAGGGAAAAAAGAGGAAACTTGAACTTGTCATATCTCGAAGTCGTCTTAGAGACAGAATGACGGTTAGGAAGTGAGACGGAGACAAAGCGTTGCTCCCCTCTCACTCCTCCGTATCTCAACACATAAATAATCACACCACTTCCAGGTTTACGTTGCCTGTTAGCCCGTCCTGCGTTACACGCGGCGAGCTGCAACGCTGTTGCTTAATTGTGAATGCAGGCAGTTTTGTGAGTCAACACTAAAATAACTTTTTGCAAAAGAAAAATAAACTGACAGGGATTTTTCCTGAGAGGAAACCTTTAGTTTACTATATGACATGTTTCTTAATAGTGCTAAAGTGTTCAGTGTTCTTTAAATAAACAATGTGGAGTTTTGCATAGTGGGGCATGAAAGAATGCAGGAGACTTGCTGCCCCTCTCACACATGTCAGCAATTTGGCTGCCTTGTGTATTTTGGATGTTGAAAAAAAAAGAAGGAACATTTCAAAGTAAACGAAAGAAGGAAAGTCTTATCCGCCTGGCAGCTGCGCTCCGGACCAAATTGCTTTCAGCTGATGCGCTGCAGTTCAAACTTGCTTGGGTAATGTCAAGTGATGCATTGCAATACTGAGAAAACAACACAGACAAAAATAAATAAGAAAAGGAAAAGAAATGCTGGAAAGTTCCAGTGCTTTTTCAGGCAAAATCCTTGTCCACTTCCCCAACAAGTCAACGTGCACATATGCATTTTTGTACATTTACGTGTTTTTATAGTAATCGTTATTTGGCCGTGTCAAGAATAAAACAAGTGCATCGCAAGTGCAGCGATCGGTAAAATAAATATGATAAATCTTAATATTTGTGTTTGACTAATCTCCAGTGGAGCAAGAGTGATCTCAGGTTTTTAGAATGACACGTGGAAAGTAGGATTTTTATCATGTTTATGTCTTAATTCAGATAATTCGGTTAAAGATAAAGGCAAAAAAACAAGATGTACAGATATGTGAGCTACATTCAATGGATAAATAAAAACAGATTCAACAGTAGAATTGTATGAAATGACTCCAAAAACAGGTCAGAATTTCTATGTTTAGCAAAGCTGACCATGTGATCACACACTTCACTGTGCGGGACATCATGATTGATTTTATTCAATAAAGCTATGTTTTCATGTTCATGTTTGATGTTCCTATTAATCTTGATCATTTTTCATAAACAAATCACTAAATAAGATTCTACACATTAATGTAAAATAAATACATCTAAATGTATAAACACTGTGCTTATTAGTAGCATGTTAAAATGACTTTTTTATGGACATATTTTTCTTGATTTCACATGGATGAGAATACAACTTGTTCATAATAAGCCATATTAAGTATTTGTCTAGTTTAGTTTAATTTAGTGTTGCACTCACAAATAAAAAGCAATATTAAAGTGTGTCAGGAGAGGTCAAGAGGCCAAGGGTTTATATCATGGACCTAAGAAAAAGGAAAATAAGCAAGAAAGACTAAACTAACACAAATTAGGGAAGTAAAAACACAATATTTAAATCAGCAAAAAGCCCTTCCGTAACAAAATAATAATATGAAAGCAAACAGGTCGACAGGTTGTAGAAAACAGAGGGAGAGAGAGTGAGAGAGAGAATATTTATGGAAACACGAGGATTGAATGGTCTGCGTCTCAGGCCAACAAATAACTCAGCGGTTTTTGATTTTTATCATTTCGTCCAAAAGGAAAATACATCTGTTTCTCACAGTTAATTTTGGACTAAAAGAAATAACTACACCGATGCCTGCTTCATCTCAGCGTTCAAGCTCTGACAAAATATTTCCCCGTCAAGACTCGGCCTCTGCACACCTTTGACTTTTAACAACACAGTGCTCTTTACATGGCAAGGGGAAAGAAAAAAAAGTTTGGGTTTTGGAAACCTTGGTAGCAACCAACTAATCCAAGCAGACTGATGTGAGCTCTGTGACAAGAGCACAACAGATTCACTTGCTCTCTCTCTCTCTCTCTCTCTCCCTCTCTCCCTCTCTCTCCCAGTGCGGGCTGTGTTTACATTCTGCTGGCAGGGGGATCTGGAAGTGTTTGGCTCGGCTCTGCGCTCACTGGGAACTATCAGACAATTCGCATTTTAAACTATTTTGATACCAGCTCTGTGGAGAGTTGCCGTTTCCCTGAGAACATGACTTGCCTCTGGGCTCTGGGGCCTGCTGCACCGCCAGAAGAATAAACAGACAGAGGGGAGGAGAGAGGCGGGGAAAGACAGAGAGAGGGATGGATGGGAAGAAAGAGAGAGGGAGAGAGCAGGGCCAGTGTGTTCCTTCATTTGTCTTAAGATACAGTAAATAAGTACTTCTGAGTATAAGTATAGGATCACAAAGATTTGAATTTTAATTCAAGATACTGATCAGTAAATACACACACACATACATGTATATATATATATATATATATATTATATAGAAAAATAGTTGTACTGTATTTATAGCGGCTTCCTCAGTGGTGAGTCGCCGCTGAATCTCTGATGCTGAGGTTAAAGGTGCCGCAGTTAGAGAGGGAAACCTTCAGCCTGTGTTAATTAGCTGAGCAGTTAAGTTTCACCCTGAACATGCAGCGCCTGGAGCTGTGTGTGTGTGTGTGTGTATGTGTGTATGTGTACAAGATTAAGAGAGGGACCTTAAAAAGCCAAACAGCTCTCATAACATGCTCATAATGTTCAGTTTTTCATTTTTCTTTTACAGCAATTGATGTCAGAGCAAATATTTACTATAATATGTACTTTTTACACAAAAAACATTGTTTTTATTTTTTATTTGCAAAATGTCCAAATTGTAATGTTGGCTTTGATACTAAACCATAGTATCACTCTTACATTGTCGTGCATCTGTAGTAATGATATAGTAATGGTGTAACTAATAATAATAATAATGCAATTTTAAATACATTGTAATACTCACATAATTTTGCATTTTTATTGCGTGTAATGACAGTTTTTGCTATTGTTATAGTTGGTTAAAAATTGCACAATAATACATTATGATCATCATCATTATATGTGCTTTTACATCTGCAACGTGTGTTTGGGCAATAATGTGGATGTATGTAGTGTCTTTTATCCATACCTGTTTAATGTAGTACTTTTAAAATATGTATACAATATAACTGACCACTTTTTTGACTCATTAGGGGGAAAATTAGGGGATGTTACAAATTAATATTAATTCATTAAAAATTCATAGTTTTTCTCCATATAAACATAGCACCATTTTGAGTTAAGTGATGAACAAACCAGGCTGAGACTTTGTGAAATAACCATGTGTTATCCTGAAAACTGACACACACACTCACGTCTAATTGCAGCTAAATCGTCAGCGTGACTCACTTGTGAAGCCCGCTCCTCTTTAACTGGTGATTTACAGTAGTGGCTGTGATTGGCTGCGACAGTCTTGACAAAATGATCAGAGCTTTTGTCAAATAATTGTGTTGTTTTCCTCATACGTTCATTTCTGAATGAGGGAGTGAACATGCACACGTTGCTGCAGCTGGACTCTGCAACAATCGCCTCGGCTTCAGGTTCGAATGACCTATTAGCCAAATGTGTTTATTCAGTGTTTAGTCACTATTACCCTCAGTATGATCCCCGCACTAAAGGGCTAATGGCTGAAAATTTCCCCCTCCAGATCGACTTCACCCGAAAAATAATTGATCGCATGTGAGAGCAACTGGCACGCGTTTCCTCTTGTTTTCCTAAAGAGGTGATATCATGCGCTCGGGCCGCTTGCTCGTCACCGAGATAGTGTGATTGCTTCCGGTTCTGAAGACAGAAAAGAAAGGTAGAACGAAAAAAAACAGAAGGAAGAGATGGATGAGGGAGCAATGTGGTTCTCAGTGAGGCACTGTGGCATTAAATCACACATCAGATTATGTTGGCGTTATCGTCTAGCGGGGAGAAAGAGGAAGAAAAAAAAAAGAACAACGCCAAAGGTCATGAGCTGTGTTTCAAATGCTCCGTCATTACACTGGCAGGAAACATTTCCAGCTTATTCATTTATCCTCTAAAACACTTCTGGAGATAACGCGTCAGCTGTGTGGATTTGTAGATAAAGAGTTTCTCTGATTTTACCCTTTCAGTTCGACCTTTGACACCGACGGTGAATTCAAACGTCACGGAGGGAAAATACAGAGCAGAACTGATTGTAGCGACGTGAGCGCACATCAGCAGGTTGTGTGTTTGTGGTCAGACGTGGAAAACCTTCAGCATGTGTTCATTAGTCTGGCAGTTTCATGCGGCGCTCGGATAACTGCGCATGCGGCATCCAGGTATATGGTTAGAAAGTTTGTGATAATTCAACACTATACTGAAGTTTGATGTATGTTTGTCCAGTAGGAATGTCTCCATGCAGTCTTGCAGTTTTGTGTGTGTGTGTGTGTGTGTGTCTTTGTCTGGCCCAAAAATCGTATAAACCATATGGAGTTAGGACATTTCGGCTGGTGCTCACATCTTTAAAGGGCTTTTTGGGGGGTTAAGGGTTAGGCACTTAGTTGTGATGGTTAAGGTTAGGGTAAGGGGCTAGGGATTGTGTCTATGGGGGTCCTCACTATGAATTTCTCATATCTATCTTTGTGAAGACCAAAAAACTTAAGGGAGTGTGGATGTTTTGGGAAAATATAGGACATTTTTGCTTGTCCTCATATTCTGCCAGCCCATAAAATGGCTTTTTGAAGGTTAAAAAGGTTAGAATTGGGTTTAAGGTTAGGGATTTATCAATGATGTGCCCCGAGGTTAGGGTTAGATTTGGGTTTAGGTTAAGGGTTAGGGTAAGGCATTTAGTTGTGATGGTTAAGGTTAGGGTTGGAGGGCTAGTAAGGACATTATGTCAATGATGTGTCCTGACGAAGACATAACAACAAGTTTTTGAGTGTGTGTGTGTGTGTGTGTGTGTGTGGTCTTTGTGAGGACCAAAAAAATGTATAAATTTAAGAGAGTGAGGACATTTTGGCTTGTAAGGCCCATATTCTGTCACCCCTATGAATTCAGTTGTGATGGTTAAGGTTATGGTAAGGGTCTATGGGGGGTGCGTTATGTCTATGTGGGTCCTCACTATGAATGCTGTGCAAACGTGTGTGTGTGTGTGTGTGTGTGTGTGTGTCCTATATGTTACATTTACCTAAACTGCTGCTCTCTCGTTTTCCTGCTTCACTTTGACAAATTTGAGTTTCCAGGAAGCCTCTGAGGTCAGCGCCGCATCTGTTGCTACTTAGGCCCAAGATGCAGTCATGAGCCCTCGCACACACACACTCACATGCACACACATGCACATATGCATGGTGCAGGAGCTGTTTTGTATAAATTACTGAGGAAGTGAGACCCAATCAGACATGAAGACGTGTTTAAAGTTCCCAAAGTGACTTTAAAGAGGAGACCAGGTCTAGACCTCCACATGTAATGGTTTGGTTAAGAGGGTGCGTGCAGAGTGGATCATCACTTTAAACATTTCTGCATTAGTAAGTGTGATTAACGTTACATACTTTGAACAGTTTTCAAGGTAACGGAAGGAAATATCTTACTTTTAAAGTTCCGAAGCCTTGCTTCGTGATTGTCTGCTCAGGAGGGCACTTTATCTCATTTCTAACCTCCATTTTCTTCTCCTCCTGTCTTCTTCTGATGAACAAAGAGAGCATGGATGCAGGCCGAGTTGTGCTTGCAGTGCCCTCTGCTGGACAACTCACTTGAAACAATGTTAGCGGCAATGAAGACCGATTATACGATTGTGTTGTTTTGCGACTTCGGTCAACTTGCAGGTGAAATCTTTGACTTCTGAGTTCTGATGTAAATGGATATGAATCTGAATTCTCGATCAAAAGTGACAGCCGTGTCCAACGCAGTCTTCAAAGTAGATCTTCTGTTATTGCTTTGTCTGACAGACCCGAAGTAGTTTTTGGTTTTTTTCAAGTTTCTTTTGAATGAAAAGTCTCTGTAACTTCATGCTTATTTTCTTATTAACCGTGAGCATGTACAGAGTTTGTGTGTTTTTCCTTCATGTGTCAGATTACCAACATGCAGATGGTTGTTCGTTTCTTGGAGCTCTGGCCAGAGCAAACACAGCACCTGGATACTTACTTTGGCCACTTTTGTCTGGCCAAAGCCGTCCATTTGTTCAGCCCTTCACCCCTCAAGTATTCGTCTCTTGTCAGTTTTGGTTTTCCCTTTCTTTCAGGTCTCTTCGTCCAAAACCACATTCATGACCAAACATGGCCTGATCCCATCAAAGTGATGCCTCAGAGTACCTCAGCGAAAACCTCAGTTACGTCCACAGCAATGGGAGCGGCGAGGAAGAGACCCACTTTGTTCTCACGGGCTTTGGGTTCGAAGCAACACTGAGATTCAAGATGAGAGGAGCCAGACGTCAAGAGCAGTTCTGTAAGGGGAAGGGGTTTTCTGTTCCTGGTTTGGTCCGAAGCCACAGGAACTGTGCTTCACAGCCAAATCCCCGAGCAGAACCAACATAACCTCAGTCTGTTAGATGGAACCCAGAACCGCAGACCTCTGTCTCGGTATGCCGAGGGGTTCTGGATTCCACTTTAACCTCATGTTTGCTTTTTTCACATGAACAAAGACAAAGATTGAAACGTACACATTGTAATTGATTAGATTTTCTGATAATTTAAGAAAAGGCAATGCTTCATTTATTACATGTGGATCAAGAAATTAGGAAAACCTCACAGAACAATGTCAAGCCAGCCTGGTCTCCCAGAAACAACAACACTGCTGTTATACTTTTCTTACAAATCATATCACTGTGAGTGAGGTATAGTTTTTGCATGGCAACACATCCTCACAGTCTGAGACCAAACATCAGATTTGTATGTAAAACCTTTAATTTGGTTTGCACTTCGTAGTCAAATAAAAATACAGTAAATAAAGAGAATATAACACCCAAAATAATAGAATAGTTATTGGTGCTACATTTGGGGAAGCTATACCTGATCACCCTGATGGAAGCAGCCTGAACTCAGCATATAACAGATGAAGATCTGGTCTCTATTTTTTAGGATTGAGAATCGGTATCGGTTCGAATAATGGTCTAAATCACTGGATCGGATGTTGGACAGATAAAAATGTAAAATTTGGTTCAATCAAAATCAGCTAAAGCATTAGTCTGAGTCATATTTGGGCCATTTATTTCTCCTTTTTGGGAGAACAATATTTGTGACACAGTTGGAGAGTTGCCTTGTCTGAAATGACTCAGCACAAATGTGTTGTTAACAGCTTCATACGTTCATAAATGGTCTACAATGACTCTATGGTATCGTCCCATCCCTGATACAAAAAAACATTCTTTCCCATTATCAGGAAACGCTTATCATCATTGAATTTCCACAAAAAAAGTTGGATAATTCTGGTTCAGAAACATGAGCTCACACATATGATCCTGGTGAGTGGATTGTTCAAGCTGATGGTCACTTTTTGTAATACTTAAACCCATGACACTCAAATAGATCGAGTTAATTTGAGGTAAAGTTAGCAGCTTGCTAACTTTAGTTTGACTGATCATATGTTACCAATTGACCGGTTTCGTCAGCCATTTTCTTTTTGCGTTGCTCCGAGCGTTTAGCTGCCCGTCGTGTTGCACTGAGGTGAGATGTTAAGATGTTGAGATGCTGACCCGCTGCAGGGTGTCAGACTCCCCGTGGTCCGCCACGTTAACAGAACAGACGTGTCAGAGCAGCGTGGACCACCCCAACGCCGCTCCACTCACCAAAACTCAACCAGATGTGCAATGAAGGCCGGTGTGTGTGTGTGTGTGTGTGTGGACGAGGACGGTGCATGCGTGTACATGTGTGTGGATATATAATCACTCTCACCTGTGTTGCAGTGGATGCTAATACAGCCCCACTGCATGGAGGCGAATGGAGACAACTCAGCAAAGCAGTTTGTGTCTCTCCCCGTCGTCCCTCCCCTCTCTTTGTCTCTCACTCACCTTTCGGCACATCTTACATCACCTCACCCCTCCTGTTTCCTTTTTGTCGTGTCCAACGTTTTTTATTTTCTATTTGTGGTCTTTTTAGGTTCCTTTTTTTTTTACGCTTCAGGGTTTACATGCGGAATTCATTCTCATATTCATGATTCTCCCTTCTACCCAAAATGCTCCTCCTCGACTGACAGCCGTCTCCATCTCCTCCCCCTTCTCCTCCTGTACTTCTCCGTCCACCTCCTCCTTCTCCTACCTTACAGCTGTTGTTTTGGATTAGTCAAATAGCTCCTTTGCCACCCACAGAGCTGCACTGCACACTCCGCTCTCACTCCCTGTCTGTCTGCCTGTCTGTCTCCCCCCGCCTCTCAATCTCTTTTCTTGCTCTCTTGTGTGCACGTGCACACAAACCATTTTGATATTTCTGACAGGTGCGTGTCAAGGTGCCTCCGTGGGTTGAGCTGTGAGGCTGTCGTGGTTTTCGCGAGGGGCTCCCCGTCCTTTCTTTCTTTTCATGTCCAGGAAGCCGTGACTGTGCTGGCGTAGCGCTCACACCTCTCAAGGGTTTGTTGTTCCACACCAGACAAGTAGCGTCGTAAATTCCCAGCATATTACTTCTCTGGAATTTACCTTCCCCTTTAACTGCTCCTCTCTTCCTCCTCTTGTGCCATGAGGATTCTTTTTTGCACATTATTTGTGGGATTTTGACAGCTGCAGGTCTGGTCATCCGTGCTGGGTGAGACAGACTGACATTGAAAAGGATATTGACGTGATGATGGCAAGAGTAATAGTGTTATTTCAGTCATTTGGAGAAAGGGAGTTACTGTGGGTGCATGTGGAGAGACAGAGGGAGAGAGGGAAGTTTTAACAGCACGGGGAAGTCAAAGCAGAATGTCTGCCATAATTTGACAGCTGCACGTCAAAATAAATGATGTTGTTTCAGTGATTACAGGAACAGGTTGCTTTACATTTCAATACAGTATAGGGGTGTGGTGCAAAGAAAACACCCTTTTTAACAAATTTGCATTTGTTGCCATGAACAGAATACGGGATTATTATGTGTCAAATACTGCGTGGTTTAATCCTGTACAAAACAAATATGGTGTACTGAGAGACTAAGGAGGGAGGAAAAATTTAAGTGATATGTGCTACTTTATTAGGTTATTTCGAGGGATGAATAAATTCTATTTTAATCCCACAATATACTTTTAATCAAACGACTGCACATCAGTAATAGCATCTTTCTCACCCACAGACACACTCTCAGATTGATGTGGTTAGCAGATGTTATTATAAAGCTATCAGAAGAATGTAATTGAGCTACATCTTTGAATAAATGCACGTCACACCAGAGGGGCCATTTGTTCTTTTTTTGCCCGATGAAAGATTTGGATTTATGGCAACAACATCTTACCTCCCACTCCTCATCTTTTTCCTCTTCCTTTGTCACCTCCTCCCGGGCCTCATCTTTCCATCCTGGTGTTTTCTCTCCATTGGCGACCCTCTGCCCCGCTCTCTTGTCCAGCTGAAGAGGACAAGATCCGACCACCTCCTCCTCCTCCGCTCGCAGGCTTCCTCTGTAAGACAATGGCAGGGCGAAACGAGCTCTGTGTGTGTGTGTGTGTGTGTGTGTGTCTGTTAAGTGTGTCTTATAAACTTTTAATACAATCTGTATATGTATCATGTCTGTGTTTGTGTGACATTGTATGACATATTTGATTCTTGTTTTCTTTTTTTTCAGAATATGATAAACTATCACGTCTGTGTGCGTGTGTGTGTGTATATATGTGTGTATGAACATGTAGATTTATGATGCAGGAAACAGCGACTATGTCACTGCAAAACAATAGAAGATTCACAGCTCTACTGCAAACACACACACACACTTACGTGCACAGTTTTGGCTCTCACCTCTCCTGAGAACTGGCCAAGTCGACCACAAGGAACTCCCTTCCTGCTGTACACACACACACACACACACACACAAGCACACACGCTCACGTCTTGCCTCCTAAAACAAGTGAAGCTTCAGGAAATAGAAGTGAGAAGTCTTGTGTGTGTCCACGTACGAGCTGTCAGATTTATTGACGACATTAATGGCTGTGAGGACAGTGTCAGGTGAGTGTGTGTGTGTGTATGTGTGTGTGTTGCCCTTTTATCAGCTAACTGTCCTCTTCTTCCTCTGATTAACTGCCATGCAGCCATTTTGGAAATCACAACATTATTGTTGCAAGGGAAATGATAGATTCCCAGTGTCTTGTGTGAGCCCTAAAGGCTGCAGACTGTGCGCAATCTTCCTGAGACAATAACCTTGAATACCAGCATTGTCTCATCGAGGTATAATAATCTTTCTTTTCATGTAACCCCCCCACTGTTTTGATGGAAGCACTGAAGGCCCACTTCAGACGAGCAAAGACGCCACAGACGGGCGTCCTCTCCGTCGTGTGCATGCAGACGGTCACCCGGAGATAAAAGGTGATATAGAATACACAAGATTAAGGTCGTTTCATTGAGCTTTTCCTCCAGCTCTCTTTCACAATGCAGTAACAGTCAATCACCTGCATAAAACAGCCTAAATACAGGGTTTAAGACTTGTTACACCACTACCCGCAGCCACGGCTTGTAATTGAAACTTTTCCATTCTGTCTTTTCCCTTTTTTCTCTCCAAATGCTTTGGCTGCTGAGGGGAGATTGGCAGCTCTGAGTGGCCAGCAGATGAAGCGGCTGGCACGCTAATGAATAGAACGCTGATTGCAGGATCGGCAAGATGCAAATTACTGTGCCTGCCACCCCTGACGACCGGCAATTACCGGGCCGCCACGGCGGACGCCTCGTGCATATTCATTGCTCCTGCTGGGCATATTGATCAACAACTTACTCCGAGCAAGAAGCACAGAAATGTATCACGTAGCTCAGTAAAAAATATATATATATGTATAAAAAAAAATAAAACTTTGCTTATTGTCAAAAATGACACCGTGATATCGAGTAGGACAATCCCTTTAATTACGTGAGGAGTATTTATTTTAATCAGAACCAGGTATGGGCTAATTGATAATGTGTCACATTCAAGAAGTGACAAAATATGCCATTCATTAGAAAATTGTCTTAATTCAAATATGAATTACCACACATGCTTTAACTAATTAACTGTATTTAACATTTACTGCCCTTCCGGAATGACATGCAGCTTTAAGTTTTGCCTTATGACAAATATTCCAGTTTTTATAGACTCATTTTTTTGCATATAAGTGAAAGAAGGGTTGACTTGATAAACTCTTAAGCATCTAAAGTCTATGATATTATTTCACAGTTGGACAGTCTTTTCCGGCCTCACACCAAACTCCATTGAGAAAATCCACAGCTCACAGGAGTTGTTAATCCTATGGTGTCTCCATCAAAAAGTTCAAAAGTAAGATACTGTCACTTCAGTGTTTTGAATCCTTTGTTTGGATTTACCCAAGTGACACAAATGTGCCAGAACAAGGCAGCAGGAGACCAGCAGCTCCTGTGCTCCCATGAGCTAAAAATGCTGATTTTCTCTATGGACACTGGTGCGACAGTAAGAAAGAGTGCTTTACAAAACTTCAGTTTTAGCAATGAGATACAACAGCGGACATAATCTGAAGATATCGTAGACTCAAGCAGGTGTAGACAGACATGTTCTCTAGGCTGGTTCGTGTAAACAACCATCAACATCAGCAAAGTTGATGTTATTCATAATAATTAGAATAATGTGCCAATACCCCGGTTGCCCCGGTTGGAGCAAGGGCCTTTCTGCATGGAGTTTGCATGTTCTCCCCGTGTGTGCGTGGGTTCTCTCCGGGTTCTCCGGCTTCCTCCCACAGTCCAAAAACATGCAATGTGGGGATTAGGTAAATTGACCATAGGAGTGAGTGTGAGAGTGAATGGTTGTTGGTCTCTATCTGTGTGTGGCCCTGCGATGGACTGGCGAACTGTCCAGGGTCCAGGGTGTGCCCCGCCTATCGCCCGATCTAGCTGATATTGGCACAGCATGGTGGAGGATAAAGCGGTTAGATGATGACTGACTGACCTCGTACAGCCACACCATAAACAAACATGGCACTATCCCTTTAATGTCACTTTCACTTACAGTGGAAAATGTGTAATAGTATTAAATGCAACGCACTTCTCCTCCAAAATTGACTTTACACCACTCAGTCAGAATTATGTCTTTACAATAATCACTTAGTTAAAATGACAAGTGTTTTCCCTGTTTTTACTTAACCCATTATTTTTTTTATTTTTTTTATTTTATATCCCCAAATGTGACAAGTGATGTTTTCTGGCTTCGGTTTGCATTTTGTGTCCATAATTGATTTATGCAGAGCATGCTTTTCTTTAATGGAATCATTCACAGGGACATACACACACAAACATGCACACAGACACATGGACAGAGTGCAGAGAACATGGAATATGAATATGAAAGGACTACTTTCAACAACAACAACGGAAAAACAAGAGCGCTGCCAGCGGTTAATGGGACCAAATGAAGGAGAGCTGAGCAACATCGGATTTTGAAGTTCCTTTCCCCTCAAAACAAACATCCAATGATCACATTAGCGATGGATCGCAGAGCTGTATCATTATTGTCTTGGGTGTCTTAAAGCCTCGGCCTCAGTCATTTTCACTTAAAGATGAAATGACAAAAAACTTCTTTAGGTTTTCACAATGCATGGATTTGATTTTTTTTTGGTTGTTTTTTTGTTCCAGTAGTGATCTGGAATGTCACAGCGTCTGTTGTACTTATGACATGAAAACTGGGAACATATGTATGTAGGGAGGGAGTGTTATTTATCAGTACATGACAAAAACACAGTAAACAGGAGTGATTGTAGTTGCAGTGAGTGGTTTGCAGGTGAATGTCAGTCGCTCTGGTCAGGAAAAAATCAGCAGTTAGGCCCCAAAGACTGACCTGCTTCTCCACGTTTTTTGGTGCGTTTATCCATTTATTTATTTCACCAAGGAGGTCATGTTTTTGGCCGGTCGTCTGTCAGTTTGTGGGCAGCTGACTCAAAACTTTATTTTGAAGAAATTTTCTGGGGATGTTGGTTGTGGCCCAAAGAAGAAATGGTTAGATTTAGCTGTGTATGACATATTGGCCTTGCTTTAAAAGACTGCTTTCTCTCGTCTTATACTGTTACATGCAACATCAATCACACTTCTGACCCCTCTGGGAGAATGATGCCTCACTTTTGACTCTCCCCCAACGCCCCTACATTTTATTTTATCCACTTTTCTCCCCGTCATCCCAAATGAGAGTTTATGACAAAGGACGATAAGCCCTGTGAGGTAAAAATGTGATTAGTGCTACACAAACAAAATCTGATTTAATTGAGCTCAACTGCTGTCCCTGCGTCACTCATTTTACAATAAACATGCTCCAATTATCAAATGACAATATTTACGTTCAGGCTGTTATTGTTTGTAGTTTTAATGCACAATTATCCTTCATGCACAAAATTCATGTATCTGTACTTGCAACTTTTACTCCACTACGTTTCCTCCAACTATCTATTGTTACTCGTTACTACCAAATAAAATCAGATGCAGAAGAGCTGGCAATGGGACACATATGGACGAGCAGAGCCAGGAATTGAACCCACAACCTTCCAGTTGAAAGCCAACTCACCGTACCACTGAACCACCAACTCCTCACGTTTACTTGGGGAGTTTACTTTTACTTCAAGTATCCCCTTTAAGGTACTTTATACAACACAGTAACTCTATAACAGAGCATCAGCTGTGAACGGAGCCAAGCAACTCCCGTAGATATCATCTGCCTTCTGCGGCTAATTGTACAAGCTGTGATCAGAATAAGAGTTTGGTCATAGCCAAGTTTTTCCCTTTACTCACCCGCCGCCCCACGCACACACACACACACACACATACACACTTCTTTTCCTTTCAACTTTTCATACAGTCACCAGCTATGCATATAGATCCATATCTTAAATATAACCAAACCCCTCTGATAGTAATCTACACACACACACACACCGAGTGGTCTGACGTATTTCTGTCACACAAAAGCAACCTAGGCCGGGGGAAGTAAAACCCAAAAGGAAAAGAAAAGAAATTGATATTTAAAGCAAGAGAGAAAAAGAAAGAACACGTGCAGGTGCTGACCTCCAGAGTTGCTCACATATGCCGTTATCTGTGTGTGTGTAATTTCTCTGCCACAGATTTGTATCTCCTTATCACAGAAACGGCTGGTGGACTCAAGTCCGCCCATCAAACAGTGTCTTGGGGCCCAAATTGCATCAATCAGTGTCTGGAGTGGAGCGGCTCTTTGAGTTCCCTAAATTGGCGGAATAACAAATCTACTTCCATTCGTTACCTTAGATTTCAACTTTTGATGAGGAACTGTGAGAAACACAGCAGTTTAGTATTAAAATAAAAAAAAAAACAGCTCAATAATTCACTGTCGTGTTGTGAAATGACCTGTTCTTGCATTGCTTATAAAAATGTGATTGCTAACAGATTCCTTTATACATAATGTGACCTGCTTTGCAAGTTAAATGGATCTCCAGACTCCATCACACCTGAAGAATTAAAAAGCCTGACCCCTCTCTTATCATCTCCTTTCACCATCATGCGTCGATTGAAACCAGGAAACATGACAGAATTGCTGCGGCATGTTGGTCCGCTGACAAGCTTTTGAGATATAATATCATACTTCTATGATTTGGAGCGAGACAATTCAGATTTTCTCAGTCCAGTGGAGATAATTGCATGTACATCTGCGAGAGAGTTAAACGTCCTCCCCGGAGCAGTTTGGCTCGCAGACAACAGTCGGTGGAAAAACATGTAAGTACACAGGTTAATGTCAACATCACTTTAATCATCACTTGACGAGACTAGACCTCTCTCTCTGACAGCGGCCGGGTTGACTTTACGGAGCAGGAAAAGCTCTGATAACAAATGGCTGTGTTCTATTTAAGTGAGACGTACGACGGTCGAGCAGCAGCACGCACAACGCCACCACCTGGAAACTGAAATGGAATTCGGCCATTACCTGAGCTTTTCTATGCTTTTGTATATGTAAAAAATGTCCTGTGGGCACCTGAAGGCCTCACAGAGCCTGTTTGAGTCTCTGATTCTACCGCCAACCTACAACTGTGACGTCAGCAGTAACAGTAACAGAGATTTGCACGTGTTGATTTGGTTGTAGATCAGATTAAATAACAGATGAACTACTACTTACTCGTACTATGAGTAGAAGTGGTAGTAGCGGCAAACAGAAACAGAAAACCAAACAATGACACACAGCAGTGACTGAATAGGCTCAGACAGAAGCAAAGTGCTTATATAATCTACATCTTTCCTTCATTATCCATAACCACATATGTACATACACACATGAAACCATGGACCTTTTCTCGATATATCATTATTTATTATTCATAGCAGCTTGAGGAGAACAAGTCATTTATTTTGTGAGCAGAGCTCTGCAGCTACTTTCTGATCTGATGTGATGTCTGTGACGCTGCAGGTGGAGTTTAGTAAATACATGGAGCAAAGTTGCTGTTAATCTGTTAGTCTGTGCGTGTCTGTTTGTCTGTAAGCGATCAGTTTGTACCAGGAAACCATCACTCTCCATCATTTTTTACTTGATACAGCCAGTAAAGCAGCTGCTACATGTAGATTACATTTTATTTTAAATGTTTTATTATTAGCTATGGTTGTCACATGTGTGTATTTTCTTTGACTTTGTTAGGGATGTTGTTGCTGCTTCCCTCAGCATCACATTGTTTCATCGAATTAGATTTCTTACTGCAAACTGAAAGAAAGATCCCGTGTTTACGTTGTCTTCGTGTCCTGAGCTGTCACGCCAATTTCAGTGTGAACGTCAACTTCACGTTCCTTTTCTATTTTTTTTGCACCCAAATAAGCCATAACATTTTCTCTCTGTGCAGTTTGTTATTTTTAAAGCCTGTGTGTGTGTGAGAGAGAGAGAGAGAGAGAGAGAGAGAGAGAGAGAGATGACCCCCTACACATTGTCAGCATATACAGCGTAAACCTTACTCTTCTCCATGGTCACATGATGACTTGTGACAGGGGTCACTGGGGGTCAAGTGGGGTCGTGAGTAGTATCCTGACATCCTGCCAGTCTAATCACCTGTTTATTTATTTAACAACCAAAAACTCTGATCCAAACCAACTGAGGGACGGAGAGCGAGAGGACAGAGAAGATGAGAAAGGGAAAGTTAGGAGGAAGTGAAGCTGATTAAGGATCGGCTTGATCATGATTGATATCCTGTCATGGACGTGTGTCCCAAATGTAGCAGTATTTTTTATATTTTATATAACGCAATAAACACACATGTCTCACTTAAGATAAGTGATCACTCATCAGGCTAGAAACCTGTGCCATTCCTTATGTGTCATGAATGAGTATGAATCAAGAACTGTGAATAAAATGGTGAGCACAAAACACTTTATTTAAGAGGCTTGTATAAGTTGTATATGTATATAACCATTAATAAAAGTGTCATTTACACATTTATTATCACTTTACAACCCTATACACTCTTATTGGCCATTAATAAGCCACTTAAAAGACCTTATAAGATGCGTATCATCATAACTAAATCAATATGAGTGTGTTAATATACACATGTATTATTGCTTTTAACATATCAGCTCTTACTTACTATTAACAAGCCACATATAAGACCATATTAGATATTAATCAATCAATAGCAACATTTATTATTGCTTTTGAGACGCTTACACATAAGCACTTCTTTTTAGTTTTTTAGTTTTCTCAACATCAGTTCTAATGGTGCAGTTGTAAAATAAACAAATAGTATATTTCAGTAAAGATTTTTAATAATTTGTCTTATGGAAGAAAAGTTTAGCAGAGTTAAAATTCGTCTGTAGTGGGAGTGCTGCTGTAGAACAGCCTGTTACTGCCCTCTTTTGGAGAACACTGGCACCAGTTTTATTGTGCACTTTGCTTGTACTTACCAGCTTTGACCACAGAGTGGCGCTAGATCACAGCTGAAACTCTGACTGCTGAAGGATCTGAATGTTCACTGTTTTCTTAGTGTAGAAAAAATGCAATAATGAAATATAACTATAATACTAACTTCTTCCAAATCGTTTCATATAGTCTTCATTATTTACTTATTAAAACTCTTTTTTTCTGCCCTGTTCATATAATTCATACAGGTTGTATAGGTTTTACTTTATTTAAATGTATTTATTACCATTTTTGGATTTATAGAATATCCTTCAGTGAGTGAGTGAGTGAGTGAGTGAGTGAGTGAGTGTACTATCTGCTTAGGACCTTTCTTGGTATAAACACTGACCCCACATGGACCAGTACGAGACAGAACTACATTTCTGAGGAACTGGTTAATCTTCGGGCTAAGATGCGATTTGTGGTTAGGTTAAGGTTATAGTTAGGGTTAGGTTAACTGAATATGGTGTTGTTTAGGCTGTTTAAATGAACAGAGGTCAATTCATTTGGACAGCCTAAATAACTGCACAAGCCTACACAGGTATTCTTTGTGGGATATCAATATTTACACACACACACACGGGGGAAATGGTAAATGTCAGTAAACACTGGGCCACTGTGAGGTTTTCATCTCATGTGCATAAACAAATAACGTCATCCTTCAAAGTAACAACTTCATAACCACTGACAAATGACATCACAAGTGATTTCACCTTGTTTGAGTTCACTACCGTGAGTTCACTTGAGCTGAGCCTCTGCAGCCCAGTGTGCTCATTTTAAACCTGCACTGTTCACTTGTGTTTAATATTTTATCTCTGTCAGGTGGTGGTCAGGTTACAGTGGGATGATAAAACGGAAGTGGACATAGGACTTGAGTCACTCACATACAAGCATCAACAAGGTTAAACGTAATATTTAAAGTACATACACCTGCACAGACATCAGTGAAGAATGTATGTAGAGAATTATTATCTGACTCATGAGACTCTGTCGTACAGAGTTGCTCTGCATCTTTTCAAATTGTTTTTAAGTCGAGAGATCACTGCTTTCATCAGTTTCCACTGTTTTTGCCCCCAGGCAAAGAGAACTTGTCGGCTTCACATCAACCAAACAACACCAAACCTAACCAACCCCCACACTCAGGAGACAGAAGCTAAAGTACACACTGCTCACTAACTGTTATATTAGCGTTGCATTGACAAACAATCATGTTCTCTGCCTGTACAAATGAAACTCTTTGCCAGTGTGGCATTTGTCACCTGATTGTTCCCAGAGTTCAGACTGAATTGGGGGAAATGAGCATTAAGTTTTCAGTTACAAACTGAACTGAAAATATCTGAACTCATCTCAAGTGAAGCTTTTTGTTCCATCTTAAAACTTAGACAAGAGAATCCAGTGAACAGTACCTGTGGTTTTAATTCTTACTCTGATCTCAACAACTCAACAAACAGCAAAACTGTTTGGAATTCCTAAATTAGTGTCTGTATCAATGTGTAAGTTTGTAATCTGTCTTTTGAACTAGTATTTATTATGACGTGTGTTGCTAACTTCTTGGCCAGGTCAACCCTTGTAAAAGAGATTTCGATCTCAATGGGACTTTATCTGGTTAAATAAATAAATAAAAACTCTCAAACTGTGTTTAAAAATGAATGCCAACGTCTCTATGAATGTGGTATCTCATTATCTCATTTCCTTTTTTCACACACAGTATAGGCACTATAAGCTTATATGAGCTCATCTTATCTTACTTTAAGATGTTTTTTTATACATTGAAACTAATTGAGAAGCCAATATTCTCATACACATGAAGAGTAAATTTCAAACACTGAAATGAATGAACAAAAATATATTTAATTAATTCTATAATTAAGCTACAACAATATTCTGCACCTGTTTTCCTTAAGACAAGGAAGGTAAACACACCTCCTGACGGCACTAAGCCCCTCCCACTTCCTGCACACCTGCATATAAGCTCACCTGTAGCACCAGCAGCATCTTACAGCCTCCTACTCTGCTCTGGAAATCATCCCAACTCTGCCTGAAGATAATCCTGGTTGGTAAGAAGAGTGTTTATTTATTTATTAAGTTTATTGCATTTAACAATCATGAACTACACACATTTTCAATATTGTTTATTGTTTGACCTTTTATGAAGTAAAATTTGTTGAGATTTAAAAAAAAATAAAATAAAAATAAAGTAAATAAAGATGAAATGTTTTAATTCATGATCTGTAATCCTAATCCGGAATCATTCAGTGTTGTCAGACACAACACTGATGAGTTTAGCACTGATGAGCTGTCATTAAAGGTCCTTGGTAGGCGAACAAAGTGGCTCCTTGTGAAGCTGCTGGAATTTACTCGGAATATTTTTTTCCCGATCATTTTTCCAAAAAATGCTACCTTTTATCTGAACAACGAGCGTCTTTCTCCTGCTCGCTCCTTTGTAGTGTTGTGGGAACCGTGTTGCAAGGATCAAATGACAGGGTGAATGAGAGGCTCCCTTCACTGATAATCTGCCACTGAAACCCCGCAGAGGAACACACGCATACATGTAATAATGTAACATGCATTGACTTCCCTTCATCTAAAAAGCCTAAACAAAGCATTAATGCCTAACCCCTAACTTTAACTTAAACAATTTAAATCTTAGCCATAAACTTAACCAGTTCCTCAGGAATGAAGTTCTCCTCATTAGGACCAGGTTTTGGTCTCCATGAGGACTACTGGTCCTGACAAGGTCAGTGTTTATGCCAGAAAATGAAATTATGGAATAATGTAAACAAAATGTTAAAGTTATTATCAAATGAGGTTAAAACAAACAGGGAAGGAAATCAAAATGTTATTTGCATGTATTTGGATTTAACACATAAACAAATATAGAACTTTCTAATATCATTTTACATTGCCTTACATTTTAGGGCTTTTATAATTTAACTTCTCAGCTTTTTAATATCTTTGGTTCAACATTTGACCAGGAATATTCTCCCTTTGCAAGCATGTTTCCTCTTTTGTGTCTGTTTTTTGGCTGTTTTTTTTTATTATCTTGCTTTTGGGATCCTCTTAAACAGAAAAGAAAAAAAAAAGAATCCTATTATCATAGTAATAGACTCCATGAGAGCATCCTAAGTCCCAGTGAGAGGCTCTTATTCGACCCGGGGTTGAGCTGCACTCATTTACATTTAGATTTTACATTGACTTGAGTTGAAGGCGTATTTGAGCGAGGACGAGAATGACGGCCTGAAGTGGCTCCGACCGTAAAAGTCTGTCGCCTCGTCCATGCAGATGCGCGCGGCTGAATAGCCACTAGCGAGTCATGTACTCGTTTAAAGGCTCCTTTCATCATTTTCAGTGGGCGTTCAGTGGTTTTGAATATTAGGCCCACTTGTATTTCCATTAACGTCTGGCCAAATGTTAGAATAAAACACATTTGCTCAAGAGAGGCCACAAAAGAGATTTTTTCTCTGCAACCGGATCTCGTGAAACATGAGCTTTAAATGACTACAACATAGGCCAAACTGTCTGGCTTTATGTATTTTCCTTATGACATCTGCCACTTAAACACTCTCTCCTGGAGATCGTGGAGAACATCTGCAATTGTGTTCATGTTCTCTTCCTCAATTTTGTCCGTAATTCCCAGCCTCTATGTTCTCCTCTCTTTGTCTCCAGCCTCCACATCCACTCAACATGACCTCCAGCATGTCAGTGAGGAGCTTCTCCATCAACCGCCAGCCTTCCTTTTCCAGTCGCTCCCTCATGGACACGGGCCGCACTCGCTCCCGAGCCTCGGTGTCTTTTGCGGCATCAAGTCCTCTGTCCAGATCTGCTTCTATCAGCCAGGATCTGAACGGCCCAAGTAACCTCCAGCTTAATGGCCTGCACGGCAACAGCACCAACGAGAAGGAGGCCATGCAGAGTCTCAACAGCCGCCTGGCCAACTACCTGGACAAGGTATACTTCACACAGTACTGCTTTGTTCAGGCTGTTGGTCAGGAGCCAAATGGATGATGGGTACATGTCATTTCTACCAGAGAAGGAAATGACACACTTTGATCATAAACCTCTCTGTGCAGGTGCGCTCACTGGAACGCTCCAACGCTGACCTGGAGTCAAAGATCAAGCAGCTGATGCTCGACCGGATCCCCAAAGGACACGACCTTGACTCCATGATGGCCCAAGCTCATGCCGTTGAGCAAGAGGTATAAGTGCGCGCTGCACCATCCGTGCACCATCCCCGCTCCACAAAGCTCAAGTCAACTGCGAATGCGATGACTTCACTTTGTTTTTGCATAGACAAATGTTTCAAATGCAAATGCACATTGAATCCACACAGGCCAAATTCAAACCACATTTCATCTTTCGAGTGAATTTCGTAGCAAACGGATTCAAAGGGAAGTCAAGAAGTATTTTTACCTGCTAGGCTAAACAGTTGCAGCGTAATGATATTGAAATGTGAGGTTTTCAGGCAAGAATTTCCTTTTCCTGTTTTTAGATGCAGTATATGTATATAAAGACACACGCTAACGTTGTTACCTCATGTTCATGTTCATCAGGTGAGAAAGAGAACGTTGGAGAATGCTCGTCTCATGCTGGAGATCGATAATGCCAAACTGGCTGCTGATGATTTCAGAATTAAGTGAGTGATCTAATGGAAACTGATAAGAGTCGCTATATCTACTTCCTGTTGTGGCAGAATCTCTGCACATTTGTAACGTTTTTATTTGACGTTTAATTATTGAAATGTTCATGATAGCTAACTTTAAGCTAACAGATAGATAGATAGATAGATAGATAGATAGATAGATAGATAGATAGATAGATAGCAATGTCTTCTCTTAGCTAACTTTAAGCTAACAGATAGATAAATAGATAAATAAATAAATAGATCTTATATAGAAGTTTATGACGTACTAAAAAGTGATGTGATGTAATAAATGATGTCAAAGCGTTTATATTATATATACTGCCCATCTCCTACAAGGTGGGAGACTGAGCTGGTGATGTGTCAGTCCGTGGAGCGAGACTGCGTCGCACTAAAAAAGGCCAAGACAGATCACGAGCAGATCATTTCTTCTCTGAGGGGAGATCTGGACAGCCTGAAAGAAGAACTGTACTTCCTGAAGAAAAACCACGAGGAGGTGAGTCTGTTCTCCTCACTTTTTTGTTCTTTTTTTTTTGTTTAACTTCACTTTCATTTGACATTTTGTCTCATTTTCCTTTTGGCTCCGGCTCTTCTTATTCTCACAGACGACACGTTGTTTGGTATCAAACTGACCCAATTTGATGTACTCACAAGGTCTTTTAATGGAGAACAGAAAAAGACACGTAGGGAGGGAGGTGGGGGGAGGGGGAGGAGGGGAGAGTGTGATGGTCTTCTGGTTACTACACACAATAGCAGCAGGAAGATCTGGTTTCTCTAAACCTGCTCTCTCTGCCCAATCAGCTGATCCACAGAGCATGGACTACTGTCCTCTGGGAGCTAAGATAAACTTACCCTCACCTCTCTCTTCAAATGAATGACTGATCTCCCTCACAGTCACATAAGGCTAAACAGATCCAGTTCATTTGAAATGGCTCAGAGGCCACTTACAGCCATTAGTGCATTCATAAGGTGCAAAGAGAGAAGAACAAGCTCAGTGTTTGTCAGATGTGATGTTGGAAGGTTTCACTTTTCTGTTTTACACCAAGAGCAAGTGCAGATTTTAGAGACAAGATTGGATCTATTTGAATCCTAAAATACACAGATATCCTGTATGTAAACTTATTTTTTACTGAAGATGTCTCTACACTATACTCTACTTCATACTATATGTGTGAAGATTAATTAGGAAACTAGTTTCAAAAAGTCTTTATTTGGGCACTTAAAAGGCAAACAGGTCTGTAAACAAACACATAAACAACTCACCCAAATACTTCCAAACTTCCTGATTTTACAAATACATAAAATAAAGACTATATTGAGACGAAGCATCCAACAGAGGCATGGGAAATAACGTTGTGTGAACGAGTGATAATACATCAAATTAAAGCAAATTGTATGTAATCAAACACAATGTCACCGAGAAGAGAGAGTGAAAGAGATCCACTGTGCGTGCACGAACAGGAGAGGACTGTGTGCGTGTCCGATGAAAGGCCAGAGGCGTAAGGCGAGCTCTGCACCATCAAGTATTGATGGAGAAGATCTAAATAATGAAAAGGCCCCCTCACATCCTCTCTGCCACCCTGTGGTGTAGTGTTCACTTGTGTCACCTTTTTAAAAACAGACACATCCTGTACCTACATGTACTACAACAATAATGTTTCTACTTCCTACTGCAGGAGCTCGAGCAGATGAAGTCTCGCATCGCAAGAGACGAGGTGAATGTGGAGGTGGATTCTGCCAGCGGACCAGAGCTGGGCACTATTTTGTCCGAACTGCGTACCCAGTATGAGGGGATTGTGAAGAGGAACAAGGAGCAGGCGGAGCAGTGGTACCGCAAAAAAGTATGGGAGTAAAGTGTAATTTCGTCATGATGACAAGGGACAAAAGAAATGTATAATTTTGTGTTTGTGTGTGTGTGTGCCCTCTGAAGCTGGAGACGGTGCAGAATGAGGTAAAGGAGAGCAACGAAGCTCTGAGAGGAGCCCAGAGCGAGCTCACTGAGAGGCAGCGCTTCCTGCAGACCCTGGAGGTGGAGCTGGAGAGTCTGCACAAACAGGTGAGCAGCTGCACCTCCATACGTACACATCACAAGCACAAAGAGTCAGACAAGAAATGCATCACAATGAAATGAGGGGGACATGAAGTGTCTCCGTGTCATTGTGTGAGGTTAAGAGCTAAAAACACATGTCTGAGAGGAATTACAAGTCACGTAAGAAAAGCATATTCTCTTCACAAAGCACAAACTAATTGTGTTGGATAAAGGTTATTTGTGACATAACAATGCAGAAAATCCCAGCAGAAGCTGAGATTCTGTGTCAGTCACACCCACTTCCTAATTATTGCGTGTCCATGGTATGGTTTGTTTTGACCGTCTGGAAAAGTCATTTTGTTTTTCTTCCATGTAATCCCGCGTTGACAGTCATCACAAAGTCATGCAAGATTCCATTGCTAAAGTGGGTGAGGGTGCGTTTCGGTGGTGGCGAGATGGATGATATGGGCGATATTCATGTCTGAGCAGCACATGTTTGCTTTGGGATGCCAAAACCTTGTCAGGTCACAGGTATTTGTTGATAATGGTTTGGGAAGTAATTTCAGAATCAGGGCTTATTCTTGAGGTTTGGTTTCTACTGGTTAAACCTGTGGCCACAGGAAACAAGCCAAAACTTTTTCTTTCTTTTTTTTTGGAAACAGCCAAGTCTGTGTCTTGCATCTCAGTCAGATTAACAATGGATAATATATATATAGATATAGATATACACACTCTACCACCAGCTAGTATTATTTATTGACAGTTTCCCAAACAATTTACTATCACTTTTTTAAAGATGACAAACTATCACAATCCAAATTCACAATGTATATCATGACATTTAATGCCATTTCTGTCACATCTAATATTATTTTGAATGGCAAAAACTATATATACATATATATATACATATATGTGTATATATATATATATATATGTGTGTATATATATATTTAAGTTTTTAACAAGAACTCTATCTTTAACTGCCTGACATTTAATAAATAATGATTGATACTGACTGATTAGAAACTATTTTATCATGATCATGTTTTGGCTCATATCACTCAGCCTTACCTGTAACATAAACCATGCTTATCTGGCACAGTTGCCGTGATAGTGGGTGTAATCTTGTGTCCCAGTTTCCCAGTGCTTAAATATATTCAAAGTACATTAAAAATGTGAACACAATGTGTGCCGTCCCAAGCCTTTAGGGGGCCCTAAGCGAAATCTGAATTGGGGGCCCCCTTCCCACCACGTTGGATTCACCTGCGCTTGACTATTATTGATACAAATGCAACATTATAAATTGCAGTGTCACTGTCGTATAATTAGCATTTTTGTCCTCAAAGTGAAGCCCTAAGTGTGGTGATACTACATTTGAATTGAAAAACGACAAAATACAACAGTTCACATTGGTTCACTTGCTGTGAACAAGTGAACCAATTTAATGGCTTTTCTTTTTAAAACTGTGCAAATGTGCGTGGAATGTTCAATTTTCCACCAAATGGCTTCACATAAACACTACTTAGATATGTATATATACCCAAAGATATGTTTCATATGTTAAATGTTTGTTTTTTTACACAATCTGCCCCTGAGTAGCCGCTTAGTTCGCTTATGCCTTTCTTAAAAAAAACATATAAACACACAAAATAACACCAAAGAGTAAAAGAGATTGTTTGCTGTTTCTCTTCTCAGGTCACGGCACTGGAAATCAACCTGGGAGAGACGGGTCAGAAGTACTCTTCTGAGATGGAGCGTCTGCAGGTCACTCTGAACCAGCTGGAGGACGACCTCTCTCAGCTCCGGCTGGAAATGCAGCGCACCAAGACCGACTACGAGCAGCTCCTCCGCATCAAGCAGAACCTGGAAATGGAGATCGCCACTTACAGGCGTTTACTGGAGGGAGAGGATGTGTGAGTCTTTAATCCGTCGCATGAAGTTCAGACAAGGAGTTCCATTGAGAAAGAGCCAGACAAACTGGTACCAACATTTCTGTACTGTGTCTTTAGAAAAGTGTTGCTTATGCATTTTCTTTCTGCCTCTCAGAGTTAAAGAAGTTCCTCCACCAAAAAGTAAGTTCTTGCCTTTTCAAATAAAAAAGTTGATGCTTGTCAAGAGCAGGAAGACACAAGCACAAGTACACAAGTATTAGATAACACAACACAGCACAGCGCTGCACTGGTTATTTATTCATTTTAAATACATGTTATCTCCACCTTTAGAAAATATCAAAGTCGAAGGAGGGACAAAAATGTTTAATTGCTGTCGTGTAAAGTCACGCCTTACACTGTTGCATGACTGAGACGCAGCATCAACGTGAGACGGAGACAGTGAACGATGTGAATGTCGTCACACGCGTCCCAAAATAACGCCCACAACTGATGACGGTTGACAGATGAATGCAGTCTGGTGCATTTCCAAACACCACAATGAGCTCAGCTTGTAAAGCAACAGGCGTGGGTGTAAAAAAAAACAAAAAAACTAACCTTTTATCCCAATGTTGTAACTGTGTCCTAATCCAACTGACTCCCATTGTGGGATTAACAGGGTGGAAGCATGTTTTGACAATCTTCATCTTAGTCTGAAACCATTAGCAGAGAAGAAAGACAATGGAATACTGTACTTATGACAAACAAAAGCTGAGAATAATTTTTCTTTTAAGTTAAGTTTTAAAAACCACCAGAGTGGAATAAAAAAAAATACAATAAGGTAAAAACAGATTAAATAAAATGGTACAATTTTACTTGCAACATCATGTTCAACTTGGATTAAAAGACAACTCAAATTATCCCATCTAATCTCCTTTCATTTTTCATCCCACCACACTGCGTCGTCTTTTCCCTTCTAAAGTTTCTTCTCATATCACTAACCAGACTTTTACAATACTGTAATAATCAATACTCACATACACTGATTTGATACCAACATTCATTTCATTTTATCAGACTTTTGCCTTTCTGTCTCATTTAATGTCATCTCCTCTGTGTGAATCTCATTCAATCTAATTTAAACCAGTCTGCCTAATCTCATACATCTCAACTCACTCCAAAACATCTAATCTCGTGCGTGCGTGTGTGTGTGTGTGTGTGTGTGTGCAGAGGAGCCTGATGTCCGCACCAGGAAGATCGTGAAGGTGGTGACTCAGACGATGGTCAACGGCAAAGTGGTGGACGAGTCCAGCGAGGTGGAGCAGATCGAGGAGACCAAGAAATAGAAAAAAAGAATGGATTTGGAGATAACACTTACAAGAGTGGTTGGAAAAGGAGAGAGAGAAAACACGAAGAAGCACATTTTGAGTCAGAGAAATGTCCTCCTGAAGTTTCCTTGAGAAAAATGGTCCGAGTACGACATCGTCATCAACAACATCTAACCAATTATGCTCTGTATTCCTGTGCCGTATTAGTCTTCACGTCTAAATCCATTAGGAATCACAATTTTGTTTTACTAACAAAATGTTAGTACTTAACCATTAAATGTGTACTTTTTGTGTGGTGAAGTTTACTGTAGTGAATGTTATACTACATTCATTTGACTCATTTGACGACATAATTTAATTGTTTTTGCTGTTTTTGTGCTTTAAATAAAACTTTGAATGACTTTGTTCTTATGTCAGTCAGTACAAACGACTCTAACACAGTGGCTTCAACACTTATATTGACTGTGTCTGTTGTCTTTGTTGCGTTAAATTCCTCTTTAGATTAAGCAAAAGCATTTTGACCACTATTCAATTAAAAAAGATCTTTGTTTATATTCAATATATATACAGTTAGGCACATGTACATGTAAAACAGTTGAAATCCTGGATTTTAAAGATGAGATCAGAGGAAGACAAAAGTAGCCGCAGTAACAAAAAAGAAAAAAAGTTTGACAAACAGACATGAAAGAACAGAAATACTAACCCTGTAATTATAATCATTGTTACATGTTGTTCGTCAAAACTCCCTACAGCACAACCATTGTCTGACCATCGCGTGAGGTGTGAAGTCTGAACTGAAGTCTCAGTCTCTCATCAAAGACGCTTCTGAGACGACAAAATTACTATAATGACACAGACGTGTCAAATAAGAAGAAAAATTCACAGAGAGTCAATATGTCTGCAAGGTTTGTGTGTGTGTCTCTCTGACGGATTAAAATGTCCTGTGAGTCATTTCAGGATTGTTTTCCTCTGCTCGAATAATCCCTGAATAGAATAATCACATCCTACCTGAGTAACACACTTTGTCTGTGATGACATATGAACCCCCACAGCGACAGCTATCAACCCCTGTAATTTAAGGTCATGACCTTTTTTGACCGAGGTCACCGTGCTCCAAAGATCCTGAAGAACAAAAGTCAAAAGTGGAAAGAACTGAGGAACAGACAGAAGTTTCAATTTAAACTTAGATGTAAGTTCACTTACCGACCACTTTATTAGGTACACCAGTTCAACGGCTTGTTCGTAGCAAATAATTCATTGGCCAATCACATGGGAGCTATTTAATGCTTTAGGACATGTAGACATGGCTTAGATGACCTGCTGAAGTTCTAAGTGAGCTTCAGAATGAGGAAAAAAGATGATTTAATTGACTGAACATGTTATGGTAACAAGGCTTTCACGCGTGACCATGTTTAGCGCTATAGAGGTACTGTCAAAAAAGGAGAAAATACCCAGTGAGCAGCAGTTTTCTGAGAATGTTGATTGAAGAATGAGCAGAGTGGTAACTTATAACTATTACATTAAATAACCGCTTGTTACAGCCAAAGTATACAGAAGAACAACAACTGAAGCTTGAGTCAAATGACCCTGGGTGCTTCTTTATTAGACGTTCCAAATAATGTGGCTCTCGTAAAGTTCCTTCAAATTCGTCATCCATTTTTCACACAATCCAACAACAGCTTTATTACACATTTGTTCCCCCAATTTTCAAACAGTTTTTTTTTTTTTTTTTTAGTTTACCGAGCAAACGTTATAAATGGAGCGGCCCAACAAAAGACAAAGACAGGAGTTCATCAGTCAGTCGGTCTGTCTGCCTGAGGTCACAGGTCAAATGTGTACAGCACAATAAACAAAGCCATTGTCCAGTGTTGGACAATGGCTGTGTTAGAATGTGGGAATTCTACAAATCTAGAAAAGTAAACAAATATATATACAAATTTAGAAAAGAATATAATCAGCAGAGTCATATTTTGATGAGTCCTTGTTCCTCAGGTCATTCTAATAAGCAGCTTGTTGTTGTTGTTGTTGATGTTCAGCGACAACTGTGATAAAAGTGCCGCCAGTTTACAGTCGACACTTCGACAGATTCACAGTCAAATAGTCATAAAAACAGAGACAGTGAGGAGTGCGCAGAACAAACAGAGAGATAAACTACCACAGTTGTGGTCCTGAGGTGGTAAGAAGCTTTGAAAGCTTTTTTTGTTTTTTTCTTTATTATCTTTATTATTATAAGTGTCCTTGGGTGTTCTGAAAGGTGCTTATTAATAACAAGTAGGAGTAGTTTTCCCAAGAATGTATTTCAATAATAAATTCCAACAAATGAATGGTCAATTATTCATTTTAGTATTTTTTTCAATATAATATAATATAATATAAAGTCAAATTGTACAGTTATATGCATGACCACATGGGGAGGTTCGAATTTCCAAACTAGTAAAAGTTGCCCTTTTACAGAATTTTACAGAAAATTGTCCTCAAAGAAAATACAGTTTTTTACATAGGAAACAATAATAAAATGGAAGAAACTGTCAGGGAGAGAGAGAAAGACCTCAGAGGTGATCAGATTATCTGAAGACAAGCAATGGCTTCAATTAATTGAACAGTCAAATCTTAATCAAAAGCAACCAAAGCAATTATTCAAATACGTTGAGGGTGAGGCACAAAAAAAGCTTTCAGAGATTCACAAAATGATCAGCTGCCGTTTAAAGAAGCTATCATTTTAAAACTGCATAGAGCCTCTCTCTCTATATATATGTATGTATATATACATACATATGTACATATATGTCAAGTTTACTGAGAGTTCTTTTTATCTAATGGTAATGGTCTTTGAACTTAAGGTTCAACATGGTTTGAGTGCACTCTAGTGGCCACATCATAATATTACACTTAACCAGTGGCACATTCAGTCAAATTATTAATGTTTCACTTGTATATAATATATATTGTATATAAAAAGGAGAAAAAGAGAATGTTGTATCTGAATGAATGTAGAGACATGATGATGATGATGATGATGATGGCAGAAAGTATAAGACACAAATGCTGCTGCAAACTTTGAATTTAATGCAGTATAGTCTGAATGTTAGTAAATATTCTGACTACTCTCTTTATTATTAATATAGCTTTGCTTTTTTTTAAAGAAAATAATATAACCATTTCCAGACATGGAATGTTTGCACTGGAGCTGCACAAGCGTATGCATAGAAATCCACTTACAATTCTATTTACATTCATTCATATATTTTGTATTTAAACTCCTGTGTGACCACACAGCCCCTTTCTCTTTGTGACAATACTTATGCATGTTTCTTTAACGTAATTATCAGAGTGTTAAAGAAGAGAAAATGAACAAATAGGTTTGTATTTTCGGAATCCTGATTCGGTTACATTTGTGTTTTTGTCATGCATTCATTGTTGTGCTGTCTTAGTTTGTGCATCTTTACTTCCTGCAGTCTTAAAATACTGCACCAGTTGTTCCCTGCTACTGGTGTGAAGCAGCAAATGCACAGAACACCTTTGTGTTCTTTGTGTGTTTTTTTTTCATCTTTCTACATGTTTGTATTTACCCTTGTGCTCTTTTGTTTTGATTTTGGCTTATTTTGCTTGTTGTTTTCTGAAAATCCAGCCTTCATAAAGTTTTTAAGGACCTGTGGAGTGAGCCGAGTTAGCATAATAGGACTAACGTCTCTAAACATCGGTCCACAAGTAAACCCATTACTGCTTGGTACACATTGTGTTGAGTTTGGCTGCTTCGGCTGGATTTTCCTGGGCTCAGGAAGGATCACGATCACTTACGTGACCAAAGTGCAACATGTTTACAAAGCCTGAACCTTTGGCCAAAGCTGTCACATGACCTCTTACTTGTAACTGCAAAACATCCACTCATAATTTTGAAAAACAGCGTGTATGTGTGCATCTACACATGTGAAATGAGACTGAACACGTTGTGGCATCACAGAAATGACAAGAGTGACTTCCGATAATGTTTTAGAAAAAAATCGTTTATTCAAAATCTCTCCAAAAACCACAGTGACAAACCCCACTTTAAAGTCTTCACGTCATGGTTTTCACTCCGGCTTTTCTTTTCTTTTTTCCTCATCTATTACTTTGTTGTGCAAGAATGAGGGGAAAAAAGACAGTCACACTCTCACATACACAACATGACACACACACACTCTCTATTATCTCATCCTCCCTGTTCTTGCAGCACACTGGCACACACTTCCTGTTTTATTTACTCTTCTTCTCTTTAGCAGGCTCCAGACTGCAGGACGGGCTGGAACTGTCCGGCCATGCAAATCTCCTCCTGCTTCTGACGCACGACGCGCTGGATGGCTGGAGGCAGGCCGCGCGGGTTCCTGGAGAAGACCAGGGAGTAGCCGTCACTGCAGCTGCCGTCGTCGTTCAGAGTGCGGCAGGCGTAGGTGATGGCGTAGTTGTCGTAGTCAGTGTCGATGATCCAGTAGTTGTCACCTGGTGAGAGAGAAGAAAGGAAGAATTTAAGTAAAGAAAAAAAGGAATAGGAGGGCTGTAGGTTACTGAGGTGTGCACTGCTGACCTCCACTGGACAGGTAGCTGGCCAGTCCCTGGTAGTTCATGAACATCTTGCCGGGGGTGGTCGGATCAGGGACAGAGTACTGGGCAGCCATGTCAGCACACACCACCCAGAAGCTGCAAGAAAAAAAACATAAATGTAAACATCTTAAGATTGTTTTCTCTCCCATGTCGTGAAGATTGGAGCAGCTATTTTGTTAAGTTCGCCCACATTCCTCTGTGAAATCCCATCACTCCAATTTTCCTAATCCTTCATAATCCTGGGAAAAGTGGACTTTCAGGGACCTGAGAACCTCTCCTCGGGTCTGGCCCTGGAAACTGAATATTTGAACTTCCCATATCTTAAAGACTCAAGAGGGTCTTTGTGCCTCAACTGGCCCTTGACCCTTGATTATCAGGTGAGACGACCAAGGATGGACTTTCTGGAGTCAGTGATTAAGTTTATCGAAGAAGAACTGAGACAATGCCCAACGTGAACAAAGAGCTGTTAAGAGTTGGGCATCGTCTGTCATTCTTCTAGTGAATCTCAGAGTTAAGGTTTATCTTTGGTTTGGAGGAGAGGAGAGCGAGGCGTCAGGTCAAGAATTCTGCTGATACCTATAGTCGAACTTGGGGAGGACCGCGTAGTCGAGTTTAGGTTCAACAAAGATATAATGAGGCTCACTGTAGACAAATGATGGCTGCCACGGTTACACAGAGGCCTTTGTTTGATTTGCCAGTTTTGGCTGGTCTATAGTGAGTTGTGCTTAGGTATGTAAGTCGCTAATTTAAAGATTATATGACTTTACTTGCTGATAATGACAAAAAAAGCATAATTAACTCCACACTGACCCAAACAGAGTGACGCGTCCTTTGGAGGAGGCGGTCATGGAGCCGTCATCATCGATGGTGTACTCGGCTGAGATGTTGTCCTGCAGGAACAGGCCTTCTGGGTCTTTCTTCTGCAGCGCATACCACTTCCCTGAATACTGCAATAGAATAGATTTTTTTTAACTTTCTCATAACATAAAATCCCTGCCATGTGAATGTGTGAACGTGTATTGCTTTTGAATTAACTCACCCTCTTGGGGTCAAAGTCCTGTTTGACTGAGAAGCTGTCCACGACGCAGGAAGCAGAGAGACAGCGCTCGACACAGGACACCAACACCAGAAGCAGGGCCAGCTTAGAGGATCCCATTCTGTGAGGAATAGAAGTGATTGCCACATGAGCCATGGGATTATTTCTAACAGGTCGTTTTATACAGATATGAGTTTCATTTTCCTCATCCAGATGTTGAAAACAGGACCAACAAACAATATGTGACAGACAGTTATATCACTTACATTTTCTTAGATTCTTAGAATATAATTAGACAAATACACTGATGAGTATCTATTTTCCCAAAGCTGGTATAACAGGAAATATACACACATACATGCTTAGTGATTACTATATGACAGATAAGATAAAATAAGATAAGAAATCCTAAAGGTGGAGGGTCAAAATCTTTGTTTCTTACCTGTTTTGAGTCAGAGTAGCAACAGAGATTGAAATTCTCGCACAGTTTCGAAGCAATCCACCACAGTGAGTGTCGTGACGCTGCCTTTATATACACACTGCACAGACAAGCTTATGGCAGACTTTCATTGCTTGGAACTAAATAAGGTGCTTAAATCTAGAGGTAATCCTGTTGGGGTTGAAATCCTTATCGTAATCTGGCTTCTGTGTTCAAAACTACCCAAGATTTATTATACAAAAAAACAGTTAAACCTTTATGTAAGTGGTGTGAAGTAGAATGAAACAAACACGTGTGTGCACACACACACGCAGCAGCCGACAAATGATCCGTATTTGCTTGATTTTATTAAAATGATCACATTTATTATTGAATGAGTTATGCTTTGTAGCTTGTTCTTCTCGTTTTGGTGTTTGCTTTAAAAGGAAAATGTGAAATGAAGGTGCAGTTTATGGCTGAGATGCTTTATGGCTGTCTGATGTTTGACTTATGAAGTGACATCAACACTCACACATGCTCACTGCGCCATCTCAGAAAGTGTGTATCTGCATCACAATGATTATATACAGTAGATAATGACAAAACATCAGATCACATTACTAAAAGAAGAGATTTCCAGTGTTATGTTTATTGTGCAGATATTTTGACACAAAATTATCATTTATTTATTTATATTTGCCATTCAGTAACAAGAACATAGTAGTGTGTGTTCTTATTTTTTCTTTGCTGTAGTATGTTATTTACTTATTTACTAACTTACTTACCTAATTTGACATATGTCTTATGCCAGGATGACTTACTGGTGAGTGCAAGGACGATCGCTTTGATTGTGTTTCATTGTGATTGTAAGAAAATCATTTTTGCATTTTTAAAGAGACTTTGCACCTTGTTATTGTCGTTCATTAAATAAACAAAGTGGCTTACATCCAAACCCTCACAGACCTGTTCCCAGAGCTTAAAGTGCCACAGCAGATAAAGACTGCAGAAAAGCTCACAGTAAGCAAAGAAACGCAAAACATGTGACTCAGCAGCAGAGAGAAGTTTAACCATAAAGTTCATATAACAATTCTGAATAGTCCTTAAAAATAGTTACAATGTATCACATTTCCATTATTATACATGTACAGTGTAAGTATATACATTAGCACCATTATGTGAGCTATATACGTTTCTGTATAAGGGACATAATGTGGCAAAGGAACTGCATTGTATTTTTTTGCTTTGTTTTGACTGAACAGAGGATGTGTAATCTTCTGAGAGATAGACAGCACGTCTACCTCTTCCAGTTAAAGGGATAATCAGCTAATAATACCATCAGCACTGATAATACACTTAGATAAGGGCTTATATTAAATACGAGTTCGAGTGAGTTTTACCCACAGAAAACATCTCACTGGCAGCCACTCATAAATGCAATCAGTCACTCAATAAATGAATCAGTCATTTATTTGAGTTATTAATGTAGCACCTTTCATACTAAGAAATGCAACTCAAAGTGAAGTGCAAACAAAGACCCCACACACCTGATTTCAGTAAAAACTGAACTGGAGACAAAAATACTAATGAGTGACCAAAACACTGTGGGAATAAATTAGAATAAACAATTAGCATTGTGCTAAATCCAACATATTTACTGCCATTTATTGTATGTTCATTAATATGCATTGCCCCATCCAAATACAACAACATCAATTTAATGAATTACAAAATCATTTGTAAATGAAAAATAAATAACTATATCATAACTAAGCGTAATATAGTAAAAGATGTTTATCTAATAAAGGTAATGAAAGGGGTCAAATTATAGATAAATGAAGAAAATAAGAGTTTCATTAAGTGTCAGGAAGTTCAAGCAAAAACTAAAATAAAATAATAAGAAATGCTGTTATGTAGAATCAACGTCAATCATAAGGAGACTGAAGAGTGGAAGAAATAAAATGTTTCAAATCATAAAATGAGCTCAGTTAAAAGTTTGCTTTTAAAAAATATTGATATTGTCTGCTGCCCTTTGGTCTTAAGGGAAGATACTAGCTCGTCTAGAGAAGCTGAAACAGTAAAAGGCGGCTTCACTGTAGGGTTTTATTGTGATTTTGGGGATAATTAAAATGCCGCTGCCTGAAAACCTGAGGGATTACATGTTAAAACCATTAAATGCTTAAAAAAAGGATAAAAGGAAAGCCAGTAAACACTGCTGTACTCTTCATGCATAGTTGCGGCTACACTCTCCCTTTCACACACACAAATACACTGAACTATTGAACTCTCTGGATTAACTACAGTGGACACATGAGATTACTGCGGGTATAACAAACCATGTACTGACATTTAAAGTCATCTTCCAGTGTGGCTTTGTAATACTAATGTAGATCTTTCTTTTTTATACATATCAAATAAAATGTTTGAGTAAATCTTACACAGTTAAGTGTCTTCAGTGTGGACACAGACAGACAAACACACACGAGACAGTGTTGTAATCCCACAGCCTTAAAAAGGTTCGTTGACAGAATTAGTTTCACCTGGCATCTTTTTATAGTCCTGAGAATCCTTTGACCTTTAAATGGCTTGTTGACAGAAAGAGATTTACTATTCATCCTTTTTTATATAAGGCAATAATAACATGTAGGAAATTAGTGGAATCATATGAGGATTTAATTTAAATATTGCAACACAGGAAAGTCCTTATTGCCCATACATCCATGTTCAAGCACATTTATTAACTCTATGTATGTATCAACCTTTGAACTGAGGAAACCTGTGAGCCCAAACATGACTTGTTCAACTGAGCTTTACTAATAATAATAAATAACAATACTACTACTAATAATAATAATACAATAATACTTTTATTTACAGATTTCAAGCTATTATCATATTAATTAATTAATTATCATATTTTATCAGCTTCACCAAGTTTCAAACATAAAATTGAGCTCTTTGCGCTTTACAACACAAAATGTGAAAGAAAAATAAGCATTAAATAACAATAATAAGAAGAATTAAATGAAACCAATTAGAAGAAATGCATAAGTACATAAATAAATAAGAATATGTGCTTCAGACTTTGGGCAAATTAATATAAAAAATAAATAAATAAACATCTGACAGGAGCAGATATTATAAAAAAAGAAGCCCATTTTGTTTTCACACATATGTTTCATGGCATTTGTGTTGGTTCTGCACATGGAAAATGAATAGTTTCATAAAAGTTGTTGTTTTTTTGTTTTTTTCACCTCGAGTTCTGAGGAATTACATCCTATTCATCCTTACACGTGTGTCCACGACCTACCTTCACACACTATTCTTGCTTCTTTGGCGCACCCTGCTGGCCCAGAGTGTAAAAGCACAAAGCACACATGAGCTCCATTATTCCGAGTGTTTGTTGGGTTCAGTCGTCATCACTGTTGTTCTGGGCATGCGTGCAACAATGTTACTGTAAATGCACATGTAACATAGGAGTCTGCTGCCACCCTCTGGTGACTGTCAGCACTGCAATTTATAGGAGTCGCTTTGCTCACACATGAGCACTGTGAGCCTCACTGTGAGCAAGTCAGGCTGTAATCTAGAGCACAATATGTAACAACACTTACAGGTTCAAATTATTGATGAATAAAAATAAATAAATGTAAAAATAAGTTTGTTGAGGTTTCATATGTGCTGAAAGTGGAGGGTGGAGATTATAAGAAGAGTAAAACGTGGTGATTTGTAATTGTTAATTGTGGCATTAATGTCAGTAATGAGGAGTTAGAGTGATGATTGTAATAAGGGGAGGTGTTATAAGCTCTGCTTCAGCCTTTACTCCTTAACTCTTCAGTAATTGTGTCCTGGGTTTCTTTGTTGCATTAGTTTTTCTTTTTTAAGACATGTAAGACTCACATTTTATGCACAAATGAAACATAATTCATTTATTCATCACAGTTTATTTGACAGTTAAAGTAAAGGGGAAAACACTGTTATTGTAGTGTTGAATGTATAACATTGTAGTGTTGCCTGAATGATTGCAGAACAATTTTATCCAACTATTGATTGTGTAGGTGGAGCAGAAATCTTGATATAATCGAAGTTTCTGTGAAGACTTTCAATAATGGTTTTGAGCCATAATGTGTATCATTCTAACCCTAAAACCAGGCCATAAAACCCCTTCAAAAAACCTTTAAGGTGAGGACCAGACAAAAGGTCCTTACTTTCCCAAAATGTCCTCACAAAGATACACATACAAGAACACACACACTCACACACAGGACCTGCCATAATCTATTATAGTGGAAGCAGATTATCTATTTGACCTTTTGTTTAAGGTGTTTATGCAACCTTAATATAGACACACCTCCCTGTTCTCGATGAAACGATTAATTTACCTTTAAAAATGCAGACAATCTTTTTATTTTCCACCTTGTGTGACAACTAACTAGCTGCTTCATCTTTTTGTTTCAGTGGCAAGATGAACAAGGTTTATACCAGAAGAGACGCTGTTTGATAAGGACTTAAAGAGCTTGTAAACCGAGATCTGTGAGAGAGAATAAATACTGTGAATGATATACTGTATAAACAATGAAAAACAGACAAATCCAGCAGGAAAAACAGAATTCATTCTTTGTTTTGTGACACCTACAATGTAAGAAAGTTTACTCTACATCTGATCTGTCTGCAAAAAAAGAGTGGAAAGTGGAAAAACTCACATTAAACCATGTTGTGCTTTCATTACAGTTCGTTTCAGCACAGATTTAACTTTCAGACCCGACAACGTTTCAGTGAACGCCGATTCTGAGCGGCCACATATCTGATACCAGATGATCAGCTGACAAGTTTAGCAGCGGCAGATCCCTGCTAACCTTCAGCACTATCTGCTGATGACACAAGGATTGTTCGGATTCAGCCCTCTGCCTCGGGGCTTTCCCTCACGCTCAGCACACTCATACCTGCATTTGAATGTGCCCTCCTCTTTTTATTATTATTATCATCCCTTTCTTGGTTTCCATGGGTAAGATCCATTTTTCTTCTCTTTAGAGGATAAGCTGCACCTTTTTTGCTCACTTTTTTTCCATTTACTTCTACAAAGCACAGTTGGATGCAGCTCCTTTAGAGCAACTTTGGACTAGAGCGGGACCTCCGGCACTGAGCTGAATAAGGATAAGACGGGGGTATTTGGGGGGAAAAGGAGGAAGGAGCCATGAGTGTGAAAAAGGAAGACGTGGAGAAGTTCCTCAATGGGAATCCTGCATTTGCTAAACAGTACTTTGCCAAGACAATGAGCTCTGCCTCTATAGCGAAGGTGTCAGGACTCTCTGAGAAGCAGATTGATTTCAGTCAGTTCCAGGAGCTCAGTCAGGTAAATTAAACAATTTATTTACTAGATTTTTGCAGAAGCTTAACCAGGACATTTAACGTTGGTGGTCAAGAGCTTCAATCTGTTTCTTTTAATCTTCTTTTTAAGGTTGAGGAAAGCCAAATCATGTATGAGTTGATCAAAGACATGCAGGAGAACATCAACGTGGAGAAGGTGGTCTTCAAGATCCTGAAAAGGGTCAGTGCTCTCATCCACGCCGACCGCTGCAGCCTGTTCATTTACAGGCAGCGGAACGGCATCGGAGAGCTCGCAACCAGGCTTTTCAACGTCAACGCGGAGGCAGAGCTGGACGACTGCGTGGTGCAGCCGGATTCTGAGATCGTCTATCCCCTGGACTTGGGAATAGTCGGCCATGTGGCCCTGACCAAGAAGAATGTGAATGTGAAGGATGTAAAAGAGGTAAAAAAATGCACCAATTACCTTTAAACCTAAACTGCAGAATAATCTACTGTCACAGTGTAGTTCATGATACAACCACCAGGTACTGCAGCAGCCTTTAATACACATAGTAGCTTTAAGAAATACTTCATGTTATTTAATGTAGTCACATGGAACTCGGTCAATCTACCCTTTGTAGCACAACACAAACCACTGCACAGAGCAGATAAAGAGGATAAAATTCTGCTTTGTGAAATAAATCTACAATTTGTATTTCAACTGGATGACGTTTAAGTGACAAAAGGGATCAAAACTAATCTTAACTGTGTCTTGAAGAACACGGAAAGCGTAAAAAGGTCAGAAAAAAGTGGAACTGCATGACTTTTAAATCAAAGCTTTCAATGACAAGCCTTACATTATTATTTATGTATTATGTAAACTTTAATAGACAATAACCTAATAGCTAACAGTTCAACCAATCAGTATCATTTCTTCTAGTGCAGGTTTAATCAGATTGAGATTGTTATTTATGATAGGAGATGTGGCTGAACTGTGATTTACAGAGTCGAAAACAGTCTCTGCATCTGAAGCGTCCAATCATATTTACATGGATTATTAAAGAAAACTGAACGATCTATCTAATTGTTTGCAGGAAGTGTCACGTAGTTCCTGTTGGTTGCAGACAAGTGAAAGAGGCATTAGTACTACGAAGCTATACTTGACCAAGTGTGGGCCTAAATCCCCTTTCACACATAATCCATTTATTTCCAGATCCCATCAGCCTCTGGTCGAGCTGAGGATTAGACGCCCCTGGCATTTAGTCAGCAGGAATCTGAAACCGATCAGAAAGAGTTCACTAGTTTATACTGCCCCCTTTAACACTGTAGGAGTTTCATTGCTTCATATCAGGAATTTCACATTTGCCCAGAATGGTGAATTCTAGTTTTTCTAAGGCATTATTACACATAATTAAAAAAAAAGTATATCTAGAGTATCCTACATTAAAGCATTCCCAATGAAACATTCCCAATGAAACATCACCAGTTTGTCCAGCTTCTCCATATGACCTAAAAACTTGACTTGCTCTCTCTTTTAGGACCAGTATTTCAGCTCATTTGTGGATGAACTCACAGAATATGAGACCAAGAACGTTCTGGCTGCGCCCATCCTCAACGGCAAAGACCTGGTGGCAGTGATCATGGCTCTAAATAAAAGAACAGGGCCACATTTCACTGCTGAGGATGAAGATGTGAGTATAAACAACACACACTGAGCATTCTTAGCCTTGTCGTAAACCAAACCCTATCTTACACCTAAGACCAGCCAAAATGACTCAAGTATATAAAATCATAGTTTCTATAACCATGAATCAGAAGACAGGTAGACTGGGATTTTTGGATATTGATGAATATTCTAATTTGAATGAGGGCTCAGAAAAGTATGTCACTACAGTTGGAAGGGAATTCCCTTTGAGGCGCCTGGTGGATTATTAAGGTGTTTAAGCGTGTGTTCCATTTATTATATCAGGTCATTAATCCATCACATGTTGTGATCCAAAAGAGGAATATTGTTGGAAGTAGAGATAAGCCTGAGGTGAAGACAGGTCAGTTATGTATGTGAAGAGCAGGTTAATAGCATAATGACAATAATGTCCTAAAAACAAGCTTATTTAAGCAACTTATACTGGACCTTCATTAAAAATCACTACTGAGGATTTAGCCGTATCTGTTTTAGATGCTTAGCCATGAAATATGTCTTATAGGAACAGATAATGAAATCAAAAGAATACAAAATAAAGAAAAGTGGTTTACAGATGGAGAAATTACATATGGCCAAATCAAAAATGAGGATTGCTATGGTTTGTGGGGAGTAAGACTTTCCAAAGAAAGGTTATGATGTGGTATCACATCAAATTCATCACAGCACCTTATATTTTCATAATGGGACATTTATTGTATGTTGAACATTTGTTGAAGTGTGTTGAAGAACCTATGTTGTGAAAACATGGCTCATTCTTGGGTCATGAAAATGGAAATAATATAACTTTCAAGTCAGACTGGCTGTGTCATATAACTCTATGTTACTTCTTTCTTTGTCCGTTCAGCTTTTTTTAAAGTATCTGAAAATCGCCACATTGAACTTGAAGATCTACCATCTGAGTTACCTCCACAGCTGTGAGACACGTAAAGGAATGGTAAAGGACAGGACGCTATTACTCATTCAACTCAAATACAGACACATGCATAAAGCTTTGTGAACTGACTGACCGTGTTCATGTCTCCCAGCTGCTGCTGTGGTCGGCCAACAAGGTGTTTGAAGAGCTGACAGACATTGAGCGACAGTTTCACAAAGCCTTGTACACAGTCCGAGCCTACCTCAACTGTGACCGCTACTCCGTCGGCTTACTGGACATGACGAAGGAAAAGGTACTCGTCCCGTATGAGGGACTTTTTCTTGCACTGAATTTTGCATTCATGCATTTATAACAATGTGTGACGGTTCTTTTCTTATTCAGGAGTTTTTTGACATCTGGCCAGTGTTGATGGGAGAACAGCCACCTTATGCTGGCCCTGTAACTCCAGATGGACGGGTACTTTCATGAATCAATCACTGTTTATCAGCACTCCTTTGCTTGAAGACATTTATGTACTTCATGTTTTTTGTCTACTCTAGGAGGTCATTTTCTACAAAGTTATTGATTATATATTGCATGGAAAAGAAGACATCAAAGTAATACCGTAAGTTAATGTGTAGTTACTTTCAGATTTGCTTCAGGGTGGAAATGTAGCACCAACAACTCTCAAGCCTGTATTGTAAAAATAAAAGATGAAAAACAATGAATAATCTGTCTGTCACACAGAACTCCAGCAGCAGATCACTGGGCCTTGAGCAGTGGCCTACCAACTTATGTTGCAGAGACTGGTTTTGTAAGTTCTTATGTCTCAACCAATTAAGACCAAGTTAGAGCACTTGTGCACTTCTCTGAGACTGTTTTCCCCGTTCCCTGCTTAGATTTGTAACATCATGAATGCAGCTTCTGACGAGACGTTCAGTTTTCAGGTGAGAGACTAAAGGACAAAAAGCAGTAAAGGTGGACAAAAAAGTGCTGGATCTTGTTCTTGCTCATGTTCTTGCTCGATGTTGCAGACTGAGCCACTTGACAGCAGTGGGTGGACCATAAAGAATGTTCTCTCGCTGCCAATTGTCAACAAAAAAGAAGAGATAGTGGGTGTGGCCACCTTTTACAACAGAAAGGACGGAAAGCCTTTCGACGATCAGGATGAGCAGCTCATGGAGGTAACATTCATCACTCCTATACATTTTTAAATTCTGTCCCCCTGATACTGATTTTGTGCCGTTGATTTCTCAGGCTTTGACCCAGTTCTTGGGCTGGTCGGCTCTGAACACCGACACTTACGACAAAATGAACAGACTTGAGAATCGGAAAGACATCGCTCAGGATATGGTGCTGTACCATGTCAGATGTCGGGATGATGAGATACAGAACATCCTGGTCAGTGCTTCGAATTGTATCTTCATCAAAAGGCCAATCGTGTCAGAACATAACACCCTCTTTTGTGAGGTGCTTTTGACTGAATTGTTGTCCTCTGTCTCTCAGAACACCAGAGAGGTCTATGACTGTGAACCCAAAGACTGTGAAGAGGACGAGCTCCTCAGCATCCTGGTAGTACCAACTCTTGATTGTTATCTTCTTCACGTTTGTGTGTTTGTGTGACACACTTCTTTTGAAGAGCATGCCATGAAGGTGGCATCCATTTATTCTAACGCTGCTTTCTGATCATTTCCTTTCCAAGAAAAAAGACCTACCTCCACTGATCAACAAGTATGAGATCTACCAGTTCCACTTTTCGGATTTCAAATGCACAGAGATGGATCTGGTGAAGTGCGGGATCCAGATGTACTATGAGGTTGGGGTGGTCAAGAAGTTCCAGATCCCTCAAGAGGTGATCTAGACAGATGAGAAAATGCACAGACTTTTTTTTTTTTATGTCCAAATTATGTGTAACAAGTTTCTGTCTTGATTTTTACAAACTCCAGATTGACAGTTATTTTTCTTTCACATTGTTTTTCAGGTGCTGGTTCGGTTCATGTACTCAGTCAGTAAAGGCTACAGACGAATCACCTACCACAACTGGCGCCATGGCTTCAACGTGGGACAGACTATGTTTACATTATTAACGGTATTAGTGTGTGCATTATTTTACCTCTGTTTGCAACAGAAAATATTAAAATGTCTACTAATTCACCTATAATATCCTACTTTTACTACCGGGAATGTTTTTTTTTCTGTGTGCTCAGACGGGAGTGCTGAAGAGATACTACACTGACCTGGAGGTAATGGCCATGATAACCGCAGGCTTCTTGCACGATATTGATCACAGAGGGACAAACAACTTGTACCAAGTCAAGTGAGTGCTGTTGGGAACTGTTGTCATCAATTTAATGTCAAATAAACTGTTTGCGGCCAACATGTAGGCTACAACCATCACTCTGCTTATGTGTCTCACTATGAAACGATGCAAAATAAGTAAATATGTATATTTGCATATGTATATGATCACATAATCCTATCGATTTCTCGAAACCAACAGATCTGGTAACCCTCTGGCTAAACTACATGGCTCCTCCATCATGGAACGACACCATCTAGAGTTTGGAAAGTTTCTCTTGGCTGATGAGGTGAGAAAGAGGAGGTGAACTAAAGAACGCATATATTACCTAAACCTCCTCCTCATTACTTATCTCCTTCCTTCCTTCTCAACCTGCAGACACTGAATATCTACCAGAACCTGAACAGGCGACAGGTGGAACACGTCATTCATCTCACAGACATTGCCATCATCGCCACTGACCTGGCTCTTTATTTCAAGTCTGTCGTTCTCTCATTATCTCCATATGTTGCCTTTGTGTTGATACAGTTCAACATATATTAATGTCATAGTTCCTCTCTGTGTACTTAACCAGGAAAAGAACCATGTTCCAGAAGATTGTGGACCTTTCAAAAACATATGAGGATGAGAAGAAGTGGGTCGACTTCATGTCTCTAGAAACAACCAGGAAAGAGATCGTCATGTGAGTTGAAAAAAAACACACACATACACAGATTATTGCAGCTGTCATTTTAAGGCGTTCCCATTCATTATCCCAACATTAACCACAACCAGACCTAAACCTAAACTTAACTAGTCAGAAATTAGCTTCTGCCTCATTGGAACCATGTTTTGGTCTTGTGGAGACTATTGTTCTTCATGGTGTTTATGCCAGAAAAAGTCCCTATTAGGTAGAAAATCCAAGCATACACAGTACACACAAACACAATTTTAATTCCCTGAAATTTACTCTGATATAAAAAATCTTTATTATTCCAGGGCTATGATGATGACCGCATGTGACTTGTCTGCTATCACAAAGCCTTGGGAGGTGCAGAGCAAGGTAAGAACACACAACAGTTTAGTACATGCCGTATTTCTGAGCCAGAACTTGAACTACTACATTTTCAAATTCAAATACAACATGCTGTATGCTCTTTAACTAGACCATATCATGCATTTGGCCTTTTTTGACATGCAAGTGCAACTTTAAACACACCTCAAGCACATGAGTGTTGCTGTTGTTAAGTATGTCTGAGGATTTGTGCTTTTAATTTGTCATTGTTTGGGGTGTTTTAATATTTGTCGGTTATGGATTCCAAATGTTTCTTTCTCTGCAGTGAATAAACCTGATATGATTTAATAAAGGAGACTCTCTTTCCTTGTGTCTAGGTTGCCTTGTCTGTAGCGGCAGAGTTTTGGGAGCAGGGTGACCTGGAGAGGACAGTGCTGGAACAGCAGCCTATTGTGAGTTTACAAATTATAATAACGTGTGAATGTGTGTTAAAGAATGTGTGTTAAAATGGGGACACATTGTCACCAGTGGGAAAGGAGGGCTTTATGTGGTGTAGTCTGCAACCATAAAACCAAAAAATAGAATTAAATACACACCAATATTTCTCATATTACTTAGTAACATCATCATATGTGCTGTTTTATCCAAACCTTACACTCAAAATGATGTTTAACAGATTTAGTTTAGCAGATCTTCACATCAGAGAAGATAAAACCAGATAACAGACAATTTTTCCTAAAAATATACATGAATATATTGAATATATTGTTTTTGACGACTGCATATGTTTTTGTCCCTCCCACCAGCCCATGATGGACAGGAACAAAGCAGATGAACTTCCAAAGCTACAATGTGGTTTCATTGACTTTGTCTGCACCTTCGTCTATAAGGTGATATTTCACCCTGATTAAACTAAACTGTGTTATCTTTGGTAACCTTTTCATTTAAAAGTACATTGTTTGTCTCTCACACTTTTCTGTTCAGGAGTTCTCCCGCTTCCATCCACAAATCCAGCCCATGCTGGATGGCATCCTCAATAACAGGAAGGAGTGGAATGCCAAGAAAGAAGAGTATGAAGCTAAACTCAAAGCTATAGAGGAACAGAAGGCTGCTAACGACACGACTGCTGCCAGTAAAGGTGCAGTGATTCTCTGAAACAGTCACACAACAGTGAGGGATTACTGGAAAGTTGTTTACTTTAAGTTACTGCTAATGCAT